>NC_047040.1:38431261-38742474 GCF_011762595.2 Tursiops truncatus
TTGTTCTTTCTGGTGACCAGCCCTCATCCAGGAGCTCACCCAGAGTTACCTCATTAGACCAGGAGATGCTCCTTTCACCTGGAAATTATAAGGGTTTCAGGAGCTCTGTGTCAGGAACCAGGACCAGAGACTACGGTCTGTATATTTTCCATTATTTCACAGGTGGACGATCGTCCAGGATGGATAGGCACTTTGAGCACTGTTTATTTCTTTTATTTTGGTTCTCTGCCATCCCTTAGGGCGCTGTCATCATCTGAATGGTTGAAGTTGCCTCAGTTCTACATTTGTGTTCCACTGTGAGAAGGGACAGAAGCACATGACATGGAAGGTGCATACGTCACCTCCAGTCACGAGGGAACTTAGTTCACCAGTGAGAAGCATTGGTGAGAACTTGGTGCATGAGCACGACGAACTGAGTGGGGGCTGGATGGCCATGTGCCCAACTATACCTCTTACTACGAAAGGAGAGATTAGATTTTAGGCAACGCTTAGTGATCTGCCACAGTTACTTCTCTGAATTTTACTTTTCTCATCTCTAAAATGATAGTAATCGTATCTACCTTAGAGGGTTGTCTTAAGGGTTAGGTAAGGTAATACATATAAATTATTTATTCAGTTTCTGGCATATGAAACATGCTCAGTAAATGTTAACTATGAAGATATTTTTCAAATAACAAGAGTAAATATTGCTTTCTTGTTTTTCAGTGCTTACAGAACCCTTAAGCAATGCTTATTTTACTAAAGGAAATTATACTGTTTTATTTGAAACAATAAAAGATACTGAGCTAAGTAGGTGAAGACCACAGGTATTATAGAAATATAACCTCTAGACTTTTTGTTTTAGCTTATTTTTTAAAAAAGTATTATTTATGGCACAGTATTTCATGCTATTTCTCATAATGGCTTTAATGTAGATAACGCATAAGTAGGTTTTGAGGTAAGTAGTCCATTAGAGTCCATTTAGTTTCATTCGCACAAATTTTAGTTAGATTTTTCTTTTGAAATAGGTCATCGCTAGAAGCAGTTCATTTATTTGGCAAGATATTCTTAGTGTATGGATTTGCTGCAGAAGTGAGAATTCTAAAATGCATCTGTAATTTAAAAACTTGTTTTCCTGATATTTGCTGGGGGCAATAAGCTATAAAACCTCTTACTAATTTAAAGAAAAACAAAACTTTTTTATTGTTGATATTTTTAAACATACACAAAAATAGTTTTTAAACTGTCTGATTTTGGAAGTAGAGAATGTAATCCCTACATTTCATAGTATAATAGTATTGTGACTGTTGGAATGTACTATATATTATTTGCCCTTTGTAGCTCAAAAGAAACATTTAAATCTATAACAAATTATTATCTTTAATTGTTCACAGCCAAATGTTATTATTTTGGAATATAGAAAGTTAACTTTATTTTGGATTTTGGCTTCCTTATTTACTTTATCCTGTCAATTGTTAAGGATCGTTCATTAACGTGTTTGAAGCAGTTCTTAGTAAAAACCAGTTTTTGGTCAGAAAATGAACATGAAATGTGACAAGCCTATTATTCAGGGATTTTCATTAGTTTTGTGAAATCATATGTTAATTTGGTTAAAGCAGCATCTCTTTCCATTGGAAGTGCGTTTCAGAGTTGAGAAAGCTGACCTTTAAATCGATTTGCTCATTAATCCCCTACTTTCTTTGATGATAAGGACATAAGAAATAAAAAATCAAAGAACATGTTAAGTTTTGTTTCGTTTTGTTTTTGAGTTAGTATCTCTAAAATATGTTCATTTGTTGCATAAGAATTCCTTCTTGGTCTGCTATTTTTTGGGCAGAGTGCCAGATGAGAAATATGTGTGCCATCTGCTTTGTCATCATCAATTTTGGATTCAGTTCCCCCAATTTAGGTTGAGTTCTCACTGATTTAACCTGCAGCTTTTGGTACTCTTTCTTTCTTGATCTTTGGACTCGCTGGCTTATCTTGTGGGTGAGCTTAAGATGATCTTTACATGTAGTAAGACGTGTGGGGTAACGCAGCTATCAGTCTTGTAATAACTTAGGTTGAACTTTGTTGTTAACTTGGTGGGAAGTATTGGGCTAAAGGCAGCTTTGAATTTTACCACAGGGTTTCTCTAACTTTCTGTGAAGAAATAGTTGAAGTTCTTACCTTGAAAAAAATTGAAAGCACAGAAACAGAAATTAGCACTCAGCTTTTAACGTATTATCTACTGGATGATCCTGTTCATTGAACTTTTGATGCTTTATGTTATTTTTAAATATACCTTTTATTATGATCTGTATACATTTGGAATATTGACTGCATAGTTCAGAGATAACTGTAATTGCTACCAGTCTCCAAAGAGACGTTTATACTGGAAATTTCTGCAGTAAGGGGCATGAAAAGGTTGAGGAACATAAGCTTTTATGGAGAAAATAAGACATAGGGGGAATAAAAAATATTAATGAATGTTTAAATTTAAAAATAATTGTCTTTTTCCCTCAACCTTTAACTTTTCAAAAATTACTAATTGTAAACAAGTTGAAATAAAAAGCAAGACACTTGTATACTCTTCGTTTTCCATTATTTTTTTTAAAACTTCTAATTTTATATTGGAGTATAGTTTATTAACAATGTTGTGTTAGTTTCAGGTGTACAGCAAAGTGATTCAGTTATACATATACATGTATCTATACTTTTTCAAATTCTTTTCCCATTTAGGTTGTTTCATAATATTGAGCAGAGACACTCACATACTCTTTATCATAAATTCTTAACATCCTATCACATTCTATTCTCTCTCTACATTTGTATGTATTTTTCTGAAATTAAACAAAATAAGTTGCAGATGACATTACACAGCACCCCAAATACTTTCATGTTTCCTAAGAATACAGATATTGTCCTACCACCTCTAATATTATTATTATTATCGTTTTACCTAAGAAAATTAAACATAATCCAGTAATATCATCTTATATACATTTAATGTTGAAATTAATGCACAACTTTAAAAAAAATCCAGGATACAATAAAGTTTCATGCATTACATTTGATCGTCATATCCCTTTCTTTTTTTTTAACATCTTTATTGGAGTATAATTGCTTTACAATGTTGTGTTAGTTTCTGCTGTATAACAAAGTGAATCAGCTATACGTATACATATGTCCCCATATCCCCTACCTCTTCCGTCTCCCTCCCATCCTCCCTATCCCACCCTTCTAGATGGTCAGAAAGCACCGAGATGATCTTGTGCTATGCGGCTGCTTGTGCTATGGGATTGCTGGGTCATATGGTAGTTCTATTTTTAGTTTTTAAGGAACCTCCATACTGTTCTCCATACTGGCTGTATCAATTTACATTCCCACCAACAGTGCAAGAGGGTTCCCTTTTCTCCACACCCTCTCCAGCATTTATTGTTTGTAGATTTTTTGATGATGGCCATTCTGACTGATGTGAGGTGATACCTCATTGTAGTTTTGATTTGCATTTCTCGAATGATTAGTGATTTTGAGCATCTTTTCATGTGTCTGTTGGCCGTCTGTATATCTTCTTTGGAGAAATATCTATTTAGGTCTTCTGTGCAGTTTTGGATTGGGTTTTTGTTTTTTGGATATTGAGCTGCATGAGCTGCTTGTAAATTTTGGAGATTAATCTTTTGTCTGCTGCTTCATTTGCAGATATTTTCTTGCATTCTGAGCGCTGTCTTTTCGTCTGGTTTATGGTTTCCTTTGCTGTGCAAAAGCTTTTAAGTTTCATTAGGTCCCATTTGTTTATTTTTGTTTTTATTTCCATTTCTCTAGGAGGGGGGTCAAAAAGGATCTTGCTGTGATTTATGTCATAGAATGTTCTGCCTATGTTTTCCTCTAAAGTTTGATGGTGTCTGGCCTTACATTTAGGTCTTTAATCCATTTTGAGTTTATTTTTGTGTATGGTGTTAGGGAGTGTTCTAATTTCATTCTTTTACATGTAGCTCTCCAGTTTACCCAGCACCACTTATTGAAGAGGCTATCTTTTCTCCATTGATTATTCTTGCTTCCTTTATCAAAGATAAGGTGACCATATGTGTGTGGGTTTATCTCTGGGCTTTCTATCCTGTTCCATTGATCTATATTTCTGTTTATGTGCTAGTACCATACTGTCGTGATTACTGTAGCTTTGTAGTATAATCTGAAGTCCAGGAGCTTGATTCCTCCAGCTCCATTTTTCTTTCTCAAGATTGCTTTGGCTATTGGGGGTCTTTTGTGTTTCCATACAAATTTTGAAATTTTTTGTTCTAGTTCTGTGAAGAATGCCTTTGGTAGTTTGATAGGGATTGCATTGAATGTGTAGATTGCATTGGGTAGTATATTCATTTTCACTTTGTTGATTCTTCCAATCCAAGAACATGGTATATCTCTCCATCTGTTTGTATCCTGTTTAATTTCTTTCATCAGTGTCTTATAGTTTTCTGTATATAGGTCTTTTGTATCCTTAGGTAGGTATCTTCCTAGGTATTTGATTCTTTTTGTTACAATGGTAAATGGGAGTCTTTCCTTAATTTCTCTTTCAGATTTTTTGTCATTAGTGTATAGGAATGCAAGAGATTTCTGTGCATTAATTTTGTATCCTGCTACTTTACCAAATTCATTGATTAGCTCTAGTAGTTTTCTGATAGCATCTTTAGGATCCTCTATGTATAGTATCATGTCATCTGCAAACAGTGACAGCTCTACTTCTTTATATCCGATTTGGATTCCTTTTATTTCTTTTTTCTTCTCTGATTGCTGTGGCTAAAACTTCATTGAATAATAGTGGTGAGAGTGGACAACCTTGTCTTGTTCCTGATCTTAGGGAAACAGTTTCAGTTTTTCACCATTGAGAACAATGTTGGCTGTGGGTTTGTCATATATGGCCTTTATTATGTTGCGGTAAGTTCCCTCTATGCGTTCTTTCTGGACAGTTTTTATCATAAATGGGTGTTGAATTTTGTCAAAAGCTTTTTCTGCATCTATTGAGATGATCATATGGTTTTTCTTCTTCAGTTTGTTAATATGTTTTATCACATTGATTGATTTGTGTATATTGAAGAATCCTTGCATTTCTGGGATAAACCCCACTTGATCATGGTGTATGGTCCTTTTAATGTGTTGTTGGACTCTGTTTGCTAGTATTTTATTGAAGATTTTTTCATCTATGTTCATCAGTGATATTGCCCTGTAGTTTTCTTTCTTTGTGACATCTTTGTCTGGTTTTGGTATCAGGGTGATGGTGGCCTCGTAGAATGAGTTTGGGCGTGTTCCTCCCTCTGCCAAATTTTGGAAGAGTTTGAGAAGGATAGCTGTTAACTCTTCTCTAAATGTTTGATAGTATTTGCCTGTGAAGCCATCTGGTCCTGTGCTTTTGTTTGTTGGAAGATTTTTAATCACAGTCTCAATTTCAGTGCTTATTATGGGTCTATTTATATTTTCTGTTTCTTCCTGGTTCAGTCTCGGAAGGTTGTGCTTTTCCAAGAATTTGTCTATTTCTTCCAGTTTGTCCATTTTTGTTTCTTCTGTGGTATGTGGGCGTCTCACTGTTGTGGCCCCTCCCATTGTGGAGCACAGGCTCCGGATGCGCAGGCTCAGCAGCCATGGCTCACGGGCCCAGCTGCTCCGCAGCATGTGGGATCTTCCCGGACCGGGGCACAAACCTGTGTCCCCCGCATCGGCAGGTGGTCTCTCAACCACTGCGCCACCAGAGAAGCCCCCAGCTTGTCCATTTTAGTGGCATATAGTTGCTTGTAGTAATCTCTCATGATCCTTTGTATTTCTGCCATGTCGGTTGTTACTTCTTCTTTTTCATTTCTAATTCTATTGATTTGAGTCTTCTCCCTTTTTTTCTTGATGAATCTGGCTAATGGTTTACCAATTTTGTTTATCTTCTGAAAGAACTAGCTTTTAGTTTTATTGATCTTTGCTCTTGTTTCTGTCATTTCTTTTTCATTTATTTCTGATCTTATCTTTATGATTTCTGTCCTTCTGCTAACTATGGGGTTATTTTGTTCTTCCTTCTCTAATTGCTTTCAGTGTAAGGTTAGGTTGTCTATTTGAGATGTTTCTTGTTTCTTGAGGTAGGATTGTATTGCTATAAACTTCCCTCTTAGAACTGCTTTTGCTGCATTCTATAGATTTTGGGTTGTCCTTTTCTGTCATTTGTTTCTGGGTGTTTTTTGATTTCCTCTTTGATTTCTTTAGCTATCTCTTGGTTATTTAGGTGTGTATTGTTTAGCCTCCATGTCTTTGTATTTCTTACAGATTTTTTCCTGTAATTGATATCTAGTCTTATAGCGTTGTGGTCAGAAAAGATACTTGATACGATTTCAATTTTCTTAAATTTACCAGGCTTTGATTTGTGACCCAAGATATGATCTATTCTGAGAATGTTCCATGAGCACTTGAGAAGAAAGTGTATTCTGTTGTTTTTGCATGGAATGTTCTATAAATATCAGTTAAGTCCATCTTGTTTAATGTATCATGAAGCTTGTGTTTCCGTATTTATTTTCATTTTGGATGATCTGTCCATTGGTGAAAGTGGGGTGTTAAAGTCCCCTACTGTGATTGTGTTGCTGTCAATTTCCCCTTTTATGGCTGTTAGCATTTGCCTTATGTATTGAGGTACTCCTATGTTGGGTGCATAAATATTTACAATTGTTATATCTTCTTCTTGGATTGATCTCTTGAACATTATGTAGTGTCCTTCTTTTTCTTTTGTAATAGCCTTGATTTTAAAGTCTATTTTGTCTGATATGAGAATTGCTACTCTAGCTTTCTTTTGATTTCCATTTGCATGGAATATCTTTTTCCATCCCCTCACTTTCATTCTGTATGTGTCCCTAGGTCTGAAGTGGGTCTTTTGTAGACAGCATATATACGGGTCTTGTTTTTGTATTCATTCAGCCAGTGTATGTCTGTTGGTTGGAGCATTTAATCCATTTACCTTTAAGGTAATTATTGATATGTATGTTCCTATTACCATTTTCTCAATTGTTTTGGGTTTATTTTTGTAGGTCTTTCCTTCTCTTGTGTTTCCTGCCTAGAGAAGTTCCTTTAGCATTTGGTGCAAAGCTGGTTTGGTGGTGGTGAATTCTCTTAGCTTTTACTTGTCTGTAAAGGTTTTAATTTCTCTGTCAAATCTGAATGAGATCCTTGCTGGGTAGGGTAATCTTGGTTGTAGGTTTTTCCCTTTCATCAGTTTAAATATGTCCTGCCACTCCCTTCTGGCTTGCAGAGTTTCTGATGAAAGATCAGCTGTTAACCTTATGGGGATTCCCTTGTATGTTATTTGTTGTTTTTCCCTTGCTGCTTTTAGTATTTTTTCTTTGCATTTAATTTTTGATAGTTTGATTAATATGTGTCTTGGCATGTTTCTCCTTGGATTTTTCCTGTATGGGACTCTCTGCTCTTCATGGACTTGACTGACTATTTCCTTTCCCATATTAGGGAAGTTTTCAACTATAATTTCTTCAAATATTTTCTGAGTCCCTTTCTTTTTCTCCTGTTCTTCTGGGACCCCTATAATTCGAATGTAGGTGCATTTAGTGTTGTCTCAGAGGTCTCTGAGACTGTCTTCATTCTTTTCATTCTTTTTTGTGCTCTGTGGCAGTTTTTTCCACTATTTTATCTTCCAGGTCACTTATCCATTCTTTTGCCTCAGTTATTCTGCTATTGATTCCTTCTAGGGTATTTTTAACTTCAGTTATTGTGTTGTTCATCATTGTTTGTTTGTCCTTTAGTTCTTCTAGGTGCTTGTTAAATATTTCTTGTATTTTCTCCATTCTATTTCTGAGATTTTGGATCATCTTTACTATCATTATTCTGAATTCTTTTTCAGGTAGACTGCCTATTTCCTCTTCATTTGTTAGGTCTGGTGGGTTTTTATCTTGCTCCTTCATCTGCTGTGCGTTTCTGTATCTTCTCATTTTGCTTAACTTACTGTGTTTGGGGTCCCCTTTTCGCAGGCTGCAGGTCCGTAGTTCCCGTTGTTTTTGGTGTTGCCCCAAGTGGCTAAGGTTGGTTCAGTGGGTTGTGTAGGCCTCCTGGTGGAGGGGACTAGTGCCTGTGTGCTGGTGGATGAGGCTGGATCTTGTCTTTCTGGTGGGCAGGACCACGTCCAGTGGTGTGTTTTGGGGTGTCTGTGACCTTATTATGATTTTAGTCAGCCTCTCTGCTAATGGCTGGAGTGTGTTCCTCTCTTGCTAGTTGTTTGGCATAAGGTGTTGGGCACTGTAGCTTGCTGGTTGTGGAGTGGTAGTGGGTCTTAGCATTGAGATGAAGATCTCTGGGATTGCTTTTGCCGTTTGATATTACGTGGAGCCGGGAGGTCTCTGATGGACCAGTGTCCTGAACTTGGCTCTCCCACCTCCGAGGCACAGGCCTGACACTTGGTCAGAGCACCAATATCCTGTCAACCACACGGTTCAGAAGGAAAGGGAGAAAAAAAGAAAGAAAGAAAAATAAAATAAAATAGTTATTAAAAATTATTAAAAGTAAAAAAATTAAGAAAAAAGAAAAAGAGAAAAAGGAAAATAGTATATATATATACAAAAAGGAAGAGAGCAACCAAATCCATAAGAAATCTACCAATGATAATAAACTCTAAATTACTAAACTAAGATAAACATAAAACCAGAAACAAATTAGATGCAGAAACAAACCCCAGGGCTACAGTTGCTCCCAAACTCCACCGTCTCAATTTTGGGATGATTTGTTGTCTCTTCAGCTATTCCACAGATACGGGGTACATCAAGTTGATTGTGGAGATTTAATCCACTACTCCTGAGGCTGTTGGGAGACATTTCTCTTTCTCTTGTTTGTTCGCACAGCTCCTGGGATTCAGCTTTGGATTTGGGCCCGCTTCTGCGTGTAGGTCGCCTGAGGGCTTTTGTTCCTGGCTCAGGCAGGACGGGGTTAAAGGAGTAGCTGATTCGGGGGCTCTGGTGCACTCAGGCCGTGGGGAGAGAGGTGTACGGAATGCGGGGCAAACCTTCAGGTGGCAGAGGCTGGCGTGATGTTGCACCAGCCTGAGGCACCCCGTGTGTTCCCTTCGGGAAGTTGTCCCTGGATCACGGGACCCTGGCAGTGGTGGGCTGCACAGGCTCTCGGGAGGGGAGGTGTGGATAGTGACCTGTGCTTGCACACAGGCTTCTTGGTGGCTGCAGCAGCAGCCTTAGCGTCTCATGCCCGTCTCTGGGGTCCGCGGTGATAGCCAAGCCTCACGCCCGTCTCTGGAGCTCCTTTAAGCGGCGCTCTGAATCCCCTCTCCTCGCGCACCAGGAAACAGAGGGAATAAAAAGTCTCTTGCCTCTTCGGCAGCTCCAGACATTTTCCTGGACTCCCTCCCGGCTAGCCGTGGTGCACTAGCCCCCTTCAGGCTGTGTTCACGCAGCCAACCCCAGTCCTCTCCCTGGGATCTGACCTCTGAAGCCCAAGTCTGAGCTCCCAGCTGCCGCCCGTACTGGCGGCAAGCCTCTTGGGCTGGTGAGTGCTGGTCAGCACCGATTGTCTGTGCGGGAATCTCTCCGCTGTGCCCTCCGCACCCCTGTTGCTGTGCTCTCCTCGGTGGCTCCGAAGCTTTCCCCCTCTGCTACCCACAGTCTCCACCCTCGAAGGGGCTTCCTAGTGTGTGGAAACCTTTCCTCCTTCACAGCTCCCTCCCACTGGTGCAGGTCCCATCCCTGTTCTTTTGTCTCTGTTTTTTCTTTTTTCTTTTGCCCTGCCCAGGTATGTGGGGAGTTTCTTGCCTTTTGGGAGGTCTGAGGTCTTCTACCAGCATTCAGTAGGTGTTCTGTAGGAGTTGTTCCACGTGTAGATATATTTCTGATGTATTTTTGGAGAGGAAGGTGATCTCCACGTCTTACTCGTCCAACATCTTGAAGGTCTGTCCGCTAGACATTTTAAATTGTTAATTTCTTTCTATCATAAGTTGTTTGATGGAAGGTTCTCCTTTCTTGTAGTTTAGTGGTGTGTGCATAACTTTGATTTACTGAAGAGTATAAGCATAGCAGGAAGGAAGTTTTGGTGTGTTTTGCAAAGCTGGTCCTTTTCTGATTGATGATTCAGAATAAAAACTCCTGAGTGCTACCTCCTGAGACCCTTTGTTGTCCTGTAGATGCAAAATAATGTGGATACTTAAGGTGGGACAGCAGATACTTGCTCTTTCAGGCTCCAACCCCCCACCCCGTACACTTTGGAAATACAGTATTTGCTGTTGCCCATTTTCCATTATCTTTCCCAAGTTTTAATTGGAAAAATCTCTACTGCTTCTGTGGCATCCACTTTACCTCCTTTTTCTATTTCCAACCTCTCTTTACTCGTGACCACTGAAATTGCCATTGTAAACAGTTGACATAAATAACTCATACAGGGAAATGCCATTAAATTTTAAGTACTGGGGCTTTATCAAGGGTGGTTGCTTCGAAGTATAGTGAAATTGAATCCTTCTTTTGTAAAGTTCTGATACTAGTGACTTTACTTCTGTCTACATTTAAAGTACATGTAAGAATTTCAGTTTCAGTACATGTCACTTGTGATACTGTTTCTAATTTGGTTGGAAGTTGAGAGGGATTGGAGGGGAGAAGGGAAGGAACTGTGAAGGGGTCACTTACTGGGCTGCCATTATGCCATCAATCCATTGTCTGCATGTTCTGTTTAAGCACCTGTGAATCTATGCAGCACATTATTATTTAGGCTGCATTTCGTCTTCTAGGCCACAAACTGTTTTAAGAGACTGAAATACCTTGCTGAAATCTAGATAGTCTGTCTAAAGCATTGTCATAGCCTCCATTCTTAGAAAGCCTGTCAAAAAGGAAAGTGTTTGGTGTAACTTATTCTTAGCAAAACCATCCTGTTTTCTAGTGAATGCCTCGTTTTATTGCCCCTGATTTCTCACAGATCACTTATTCAGTAATCCATTTCAGAGGTTTGCGGGGATGGAAGTCAATCTCTGACTTTCAGAATTACCCTTCCTCCCAACCTTTGTCTGTTCCCAGATGGCAGTCCTTTTTCTGCAGCTGGATTTTGGCTGTGCTGCTGAGTAGGGTAAAGCTCTGATGAAGAAGACATTGCATGGACCTCCTTTATGGAAAATTATTCTTGAGGACCCACCAAGAAGATGTCTCTATACTCCGTGTTGAGAAAAACTGACTTAAGAAAACTAATTTTCTCGAAATACCTGTTAATTATTTCCTCAAAAGAGAAGCCTTGGTGTTGGATGAGTAAAATATATATTTTTTAGGTTATAAAGAAAATGAACCCACAATAAATTTCTGTAAAGCTCAGTTCCGTGGGGCATATGCACAGGCATATGGGGATCTCAGTGAAGAAACTGTGGCTGAGGCGTGTGTTACTACACAGTGGTCCTACACATCCCCACCACCTGGGTGCTTGGTAGAATTGCAGAACCTTAGGCTCTGTTCTGGTCCTGTTGACTCAGAATCTGCATTCGGCACTATCTTCAAGTGGTTTATAAATAAATTAGGTTTGGGAAGCCCTGGAAATCATTTTTGTGAGACTGTCCTTGCATGTTAACTGGTTGGGTGATAAAGACTCATCAGGTTGTGAAGCGCTTGCAGATACTAAATAGCATATTTAGGCAAATCCTCTTAGAGTGAAAGCATTTCGGATATTTATTGTAAACTCTTGGGTCAGTACAGTTGTTAGATATTAACCTTCCCCACACTGTTCCTTCCGGGAAGACTGAAAGAGATGTTTCCTGAAGACCAAGAAAATTATTTTTAAAAAGTGTTTTTTTTTTTTTTTTTTTTGTCATTTTCTTAGTCATGGGCTGGAGTGCTCAAATACTTTCCTCCCTTCTCCTGCTTCCTATATTCTTTGTACTGTGATACCAGGTGGTTACATCTTTGAAGTCATGCTTCAACGTGAAGGGAAAGCTCTACGAAGAAAAGCTTTAGGATGCCTCGGTTGTTTGCATCCTAACTCTGCCAGGGCTCCCTAAGCACAGTAGCATGGCCTGTTTGTTCCTTGACTCTGGAGGGTTGGGGCAGAGGGACCCACTTACTGCATAACCCCGTGAGAAGTAATCAGCTGAACTCTAGGTGTGGATAACTCACTCTAGCCCAGCATTAGCTTTAGTAATGTTCACGACAGCGTGATATAAATATTTTCATAAACATTTCTTAGCTTTCCAGATGTTTACTATATCTGGGATGACGGTGAAGGAATTGACCCTCTTCCACTCATATGAGACTCCCACACATCCCTAGATGTTTCTGAGGGATGGAAGAGTCAGATGTGACTCTGATAGACTAATATATGTGCTGTTGAAGCAAATACCTTAAGCCAGTGGCAGACGGCAGGTACATCTTAGTGGCTCCCTCAGGTGGGAGGTCCACTGAGAGCTGCTAGGTGGAGGGTGGCAATATGGTGCAGTGAAAAGAGCATTGGAGTTGGAATTAGGTGGATGTGGATTTGAATCCTAGCTCTCCTGCTTATTAGTTTTGTGACCAGTTATTTAATCTCTGATTTTTGAGTTCCATAATTGTAAAAGTAGGGTTGATTCATACCTCCCAAGGTTGTTGTGAGGCCCTAATGAGATAATATATTAAGAGCCTAATACTGTGCCTGGTGTAGTGTAGGTGCCCATTGAAAGGTAAGTATGCATTACTTTATCCATTTGGTATAGTGAATAATTGCTTACCAGTTTTTTTCATGCCTGCCTCAGCTAAGCTGAGTAGCTTCTGGTATTTTTGTCCATCAGATATATTTCCAAGTGATTCTTTGCTGGGTGAGCATCATCTTTTGTTATTACCACCATGGCAGATGTTGGCCTTGAAAGGCACAGTGTCTTCAACCTGGCAGGTTTATCAGCTGGATCATAGCTTGCAGTGACTAAATGTCCAGAAAGCTGAGAATCTTCCATCTTACACAGAGGATATGCCAGCATGTAGTCAGAGTCAGGAAAAAGAGAGGGTATGTGTAACGTTGACTTGTGGTGAAAAGGGCTTTGGTGAGTTAATCATGTTCGAGTGGTTGCAGTATGTGGGGTTCTTTTTCATGAGGAACGCTATGAAATGAGACACTGGTTTCAAAAAGTATGCTCATGTAATCCCCTGGAAAGGAAGATTTTCTTTACAGTTCAGAAAGGATATAGGGTTCAGTATAAAGTTCTATAGCTGAATTCAGAACTCTGCTTATGTTGGGAAACTAGCAAGTGTGGCACAAAATCCCTAATTTATCTGTGTTCTCACTGCGGCTGATTATAGCCTCTTTCTTCTCTCCCTTCTCTCTCCCTGAATCCGAGCCCATGGCCCAAGTCTGAGCTTGGAGGCTTTGATTTTAATATAGATGTAGTGCCTTTATTGTTTTCAAGTGGTTGCTGTTTGGAAAATGTTAGTTTTCTTGATCAGGTTTAAGACAATTAGCAAATGAAGAATTGTTTCGTTTAAATTACATTTATTCTTCTGTGAAATGGGGATAAGAATGGTGCCTACTTCATAGGATTACTACCTTCCTCATAGGATAAATGAGGTAATATATATAAAGTGCTTAGAATAGTAGTTGGCACATGGCAAGCATATTTTATAATAGTGTTATTATTAATTTTTGTTATTAATTTTTCTCTGATTACAGAGCAGAAATGTTCACTGTGGAAAATGTAAAATAAAACAAAATGAAAGTCACCTAATTCTCCACCTAACGATAACTGATGTTGACGTTTTAGTATATCTTCCCAATCTTTCTTTTTCCCTATGTACATGTTTTACATAAGGAAACCAAAATTACATTGGTTTTAAACCCACCTTTTAAAAACAAAATTATTTTACCGAAGTATAGTTGATTTACAATGTTGTGTTAATTTCTACTGGACAACAAAGTGATTCAGTTATACATATATATGCATTATTTTCACGTTCTTTTACATTATGGTTTTCACAGGATATTGAATATAATTCCCTGTGCTATATAGTAGGACTTCGTTTAAAACCCACCTTTTTTACTCATTACATTAGTAATATTTTCCCATGTCATTGAATATTCTTCTATTACATGATTTCATTGGCATTTTATGTCCTAAAATTTGTTTCTTCTATTGTTTTCAGTTTTTCATTTTTTAAGACAATTATTTTAGAGCAGTTTTTAGCTACAATAGAATGGAGAGGAAAGTACAGAGATTTCTCATATAGCCCCTGCTCTCACATGTACTCAGCCTTGTCCATTATCAACATCACTCTTGGTGTTGTACATGCAGTGTGTTTGGACAAATGTATAATGACGTATATCCATCATTATAATATCACTACCCTAAAAATCCTCTGTGCCCCACCTGTTCCTCTGCCCCCTTCCCCAACCATTGATCTTTTTGTCTCCATAGTTGTGCCTTTTCCAGCATGTCATACAGTTGGAATTATTCAGCACATGGTTTTCTTAGACTGGTTTCTTTCCTGTTGTAATATGCATTTAAGATTCCTCCATGACTTTTCATGGCTTGCTAGCTCATTTCTTTTTAGCACTAAATAATATTCCATTGCCTGGATGTGTCACAGTTTATCCATTGAAGGACATCTTGGTTGCTTCCAAGTTTGGGCAATCATGAATAAAGCTGCCATAAACATCTGTGTGCAGGTTTTTGTGTAAGACACAAGTTCCCAGCTACTTTGAATAAATACCAAGGAGCGTGATTGCACAGTCATATGTTAAGAGCTGTTTAGTTTTGTAAGAAACCACCAAACTGTTTCTAAAGTGACTGTACCATTTTACATTTCCACCAGCAGTGACTGAGAGTTTTTGTTGCCCCACATCCTCACAGCGTTCAGTATTGTCAGTGTTCTGGGTTTTGGCCATTCTAATAGATGTGTAGTGGTATCTCATTATTGTAGTCTTTCATTATTTATAAATAATTCTCTAGTGATTTTTTTTTCCCCCTTGGGCTAAGTCCTTGGAAGGGGAATTGCTACATCAAAGGCTATATTCACTTTTGTACCTATTACAAAACTGACCCCCAGGGAAATTCTACAAATCTTCTATTCCCACTTGGAATATATGAAATTTGGTTTTCATATCTTCTAACAGTGAATATTGTAATTTAAAAAAATTGTCAATTTGGTAGATAAAAAATCATTTTTGCATAAAATTAAAAAAATTTTTCTTTTGATACTGAATTTCTTTATGTTTAGAAACTATTATTCTGAGACTGCTTCTCTGTGTCCTTTGCACATTTTTGAGGGGTTATTGATTTGTAAAAAGCTTTTTGTTTTTTAAGGCTATCAACTTTTAATCAGTGGTACTGCAAATATTTTCTCCAGTTTTAAATTTGACTTTTAAGTTTGTTCAAAATGTTTTTGATAGAGATTTTCTTTTTTTTTTTTTTAGTCAAATTGATCAATTTTTTTCTTTATGGTTTCTGCCTCTGTGTTATGCTCAGGATGTCTGTCTCCACCTCAAGGCTATATGATCTTCCATGTTTTAGTTCAAGTCTTCATTCACACTGATTTCACAGATCTTTACTGAGTGCCTCTTACATGGTGGTGCTAAGTCAAGTGTGTGAAAAAAAGGAATAATCCTTACCATTTTGGAGTTTCAGTCTAGTGGAAAGTAGCCCTTAACTTATGAAGGAGAGGTAAGCGGTAATATAGAAATGGAGGTAACTGACCTGCTCAGGGAGACCCAGGATGGCTTTTCTCGGGAAGTGACCTTGAGATAAACTCTGAAGTAAGGTCATCGTTAAATCACAGCAAGGAGGTAGTGGAGGAGGGGATTTCAGGCCCCGGCAGAGGCCATTGTTGCTGAAGCACAGACATCAAGATGAAGTGTGATTGTGCCAAGTTTATGGCTGGAGAGGAATTTTGAAGCCAGACCATGTATAGACTTCTAGATCCTGTTGTAGATTTTGGTCTTTTATAGGAAGAGCAATGGAAAGCCACTAATGCAATTTAAACAGAATGTTTAAAGTAGATCACATGATTTCTTTTTTAAAAAAATTAACTCTTGAATCCTTTTGTAGTTTATAGGCATACCTTGGAGATACTGCATATTAGCTTACAGAACGAACACCAGAGTAAATCCAAAAATGCAATAAAGCAAGCCATATGAATTTTTTGGTTTCCCAGTGCATATGAAAGTTATGTTTGCACTATACTGTAGTCTACTAAGTGTGAAATAGTATTATGTCTAAAAGAATAATGTATATATCATAATAAAAAATTCTTTATAGGTAAAAATGCTAACCATCATCTGAGCCTTCAGCACGCCATAATCCTTTTGCTGGTGGAGGGTGTTGCCTCGATGTTGATGGCCGCTGACTGATCACGGTGGTGGTCACTGAAGGCTGGGGGTGGCTGTGGCGATTTCTTAAAATAAGACAGCAATGAAGTCTGCCACATTGACTGAGTTTTCCTTTCACAAACAATTTCTCTGTAGCATGCAATGCTGTCTGACAGCATTTTACCCACAGTAGAACTTCTTTCAAAATTGGAGTCAATCCTCTCAAACCCTGCTGCTGCTTTATCAACGAAGTTTTTGTAATATTCTAAATCTTTTGTTGCCATTTCAACAATCTTCATAGCATCTTCACCAGGAGTAGATTCCATCTCAAGAAACTACTCTCTTTCCTCATCCATAAGAAGCAACTCCTCATTCATTCAGGTTTTTTCATGAGATTGTAGCAATTCAGTCACATCTTGGAGCTCCACTTCTAATTCTAGTTCTCTTGCTATTTCCACTGTATCTGTAGTTACTTCCTCTCCTGAAGTCTTGAACCCCTCAAAGTCATCCATAAGGGTTGAAATCAACTTCTTCCAAACTCCTGTTAATGTTTCTATTTTGTTCTCTTCCCATGAATCACACACGTTCTTAACGGCACCTGGAATGGTGAATCCATTCTACAGGTTTTACATTTACTTGGCCTGACTTATCAGAGTAATAGCACTATCTGTGGCAGCTATAGCCTTATGAAATGTAATTCTTAAGCAGAAATAAGACTTGAAAGTCAAAATTACTCCTTGATCCATCAGCTGCAGAATGGATGTTGCATTAGCAAGCATGAAAACATTTGATTTCACAGTACATATCCATCAAAGCTCTTGGGTGACCAGGTTCATTGTCAATAAGCAGTAATATTTTGAAAGGAATCTTTTTTTTTCTTCTGAGTAGTAGGTCTCAACAGTGGGTTTAAAATATTCAGTAAACCATGTTGTGAACAGATATACTGTCATCTAGACTGTCTTGTTTCATTTTTAGAGCACAGGCAGAGTAGATTTAGCATAATTCTTAAGGACACTAGGATTTTCAGAATGGTAAATAAGCATTGGCTTCAACTTAAAGTCACCAGCTGCGTTAGCCCCTAACAAAAGAGTCAGCCTGTCCACTGAAACTTTGAAGCCAGTCGTTGACTTCTCCTCTCTAGCTATGAAAGTCCTAGATGACATCTTCTTCCAATGTAAGGCTGTTTTGTCTACACTGAAAATCTGTTGTTTATTGTAGCCACTTTCATTCATACTCTTAGCTATATCTTCTGGATAACTTGCTGCAACTACTACACTTGCTGCTTCACCTTGCACTTTTATGTTATGGAGAGGGCTTCATGCCTTAAACCTTATGAACCAAACTCTGCTAGCTTTAACTCTTCTAATGCACGTTCCTCACCTCTCTTAGCCTTCATAGTATTGAAGAGAGCTAGGGCCTTGCTCTGGATTAGGCTTTGGCTTAAGGGAATGTTGTGGCTGGTTTGATCTTCTATCCAGACCACTAAAACTTTCTCTATATCAGCAATAAGGTTGTTTCACTTTCTTATCGTTTGTGTGTTCAGTGGAGTAGTACTTGTAATCTCCTTCAAGAACTTTTCCTTTACATTCATTCACAGCACGGCTGACTGTTTGGCACAAGAAGCCTAGCTTTTGGCCTATCTCAGCTTTCGACACGCCTTCCTCACTAAGTTTAATCATTTCTAGTTTTTGATTTAAAGTTAGAGACACCCGGCTCTTACGTTCACTTGGACACTTAGAGACCATTGAAGGGTTGTTAACTGGTCTAATTTCAATATTATTGTGTCTCAGGGAAGAGGGAGGCCTGAGGAGAGGGAGTGAGACAGAGGAATGGCTGGTCAGTGGAGCAGTCAGAACACACACACATTTATCGATTAAGTTCACTGTCTTATATGGGTGCATTTCATGGCTCCACCAAACAATTTTAATAGTAACATCAAAGATCACTGATCACAGATCACTGTAACAAATATAATAATAATGAAAAAGTTTTGAAAAATTGTGAGAATTACTAAAATGTGACACAGAGACACAAAGTGAGCAAATGCTGTTGGAAAAATGGCTCCAATAGACTTGCTTGATGCAGAGTTGCCACTAACCTTCAATGTGTTAAAAACGCAAGACCTGCTAAGTGCCATAAAGCAAGGTATGCCTGTATTTTTATGGGGCCTATGAATTTTCTTTCCAAGTAGTTAGTCATAGTCTCTGTGCTTTTTATTATTATTATTGCGGTTGTTATTTTATTATCCAGTTCTTCCTTTTCCCATAGATGTGAAGTACATTCTGTCCTCTGATAAAATTTTGTATATAACTTGTGCCTTTTATGAAGTGAGATGTTTTGATAGGACCTATATTGATTTTTCTTCCTTACTTAGTCTTACATGAGGAGAAATCTGTTCATTCTTGATGTAGGCCATATTTATCGTTATTCTTGGTGTCATTCTGGGTTTACCTTTTAGGTTTTATAGTCTCCTTTTGGCCTTTAAGCTAGAGGGCTGAGTGCTGTGTACTGTGTTACTGTGGTCTTTATTGTTTGTGGATCTGTTGTCTAAAGCAGGGATTTTCTGATCTCTTGTCTTTGTTATCTTTTTATAAGGGTGAGAATTTATTCTTGGATGATCTGAAAACACTGCAAGTAATTTCCAAGCCAGCAGTTTTGTACGCCACAGAGCCTACCACTTATTGTTCTTCTAGGCTGAACTTATCCAATGATTGACTTCATTTTTGTGGATCAGAGTACCTCTCAGCCCCACTGCCTGCTGGGAAGTGTGGTTTGTGGGCATTAAAGTAGAATTAGTACAAGGAAAGTATTGGCGTAGGAGAGCAGCTCCCAGCTGCTTTAGAAAGCAGTATGAGGGAGTAGTTTGCTTCCCTCTGTGTGCAAAGCCCAGACTGGGGTTGGGGGGCACACATATTTTGGGATGAAATTCTGATTACCTCTCTCCTTCTTCAATTTAGATCTCAGATGAAATGGGATTAGTTAGGAGATGTTTCTCCAGTTTTTTGATAAGCCATTGAACCATCTGTGGAGCTTCCAAGACCATGAAAATGTCACTGAGAAGACAATGAGCCTGGGAGGGTAAATCAGGAGTTGCTTATTTTCTGCCATTGTAATTAAGAAATCTTTCAGAAAAGAACCCTCCCACCTCCCTCTGAGATATCTGTGAGGTACCTTTCCTGGTGAACAACTCCGTGGCTTCTGTCCACTTAGGGTTGGGTCATTTGAGTGAGATGCTGAGGTTACTGACTGAAGAGACTTTATTGGTTATGTGAAAATGACAACTGTCATGTAAATGTGTTCTGAGACTTGTGTGGGTTGGATATTGTTGATGGCTCAAGTTAATGGTGCCTTTGGTTAAACACTCATGTAGTATGTGGGACATCAATTTGAATATTAAGCTGTGTAAGAGTCCCCTTTGGTTCAGTGAGTCATCAACCTGTAGACCTCTCCAGACTGTTGTTTTACGAATCAGAGTTAAATGCAGATGTCTTCTAGACCAACAATTTGGAGCAATTTTCTACTGTGTTTTCTTGGCCATTGTTTCATCCTGCTAAGGAGCCTGATGGCAACTGGCTAGTGCCTGGGAGTGTAATATTGTTGCAGCGTGTAATGCAAACATCTGTTACCGTTTGTAATGCTCAACTTACTTGTTTACTTGTTTTTTAATCCATCTCCTCAATAGTCTTTAAGCAGTGGATGTATCTGTTTTATTCTCCATTGTGTGCTCAGAGCCTAGTGTAGTATCAGACATGAGACAGAGGCTTCATACATATTTGATGAATGATTGAAGAACTTGAAAGAGTCCCAGTACCTTCAGGTTATAGGGGAGTTATAAACTTACGTCTCTGACTTTCGTTGGCTAACCCACAACTTTAATTAACTGGGTTTCAAAACTCTTTCAGGTATAGTAGAATTACTGCGTGTAATCCATACTGTTGAGCAGGATTTGAACAAAATGGTGTTTCTGGAGAAGAACCATTATTTGCATGTGAAATACATTTTCTAATGTCTTGCAAAAACAGTTGTTAGCTTCTAGCTTATCTAAATTTGATTCCTAGAAAGCAGCTGTAGTAAAACCTAAGAGCCCATGAAAAAGGACGGGATTTTCCTCCCGTTGGGCCCCACTACTCTCAGCCTTCCTAGGGCTTGGTGCACAGCTGTCTCCCTTCTGGGGACTTGACCAAGCTAGGTTAATGGGAACAGTTTTGGTAACGTGGGATGGAAATCTGGAGGTGTTTCAGGGTCTAGGGTCTTAGACTTCAGTCTCAGGCTGGATCTGGAAATTCCTTTTTCTTGATTATCTGAAGTGGAAAGATCCTCCCCTTCACTGCCATTCTGGCCTCCAACCCTCTTCCACTGAAGGAGAATCCAGTGGAATCGAATGGTGGAGACTCTGGGGCGGCGGCAGAGGAAGGTGAGAGGGAGTCTAGGGCTCTGGCCAGGGAGTGAAGACACTTAAGGAACCACAAGGAAGCAGAAGACAGGAAGGACTTCTCTGTGCCTCTCAAAGGGGTCATGTCTGGAAGTGGTGATTTAGGAAACAATGAAATAACTCCTGGTACCATTCTCTGTACTCAGTGCTTCATCTTTTAATAGTAAGATTATTCTGCTAATGGGCTGTATTTCTGTTTTCTCTGAAGTTGAAGGTTAGATTGTCTTCTGTGAGTGAGACAGATAGAGGCTATCTGGAAATTTTGAGGAGAGTGAAGAAAATACGAAATAGTTGTCATGGAAGTGGACCAGAGAGCTGCATAGGGAAAACTTAGAAGGATTTCCAGGCAGCTGAGGGCCTGAGGTATTCCAACAATAATATTTGAGTTAACTGAGATAGGAAGAGAAGGGTATGAAGTGATTCAGGGTGGTGTTTGGTTATGAAAGCTGGAGAGAAATGCCAGATGACAAAAATAATACAGTTTAGTAATGAGTTTGATGTCCTTTATTCAAGAGAAATAATCCATGGATTGGGGGAGTTCAGTGCCCCAAAAGCAGCGGAGCACTGTTCCTGAGGGATTTGGGGCAAGAGGGAGTTTCGTAGAGAGTTAGAAGAGGCAGCGGGAAGGAAGGCATGATTGGCTAGGAGGTTGGGGAATCCCTGGCTAGCAGATCCTGTTTTCTAGGGTAAGGGAAGCTGGTTAAAGCTAAGTTGGAGGACTGTGATTGATGTATGCTAGGATACTTTGACAGATGTTTCCCATAAGTGCAGGCTGTCTTAGGTTTAGATTTGTGAGGTGGTCTGGACCACTGGGGTGGTCTCCATTTTGTGGGTCCCGTTATACGAATTAATTTTATTAGTAGAGAATGTCAAGAAAGAGTGATAGTCAACAGTTAGAAATGCTAGGAAGAGAAATTCAAGAATGAGAAGTATTGCTTATAAAATGAAGGAGGTCACCGATGACCATGGAGAGGAGAGTTTCAGGCAAGATTTGAATCCTGAAGTCGGATTGCAGAAGTTTATGAAAGGAATGCATGACTATAGTAAATGATGTTTCCTCAGGATGTAGTGTAATTTTCAATTCTTATTTATTCTCTTCCAAATCAGGGAGTAATTATTACACATCTAAGTTTAAAGGAAATTTATAATCGTGTTTACCATTTAAACAAAATGACTGGATATTATATTTAGATGACTTGAAGCCATATAGTACTGCAGAGGTGTAAATCTTTATGTAGTGTGGGGAAAATGTACACATATATAAAGAAGCGTATTGAATTCAAGCATTTGTATATTCTGATTCATCATCTGGAGTTGAGTTTGAGCAACAAATAGAAGCCAACTTCTGTTATGTGGTGTCTACAGATATTAGTCTTTCCATTTCCTAGAGTGGAATGATTCAAAATAGTTGTGTTTTCTATAGTCTGTCACTTTTAGACAACAGCTTGAAATTTTTTGATCTTTTAAGATCTCATATAAATGTTTGTGAAAAATAGCACCTAGTTACTGTTTTTCTTTTCACTTAAATTCCTGCCCCTGTCTTTGGCTATAAGAGTTATTGTGTTTCTTTCTAATAAAATGAAGTGGGTATGTCTCTTGGTTGTTTTCACTGTGAGACTTAGTTTTTTGGTCCCTATGGTATTGCATTGGTGGCTCCTTCTTAACTTATTCAGCAGATAGAGCTGTTTACCTGGCTTGCTGTGATGGAGATGAGAAGAACATTTGGATTTTATTGAATTTCCTAGTTGCCCTTGAAGACTATGGACTTTTTACTGGGCAAAAAGACAAATACTTAGATTTTATCCTAACTGAAAGTTTGAATGTTTAGCACTGTCTTGCTTAACGTGCAAGCAATAAGGCATGAAAGATTTAAAATCTTTATTGATTTCATTAGAAATTCTTTTTAGTCATTAATCTTCTTGGGTGTAAATAAGGTTCCTTTAGCATCGTTCTATTGACTGTATTTGTAATAAAACGGATTGTCAGGACCAGGAAATGAAGTGTGGGTGGAGACTACTAAGGAAGAATTAGGATCTAAGCCAGTCCGTCTACCTCTGCATGGCCAGGGCACTAGCCAGTAGATGAGTTAATCAGACTAGTGTCAGATTCCAGCCTGAGATTACAGACAGAGATGCAGTTCAGAAAGGTAAGCAGGGAGCCAGGGCCAGAGTACTGCACATCTCAAATAGAACTGACAAAGAAACAAATCTTCTCTGACCGTTGAAAACCCAAGAATTGGGCAAGCCTCGGAGGTCAGTGTAGCCTAGCAGGTTACATTGTCGTCTTTCCTTTAAGGTCCTTTGCTCATCAGTGAAGCCTGTCAACTAGACCCTGACAAATGACTGTCCCCTCGAACCGCTGAATCATGCCCTCTCTTGCCTTTACCTGGTGGTTCACACACCTCGTGAGAAATGGTGCATGGGCCAGTTCAACCTAGAATATTATAGCATTGCCTGAAACAAGGTAGGTCATTTGGTAAATATACTTTGCTTACCATTTCTTGTAGGTTTTTCTGGGAAAATGTCTGTAGAAGCAACACTTATGAAAATTGCTTGTGTTATAATCTGCCTGCATAGATAGAAACCTTAACCAAAAAGTGTTTTTTTTTTTTTTGGTAGGAGCCGCAGTTTTTATCTACCGGGCCAAAGGGCCGGAGAGACCTAGACTCAAAACCAGGGTTCCGCATGCTGCCGTGGGCAAGTCAGGTTCGAACACTTGCAAAATAAAGAGCCCGCCTGAAAGGTGATCTGGCCCTCAGTTCGCTTGCCTGTGAAATGGGTACAGTGTTGTGGAAAGAACAAGGTTGCCCCAGTCCTAGACGAGGCACG
Organism: Tursiops truncatus; assembly: GCF_011762595.2. Classification (NCBI taxonomy): domain Eukaryota; kingdom Metazoa; phylum Chordata; class Mammalia; order Artiodactyla; family Delphinidae; genus Tursiops; species Tursiops truncatus. The sequence goes on from NC_047040.1 coordinate 38,454,740, forward strand.
GTGCATGGAATGCACTGCTGAGTAAGAAGCAGGACAAAGACCTAGTGGGACGCACCGGCCCCGGGAAGCAGGCACCCTGTTCCATCTGCCCAGAAAACTGACCATAGAGCACATGTTGAGCAGAGCAGCGTCCCTGTCCTTGGCTGACTTCAGGGACCAGTCATAGAGAGTGGGTACGTGGCGGGCCTGCACCCTCTCGGCGCGAACCACGTGACATTTGTTGTCTTACTAGATCTTTCCAATAGCAGTGAAGGGTCAGTGTCATAGACGGGGAGACTGCTGAGGGCGCACAGCCTGGAGTGAAGGAGCCAGGCTTGAACCCAGGTGTCAACCTGCTCAACCTGCAGGCCCTCCCCCAGGTGGTTCCTGCACCCTGAGGGGGCCTGTGCAGCACCTCCAGAAGGGACTCTGCCCTCCTCTGTGAGACCCACCTGTCACTCGTGTCCTCTCTATTTCCATCATCAGCACCACTGTCTGGAAGACCTTAACAGGCCCATGGTCTTCTGGGAGCATAATTAGGTTGCTGGAACCACCGGCACAGAGTTGGGTTTCGTGGTACACGGAGGGGCCTGCCCCTGAGCTCACTAAGCATGGCCACGTAAGGACCCTTTTTCTCGAGAACCAGAGCCACTTACTGCCCCGTTAGGATGTCTGGTCCTCAAGAGGAGGGGCTCTCTGACACATGAGGTCATCACAAGAGCTCCTGCCTCACTTTATTTTTTAATTGGCCTAAAAAAAAAAAAAACAGTTTTAGATTTACTGAAAAGTTATGAGTACAGAGTGCCCTTATTACACTCTCCCCGCCCCACATACACACGTACACACACGATTTCCTTTATTATTACTGTTATTTTTTTAACATCTTTATTGGAGTATAATTGCTTTACAATGGTGTGTTAGTTTCTACTTTATAACAAAGTGAATCAGTTATACTTATACATATGTTCCCATATCTCTTCCCTCTTGTGTCTCCCTCCCTCCCACCCTCCCTATCCCACCCCTCTAGGTGGTCACAATGCACCGAGCTGATCTCCCTGTGCTATGCCGCTGCTTCCCACTAGCTATCTGTTTTACGTTTGGTAGTGTATATATGTCCATGCCACTCTCTCACTTTGTCACAGCTTACCCTTCCCCCTCCCCATATCCTCAAGTCCATTCTCCAGTAGGTCAGTGTCTTTATTCCCGTCTTGCCCCTAGGTCCTGCATGACCATTGTTTTTTTCTTAGATTCCATGTATATGTGTTAGCATATGGTATTTGTTTTTATGACTTACTTCACTCTTTCTGAGAGAATCTAGGTCCATCCACCTCACTACAAATAACTCAATTTCGTTCCATTTTATAGCTGAGTGATATTCCATTGTATATATGTGCCACATCTTCTTTATCCATTCATCTGTCGATGGACACTTAGGTTGCTCCCGTATCCTGGCTATTGTAAATAGAGCTGCAATGAACATTGTGGTACATGACTCTTTTTTTTTTTTTTTTTGCGGTACACGGGCCTCTCACTGTTGTGGCCTCTCCCGTTGCGGAGCACAGGCTCCGGATGTGCAGGCTCAGTGGCCATGGCTCATGGGCCTAGCCACTGTGCGGCATGTGGGATCTTCCGTGACCAGGGCAAGAACCCATGTCCCCTGCATCGGCAGGTGGACTCTCAACCACTGTGCCACCAGGGAAGCCCCATGACTCTTTTTGAATTATGGTTTTCTCAGGTTCTATGCCCAGTAGTGGAATTGCTGGGTCGTATGCTACTTCTATTTTTAGTTTTTTAAGGAACCTCCGTACTGTTCTCCATAGTGGCTGTATCAATTTACATTCACACCAACAGTGTATGAGGGTTCCCTTTTCTCCACACCCTCTCCAGCATTTATTGTTTGTAGATTTTTTGATGATGGCAATTCTGACCGGTGTGAGATGATATCTCATTGTAGTTTTGACTTGCATCTCTTTAATGATTAGTGATGTTGAGCATTCTTTCATGTGTTCGTTGTCCATCTGTATATCTTCTTTGGAGAAATGTCTGTTTAGGCCTTCTGCCCATTTTTGGATTGGGTTGTTTGTGTTTTGGATATTGAGCTGCATGAGCTGCTTGTAAATATCGGAGATTAATCCTTTGTCAGTTCCTTCATTTGCAAATATTTTCTCCCATTCTAGGGTTGTCTTTTCATCTTGTTTATGGTTTCCTTTGCTGTGCAAAAGCTTTTAAGTTTCATTAGGTCCCATTTGTTTATTTTTGTTTTTATTTCCATTTCCCTAGGAGGTGGGTCAAAAAGGATCTTGTTGTGATTTATGTCATAGAGTGTTCTGCCTATGTTTTCCTCTAAGAGATTGATAGTGTCTGGCCTTACATTTAGGTCTTTAATCCATTTTTTCTTTTTTCTTTTTTTTTGCAGTACGCGGGCCTCTCACTGTTGTGGCCTCTCCCGTTGCGGAGCACAGGCTCCGGACGCGCAGGCTCAGCGGCCATGGCTCACGGGCCCAGCCGCTCCGCGGCATGTGGAATCTTCCTGGACCGGGGCATGAATCCGTATCCCCTGCATCGGCAGGTGGACTCTCAACCACTGCACCACCAGGGAAGCCCTTTGATCCATTTTGAGTTTAGTTTTGTGTATGGTGTTAGGGAGTGTTCTAATTTCATTTTTTTATATGTAGCTGTCCAGTTTTCACAGCACCAATTATTGAAGAGGCTATCTTTTCTGCACTGTATATTCTTCCCTCCTTTATCAGAGATAAGGTGACCATATGTGCTAGGGTTTACCTCTGGGCTTTCTATTCTGTTCCATTGATCTATCTTTCTGTTTTTGTGCCAGTACCATAGTGTCTTGATTACTGTAGCTTTGTAGTATAGTCTGAGGTCCAGGAGCCTGATTCCTCTAGCTCCGTTTATCTTTCTCAAGATTGCTTTGGCTATTTGGGGTCTTTTGTGTTTCCATACAAACTGTGAAATTTTTTGTTCTAGTTCTGTGAAAAATGCCAGTGGTAGTTTGGTAGGGATTGCATAGAATCTGTAAATTGCTTTGGGTAGTATAGTCATTTTCCCAATGTTGGTTCTTCCAATCCAAGAACATGGTATATCTCTCCATCTATTTGTATCATCTTTAATTTCTTTTATCAGTGTCTTATAATTTTCTGCATACAGGTCTTTTGTCTCCTTAGGTAGGGTTATTCCTAAATCTTTTTTTCCTTTTGTTGCAATGGTAAATGGGAGTGTTTCCTTAATTTCAATTCAGATTTTTCATTATTAGTGTATAGGAATGCAAGAGATTTCTGTGCATTAATATTTTATCGTGGTACTTTACCAAATTCATTGATTAGCTCTAGTAGTTTTCTGGTAGCATCTTTAGGATTATCTGTGTATAGTGTCATGTCATCTGCAAACAGTGACAGCTTTACTTCTTCTTTTCCCATTTGCATTCCTTTTATTTCTTTTTCTTCTCTGATCGCTGTGGCTAAAACCTCCAAAACTATGTTGAATAATAGTGGTGAGAGTGGGCAACCTTGTCTTGTTCCTGATCTTAGTGGAAATTGTTTCAGTTTTTCACCATTGAGAACGATGTTGGCTGTGGGTTTGTCATATATGGCCTTTATTATGTTGAGGCAAGTTCCCTCTATGCCTATTTTCTGGAGGGTTTTTATCATAAATGGGTGTTGAATTTTGTTGAAAGCTTTCTCTGCATCTATTGAGATGGTCATATGGTTTTTCTCTTTCAATTTGTTAATATGGTGTATCACATTGATTGATTTGCGTGTATTGAAGAATCCTTGCATTCCTGGGATAAACCCCACTTGATCATGGTGTATGATCCTTTTGATATGCTATTGGATTCTGTTTGCTAGTATTTTGTTGAGGATTTTTGCATCTATGTTCATCATTTATTTTGGCCTGTAGTTTTCTTTCTTTGTGACATCTTTGTCTGGTTTTGGTATCAGGGTGATGGTGGCCTCATAGAATGAGTTTGGGCGTGTTCCTCCATCTGCTATATTTTGCAGGAGTTTGAGAAGGATAGGTGTTAGCTCTTCTCTAAATATTTGATAGAATTCACCTGTAAATCCATCTGGTCCTGTGCGTTTGTTTGTTGGAATTTTTTTTTTTTTTTTTTTTTGCGGTATGCGGGCCTCTCACTGTTGTGGCCTCTCCCGTTGCGCAGCACAGGCTCCGGACGCACAGGCTCAGCGGCCATGGCTCACGACCCTAGCCGCTCCGCGGCATGTGGGATCTTCCCGGACCTAGGCACGAACCCGTTTCCCCTTCATCGGCAGGCGGACTCTCAACCACTGCGCCACCAGGGAAGCCCTGTTGGAAGATTTTTAATCACAGTTTCAATTTCAGTGCTTGTCATTGCACTGTTCATATTTTCTATTTCTTCCTGGTTCAGTCTAAGAAGGTTGTGCGTTTCTAAGAATTTGTCCATTTCTTCCAGGTTGTCCATTTTATTGGCATAGAGTTGCTTGTAATAATCCCTCATGATACTTTGTATTTCTGCAGTGTCAGTTGTTACTTCTTTTTCATTTCTAATTCTATTGATTTGAGTCTTCTCCCTTTTTTTCTTGATGAGTCTGGCTAATGGTTTATCAATTTTGTTTATCTTCTCAAAGAACCAGCTTTTAGTTTTATTGATCTTTGCTATTGTTTCCGTCATTTCTTTTCATTTATTTCTGATCTGATCTTTATGATTTCTTTCCTTCTGCTAACTTTGGGTTTTTTTTTGTTTTTCATTCTCTAATTGCTTTAGGTGTAAGGTTAGGTTGTTTATTTGAGATGTTTCCTGTTTCTTCAGGTAGGATTGTATTGCTATAAACTTCCCTCTTAGAACTGCTTCTGCTGCATCCCATAGGTTTTGGGTCATCGCGTTTTCATTGTCATTCGTTTCTAGGTATTTTTTGATTTCCTCTTTGATTTCTTCAGTGATCACTTCATTATTAAATAGTGTGTTGTTTAGCGTCCATGTGTTTGTATTTTTTACAGACTTTTTCCTGTAATTGATATCTAATTTCATAGCGTTGTGGTCGGAAGAGATAATTGATACAATTTCAGTTTTCTTCAATTTACCAAGGCTTGATTTGTGACCCAAGATATGATCTATCCTGGAGAATGTTCCATGAGCAGTTGAGAAAAATGTGTATTCTGTTTTTTTTGGATGGAATGTCCTATAAATATCAATTAAGTCCATCTTGTTTAATGTATCATTTAAAGCTTGTGTTTCCTTGTTTATTTTCATTTTGGTTGATCTGTCCATTGGTGAAAATGGTATGTTAAAGTCCCCTACTATGAATGTGTTACTGTAGATTTCTCCTTTTATGGCTGTTAGTATTTGCCCTATGTATTGAGGTGCTCCTATGTTGGGTGCATAAATATTTACAATTGTTATATCTTCTTCTTGGATCAATCCCTTGATCATTATGTAGTGTCCTTTCTTGTCTCTTGTAATAGTCTTTATTTTAAAGTCTATTTTGTCTGATATGAGAATTGCTACTCCAGCTTTCCTTTGATTTCCATTTGCATGGAATATCTTTTTCCATCCCCTCACTTTCAGTCTGTATGTGCCCCTAGGTCTGAAGTGGGTCTCTTGTAGACAGCATATATATGGGTCTTGTTTTTGTATTCATTCAGCCAGTCTGTGTCTTTGGGTTGGAGCATTTAATCCATTTACCTTTAAGGTAATTATCAATATGTATGTTCCTATTACCATTTTCTTAATTGTTTTGAGTTTGTTACTGTAGCTCTTTTCCTTCTCTTGTGTTTCCTGCCTATAGCAGTTCCTTTGGCATTTGTTGTAAAGCTGGTTTGGTGGTGCTGAATTCTCTTAGCTTTTGATTGTTTGTGAAGGTTTGAATTTCTCCATCAAATCTGAATGAGATCCTTGCTGGGTAGAGTAATCTTGATTGTAGGCTTTTCTCCTTCATCACTTTAAATATGTCCTGCCACTCCCTTCTGGCTTGCAGAGTTTCTGCTGAAAGATCAGCTGTTAACCTTATGGGCATTCCCTTGTGTGTTATTTGTTGTTTTTCCCTTGCTGCTTTTAATATTTTTTTCTTTATATTTAAATTTTGGTAGTTTGATTAATATGTGTCTTGGCGTGTTTCTCCTTGAATTTATCCTGTATGGGACTCTCTGTGCTTCCTGGACTTGATTAACTGTTTCCCTTCCCATATTAGGGAAATTTTCAACTATAATCTTTTCAAATATTTTCTCAGTCCCTTTCTTTTTCTAGTCTTCTTCTGGGACCCCTATAATTTGAATGTTGGTGCATTTAATGTTGTCTCAGAGGTCTCTGAGACTGTCCTCAATTCTTTTCATTCTTTTTTCTTTATTCTGCTCTACAGTAGTTATTTCCACTCTTTTATCTTCCAGGTCACTTATCCGGTCTTCTGGCTCAGTTATTCTGCTATTGATCCCTTCTAGAGAATCTTTAATTTCTTTTATTGTGTTGTTCATCATTGTTTGTTTGCTCTTTAGTTCTTCTAGTTCCTTGTTAAACGTCTCTTGTATTTTCTTTATTCTATTTCCAAGATTTTGGATCATCTTTACTATCATTATTCTGAATTCTTTTTCAGGTAGACTGCCTATTTCCTCTTCATTTGTTAGGTCTGGTGGGTTTTTGCCTTGCCCCTTCATCTGCTGTGTGTTTTTCTGTCTTCTCATTTTGCTTAACTTACTGTGTGGGGTCTCCTTTTTGCAGGCTGCAGGTTCATAGTTCCCATTGTTTATTGGTGTCTGTCCCCAGTGGCTAAGGTTGGTTCAGTGGATTGTGTAGGCTTCCTGGTGGAGGGGACTAGTGCCTGTGTTCTGGTGGATGAGGCTGGATCTCGTCTTTCTGGTGGCCAGGTCCACTTCTGGTGGTGTGTTTTGTGGTGTGTGTGGCCTTATTATGATTTTAGGCAGCTTCTGTGCTAATGGGTGGGGTTGTGTTCCTCTCTTGCTAGTTGTTTGGCCTAGGGTGTCCAGCACTGTAGCTTGCTGCATTGAGTGAATCTGGGTCGTGGCTTTGAGATGGAGACCTCTGGGAGATTTTTGCCGTTTGTTATTACGTGGAGCTGGGAGGTCTCTTGTGGACCAGTGTCCTGAACTTGGCTCTCCCACATCAGAGGCACAGCCCTGATGCCTGGCTGGAGCACCAAGAGCCTTTCATCCACATGGCTCAGAGTAAAAGGGAGAAAATGAAAGAAAGAAAGAAAGAAAGAAAGAAAGAAAGAAAGAAAGAAAGAAAGAAGATAATATAAAAAAAAGTAAACTAAACTAAAATAAAGTTATTAAAATAAAAAATAATTATTAAGAAAAATTTTTTTTTAAGTAATAAAAAAAAACAGACAGAACCTTAGGACAAATGGTGAAAGCCAAGCTATGCAGACAAAGTCACACACAGAAGCATACACATACAGACTCACAAAAAGAAACAGGGGAAAAAAAAAAAAAATATATATATATATATATCTTTGCTCCCAAAGTCCACCTCCTCAATTTGGGATGATTCGTTGTCTATTCATGTATTCCACAGATGCAGGTACATCTAGTTGATCGTGGAGCTTTAATCCGCTGCTTCTGAGGCTGCTGGGAGAGATTTCCCTTTCTCTTCTTTGTTCTCACAGCTCCCAGGGGCTCAGCTTTGGATTTGGCCCCGCCTCTGCGTGTAGGTCGCCGGAGGGCGTCTGTTCTTCGCTCAGACAGGACGGGGTTAAAGGAGCCACTGATTCGGGGGCTCTGGCTCACTCAGGCCGAGTGGAGGGTGGGGCACGGAGTGCGGGGCGAGCCTGCGGCGGCAGAGGCCGGCGTGACGTTGCACCAGCCTGAGTCGCCCTTTGCGTTCTCCCGGGGAAGTTGTCCCTGGATCCCGGGACCCTGGCAGTGGTGGGCTGCACAGGCTCCCGGCAGGGGAGGTGTGAACAGTGACCTGTGCTCACACACAGGCTTCTTGGTGGTGGCGGCAGCAGCCTTAGCATCCCATGCCCGTCTCTGGGGTCCGTGCTGATAGCCGCGGCTCGCGCCCGTCTCTGGAGCTCCTTTAAGCGGCGCTCTGAATCCCCTCTCCTCGCGCACCAGGAAGCAAAGAGGCAAGAACAAGTCTCTTGCCTCTCGGCAGGTCCAGACTTTTTCCTGGACTCTGTTCCACCTAGCCGTGGCGCACTAGCCCCTTCAGGCTGTGTTCACGCCGCCAACCCCAGTCCTCTCCCTGGGGTCCGACCTCCGAAGCCCGAGCCTCAGTTCCCAACCCTCGCCCGTCCCGGCGGGTGAGCAGACAAGCCTCTCGGGCTGGTGAGTGCCGCTCGGCCCTGACCGTCTGTGCAGGAATCTCTCTGCTTTGCCTTCCACACCCCTGTTGCTGTGCTCTCCTCCGCGGCCCCTAAGCTTACCCCCTCCGCCACCCACAGTCTCCGCCCACGAAGGGGCTTCCTAGTGTGTGGAAACCTTTCCTCCTCCACAGCTCCCTCCCACTGGTGCAGGTCCCCTCCCTATTCTTTTGTCTCTGTTTATTCTTTTTTCTTTTGCCCTACCCAGGTACGTGGGGCGTTTCTTGCCTTTTGGGAGGTCTGAGGTCTTCTACCAGCATTCAGTAGGTGTTCTGTAGGAGTTGTTCCACATGTAGATGTATTTCTGAAGTATTTGTGGGGAGGAAGGTGATCTCCGTGTCTTACTCTTCTGCCATCTTGAAGCTACTTCCTTTATTATTAACATCTTACATTAGTGGTACATTTGCAACAATTGATAATACGGTATTGATACATTATTGTTAACTAGAGTCCATAGTTTGTTCAGGTTTTCTTAGTTTTTTCCCAGTGTGTTTCTTCTTTGTCAGTATCCCATCAAGGATACTACATCACGTGTAATTGTCTACTTCCCTTTTTTTCATTTTGAAGGTGCGGTATTGAGAGAGGAGGTTAAAGAAGCACATAATTGCTTAACTTGTCCTTGGCTTTAAATGAGTGAAAGGGAAGGGGCTGCCGCTGGGGCCTGCGTTTTGGTGCTGTGTCTGATGGGTGACAGCCGAGTGGGGTGCTGGGTCCTGGAGAAAGGCAGGGCCCTGAGGAGGGGCTTCCCTCCAGAGCAAGCCTTTTCAGAGCGGCCCCTTGGGTTAGGGTGATGGGAAGTTATTGTTTAGAGGATAGAAAATTTCTGTCTGGGGTGATGAAAACATTCTGGTCATGGATAGTGGTGATGGTTGCACAGAGTTACTTAATGCCACTGATTGTACGCATAAAAATGGTTCAAATGTTTTAGATTTATGTATATTTTACCTCAATGCTTTTTAAGGCTGAAGAAATAAAGACGCAATTTAATTAATTTATTTTTGGCTGCGTTGGGTCTTCGTTGCTGCACGTGGGCTTTCTTTAGTTGCAGCGAGTGGGGGCTACTCTTCTTTGCGGTGTGTGGGCTTCTCCTGCGGTGGCTTCTCTTGCTGTGGAGCATGAGCTCTAGGCGCATGGACTTCAGTAGTTGTGGCTTATGAGCTCTAGAGCGCAGGCTCAGTCGTTGTGGCACACGGGCTTTGGTAGTTGCTCTACAGCATGTGGGATCTTCCCGGACTAGGGATCGAACCGGAGTCCCCTGCATTGGCAGGCAGATTCTTAACCACTCTGCCATCAGGGAAGTCCTCTGTAGATATGATTTTGCTGTAGACATTGAAGGATATGCAGATGTTAAAAGTGCGTGAGAATGGTAAAAATCGGAGAAAATATAGTTTTGACTGGCAAAATTGGATTTAGGTTAATGAAGTATTCTTTGGAACCATTAAAATGTAAATATATGGATAAATCTTACAAACATGTTAAGGGATAGAAGATTCCAAATAATATTTTACAACATAATTCCACTCAGATCCAGTTCAAAAACGTGTAAAACAGAGCTATACTCTTTTGGTATGTATTCAGAAGTGTAAAACTATGAAGGAAAGAGGAAGTCATTTTCCTAAAAGTAACGATAGTGATACCTGCTAGAGGAAGGAAGGATTTGTGATCGGGAAGGGGCTCCTGGCTACTGACAGTGTTCTGTTTTGACCCAAATGGCAATTACACAGGTGCTTGCTTTATAATTATTTGTTATATTTATGTCTTATGCATTTTCTTTATCTGTTATATTTTCCAGTAAAAAGCCTTTAAAAAGGATATAATGATTACTGTAGTAAAGTATGGTTTCAGATTTAAAGGGCTTCTAGGTTTGTGTTATGGGTTGAATCATGTCCCCCCCTTAAATGCGTGTATTGAAGTCCTAATCCCCCAGTACCTTGGAGTGTGACCTTATTTGCAAATAGTGTCTTCACAGAGGTAATCAAGTTAAAATGAGGTGATTAAGGTGGACCGTAATCCAGTTTGGATGGTGTCCTTGTAAGAATAGGAAATTTCAACACAGAGACACACTTGGAGGGAAGATGTTGTGAAGAGACATAAGAGGAAGATGGCCAACTACAATACAAGCCAAGGAGAGAGGCCGGGAACAGATTCTCCCCCACGGCCCTCAGAAGGCACTGATCCGGCCAACCCCTTACCTTGACTGTGGATTTTTGGCCTCTGGCACTGTGAGACATTATATTTCTGTGGCTTAAGACACCCAGTTTGTGGTATTTATTACAGCAGTCCTAACAAATACAAATACAGTTTGGAAAACTAATAAGGACTTTATGTTTTAATCGGTGGCTTTACTTATCACAATGACCTGTTTTGGGGCCTTTCAAAGTAGAGCAGGGACAGCTACTTTTCCCAAGTGACTCAGAATCTCTAATTAAAGTGATTGAAGAAGGCTCGGGACAGATGTGTTTTAGTCTCAGGTCATCCAGCTTTTGTTTAATATAACAGTTATCTAATTATCTGTCAGAGCATTGACTATTTTTTGCCTATTTTCTTTTTGTAAACATCTGTCTGTTTTCTGTAATGACTTCATAGTGGATTTGTTATTGGTGTTATTTAAGCAATGAGTTGAATTCCTGTATTAAAGTCATCCCTACCATGAAGAACAGACCTCACTCAAGTTCCATCAGGTGATGAGAGATGCACAGGGAAGGAGACCCCCAAATGATGTACAACATGATGTACAGCAGTATAATTCCACCCAGTTGCCCCTCAGTTGCTGGTGTAGAGATTAGTTTCTTTGCTGCCCTTGAAGCTAGGCATGATCATGTGACAAATTCTGGCCGATGGGGTAAGGATGTGCCCTCCATTTCTTTTTCTCCTTGCTGACTGGGATATGCTGAGATTTGAAATAGCCATCTGGAATTAGAAGTGGACACTATTCCTGCCTGGCCTGGTTACCTCTGGACTGTTAATTGTGAAGACATGAATATGTCTCTTGTTCAAGCCACTTTTCTTTTCAGTTTCGGTGTAATAGCACCTGACTCTGTACCCCCAACTAATATACTCCAGTAGAGGTAGGTGAGGGCTATAGGTCTCCCACCGGTGGCCCCGCTCCCAGATATGAAAGCAAATGTTAATTTGTGAGGGGGCATAAAGATACATCTACAGCCTATTTTGTAGCTTTAATAAGGTCTATGTCTCTGCCTTTTTTGGTGTCCCTCCCTTTGCTTAAGAGGTTCACTTGAGGAAAACATGATAATATTGTAGAGGCAGGATTCAGTTAAAACTTAAGAGTTAGCATTGGGCAACCACAGTCTTCCAAATAAACTGTGTCTTGGTGCAGAATCCAGCCGGGGCCGGGTTTCTGAGTCCAGCCTTGTGAGTGTGCTAGATTACACCCCTTCATGGAATTGTGGGGTGCCCCTGAAGTATTTCTAGCCAGTTCACAAGTCTTGAACATCTTAAATTTCAACAACAAAAACGGATTTCTAATGTCTATTTTTTTTGTTTGTTTGTTGGCGGTACGGTACGCGGGCCTCTCACTGCCGCAGCCTCTCCCGTTGCGGAGCACAGGCTCCGGACGCGCAGGCCCAGCGGCCATGGCCCACGGGCCCAGCCGCTCCGCGGCATGCGGGATCCTCCCGGACCGGGGCACGAACCCGTGTCCCCTGCATCGGCAGGCGGACTCTCAACCACTGCGCCACCAGGGAAGCCCTCTAATGTCTATTTTGATAGCAGACAACCTCAGCTCTTGAGTGGAGGTAAAGATGGTTGGAAAACTTACAGTAGCTGTCTTTTAATGTGGCCTTTTGATTAATTGGGTCTTCCAACTATATTGTAAAGGAAATTTCAGACCACATAGTAGTAGTTGTAGTACTTTCCTGATACTTAGCTTCTTGCTGTGTTGTCTTCTTCTCTCTTTCTCTTCAGTCCTAGATACTTCCTTTCGCCTAGAGTCCTCAGAGCTTTTGATTATTCCTGGCGTTTCCTGTTTTAGAGTTTGTTTTTATTTTCTCTAGATTTTTTTTTTTTGGGGTGTGTGTGTGTGTGTGTGTGTGTGTGTGTGTGTGTGCCTTTCTATTATATGACAACTTTCTCTGTACAAGTTGCATTCAAATACCCTGAGAAAGGATCTTATTGAGTTGCTCGATCACTGTTCAGTACATGTTATCCCTCCTGGGGTTGAGCTTTCATGGCTGGCCACCTTGTAGGCCAGTGGTCTTTCTCATGTCCGGTCTGGAGCTGACATCTTTAGGTCAGGCACCAAACCCTGGTCCAGATAGTTGTAGCCAGGGTTGCAGGATAAATTTTGCAAAGGTTGAATGCTTGCGCACAAGAAACTGTATCTGGACCCTGTTCTTGAAGGGAGGGCAGACACCAAGCTTCTAAGACTCCTCTCCAATACTTTCCTTGATGCTTGAAACTGAATAGTGACATAAAGGTCACAAACCAGATATTCTGGTAAAAATCTGACAAGTGTAAAATCCACTCAACTAATGTTTATAGAGCATCTGCTAGACACAGCGCTAGACTAGTCATGAAGTCATCCAAAGAGCTGAGTTTAGTGGGGGAGACACGTAAACAAATGATGACAACAGCTTGAGGAGAAAACAACTGTTTGCTTCTCTCTAAGGCATTGCTTAATTAGGACAAGGAACTGGGAAGTGGCGCTAGGGGGAGGCCCTCAGAGAATCTAACCACAGACAGGATTTGTGTCTGAGTGGAGGAAGTAATACGCTGCAGCCTTTATTTGCATAAAAATAGCTATAATAGGAGCTAAACTTACAAAGATACACACTTCTGTCTTGTCCTGTGAACTTCTTATAGAATTAAGCATAAACAACTCCTTGTAACTAAAACAACGTGGATTTAAAGAACCCACCTTAATCAAAGTATAAGAACTATGTGTTCACCTTAATTGAAAATATCATCGATGTATCCTGATAGTTGGAAACGGTTGACTATGTAGTTTTGCTACAGTAAATGATTTTTTGACGCTAGAATTCACTGGAAGGAATCCATACCACTTAACCTGGAGGATTTATGAGTTCTCTTGGGTGCCACGGAAGTTAACAATCTATTAAGTGGTTTTCTACTACTCTCAGTTCTTGGGATCCAGTGATGCGTCACCTTAAGGACTTGGGAACTAGGGATATATGATTGCCCTCTGAGAGTTAAATGGAGCAGAGACAGAATGACTGCAGACCTGCCAGGTGGATTAGCCATATGAGCATGGTTTAAAAGAGAATATGTCAGTGCAAGTGAGGTTAGTCAGGTGTCAAAAGGACAGACGGATGACCAGGATGAGCCCTGGCCTGCCCTGGTGTAGACACAATGCATTAAACTACTTTAAATGAATGCTGATTGAGTATTCAAGTCATATGATAAACTCTTCTTAGTCCAATTCCATTTTCTCTGTCAGAACTCTTATGTATTAATCAGGACTTCTTGTTGCTTGTGAGAGATAGAAATCCACCTCAAAGTGGCTCAAGCAAAGGAGGGAATTCACTGTTTCCAATAAATGAGAAGTTCAAGGAGGATCCTGGTTGACTCTGACGTTTAACGATATTGTCAGGCAATGTCTCTTTCCACCTCTTTGTTTGGCTCACCTGTTGGGTTCATCTTCAGTCAGTGCTCTGTCCTTGGGGTGGCTCTCTGCATCTCCCAGCTCATATCCTCATGGTTTAGCAAACCTAACAATTGCTGGGGCAGTTTCAGCCCCATGACTGGCCAGACCTGGGACATGTGCCCACCCAACCATCTAAACCATAGATTTAATGGAGGGCGAGTCATTCTCAGAAGTAAAATTTTCAGAGTAAAGAGTAATGGATTTGGATAGGCAGAGATGGCAGTCTTCCTCTGTTGTTCTATTATTTGATTTCCATGTGATGTGTCTGTAAGGAAGAAAATGCATTTGCCTCCATGTTAATTGTTTCCAGGCGCCTTGACAGAGTTTTCCCTGTAAATTAACGCACTGGCATTCTCTGTGGGTATGTGTTCACACACATACACCCACGCACACACACACATGTGGATCTTATGAGTTACAATAAGGTGAATTTGCCCCTGAGAGAAGGGCCTGCTCTGAATGTGGCAACCGAGAAATCAGGCTCCGAAGGCTTCCAGACTGAGAGGCAAAGTCTGGACTTGGGCAAAGGCTGTGAGACCAGTGTGAGACCCCGTGGAGGTCTCCTTTCCCTTGCTGTTTTCCCTTGCTTTTTCCTTCTGAATTCCCACACCATTTACCACACTGTGTGTGTGGCATGCCAATTTTAAAAAAGGGCACGGCAACAGGAAGACTGGAATTGCCACACCAGATCAGACCTGTCATCCAGCCGCTTTGTATGTAACATAAATACTCTCTAGGGACCTCTGCTTTGACTTGCTCTTGGAGAAGTAGCACTATTATTTTTCCAGCTCCTACTTCATGCTGTGCAAATATGACTCTGGACGGAAATCATTTCCAGAAATGGTACCTGTGGAATCACGAGGTAATTTTGCAGCGGTGGGATGAGACTTTCTGGGGGTTTGTTAGCTGGAGTTGTCAGAGGGGAGAGGAGGGGCGAGGCTGAGGGGGAGTTGGTGTGTAAGCCGGGAGAGAAGGGGGCGGTGGCTGTTCAGGCCTAGCATCTTCCAGTTTCTCCCCTTCCTGTCCTATAACAGTGAAGAACTCCTGTTCTTCAGCCCAGGGACAAATGGAACTTCTTCAGTAACCACTCTTGCCTGCCCCAGATGGTAAACATTTTCATCTGGTTTTTCAAGGTCCCATGAGGCTCTGGAGGGTGGCCAACTCTAGTTGGGTAATTCATCCTTCCGGGGATGGGGCTGGAGGCCTCGCCTGTGTTAGGGCTTGGGCAAGGAGCAAGGCTGTTCTTCTGGTCTTGCTTTGATGGAGCTGTGCCAGTTCTTTTGAGGAAAATCAGTCTCTTTCCTTTCAGGCTGGCTGCAGTGTCTCTGGTGCCTGCTTTGAGAGCTGTTTTTGCCCCCTTCATCTTTGGCTTTCCTTTGCCTAGCAGAGTCCTGAAATCTGGGGGCACGGGGCTGCCTGAGTGGTAGATGGGTTGAATGCCATGCTTAAGGTCTGCCTAAGGCTTTCCAGATATTTTGTTACCAATATACCTGTCTTTCTGAAGAAACATTACTAACAGTGTCTTAGAATATGAAGGGCAGCGCACAAAGGTGAATTAAATACTGAGGAGGAGAGCAGCATAGAAGTTCAATTTCTGTCATCACCTGCGCTGTCAACAGTAATATTAATAGTTCACCTTTGTGTAGAGCATTTTATGTTGGGTATATAACTTCTTTTTATGCACATTTATACATACATGAAAAATGTATCACAACGTTTCTAGACTTATCTTTTTGGGTTGATTATTAAAATGTACCTTAAATTTAAATTCCGGGAAGTTATGTGCATCTTAATTTGTAACACTCTTCACTTGTAAATTTGTATTTAACTATTAATGTCTAAAATAGTTTCTGACTATAGCAATATTTGATTACTAGAATTTGGAAAATATGGAAAGGTACAAAGAAAAAATAAAAATCACTGAAACTCCACCTTCCAGTATATTGCAGTTCCTCACAGGCTTTCTTGCATAAGCTGCGCCCACAGTGATTCCTCCATGCTTTCCTGTTCCAGTTTCTTCACTGGAGAACGTACTTAGAGACTCTTGTGAAGCAGTCTGAGTGAGGAATTCTAGAATTTTAAGATTTCCCCCAGTCCTTTGCTCATTCTTAATTTGACAGAAATATTTTTAGTTACTTGCCTTTACCAAATCTTTCTAAAGCATTTAACTTGGTTTCCATAGATACAATCAGTCTTTCTTTTTGGTCTTGCATTTCTGTGGTTTATGTAATATTTAATTAAATTATATAGTTATAATGACAAGTAGAACTGGCATAAATGGGTAAGGAAAAAACACACTTGGCTTTTGGGGGTGCACAACTGGTCAGAACAGAGGCACACAGGCCCCCTGGAGGGCGGTCCCCCAGGAGGTCCAAGGGCATCCATCACTCAGTATGTTTTACGGAGGAAATGAGGAGCTTTGGCTGTTTGAGGTGCTTGGTTAAGTGAAGTTTGGGTTGAAGGAGGTTGCTAAGAGAGTTTTTAATATAAAGATACTGAGGGATGGAAGGGCACAGATGAGCTGAAGATAATTTTATGTAGTTTCTTGCTACAATGCTAAATTTCCAAGTTTTCTTTTTTCTTTCTGGTTCCTGATACCCTCTGTCATATAACTAGGGTGACCAGTTGTTTCTTTGTGTGATCATTCCATGGAGAAAGTGTAATGATTAAAAATATTGCACTTCCTCATATTTATTTTTATTCTTTGTTTCAGGAAAATGTATGATAAAAGAAGATGGTATTTGAGATTTAGGTACCTTAGGCACAAATATTCCTCCTCTCCTATACTTGATTACTATGTACTGAGCAATTTCATTGACGCTTACAGATTAGCATTGTAACTTAGAGATTAATAAGTAAAGCAGATAGTTAATGGATAGAGCAAATAGTTGCTTTTTCGATTTTTAAAAGTCTTGAATAACAATCATGGTGATAAAAATATGTTAAAAATATTTGTTTGTTGACTAACATTTTACAGACAGCTCTTGCGTGTTTTCTGTCATTCAAGCCACACCACTTCCTATGTGGAGGGATGGCAGGGAGTGTTACCTCACTTTACACGTTTGTAGAATGAGCCTCAGAGGTTAAGTGATTCACCCGAGGTCCTACAGTGGTTGAGCTCCTCAGACAAGAACTTAGGAATGTTCAGAGTTTTTCTAACAATCCATTTAGTCTCAGCTTGAGACTCTAGGGTACTTCTTGGACTTCTGCCAATATTCATGCCATTTGGGCAATAGTTCCTTGCTTTTAGGACTAATAAAATTGAATAGGGTCTTCCTTTTCAGACTACTGCTTCTCACTGTGGGAGGACTTGGTTTCTTTGTTCAGAGATATTTTTCTCACTTTCAAGGAGTATTTCAGCTCCAAGGAAACTGCCGTGGCAGTGGGCTGACTTGGTATAGAGGCAACAGCTGGTACCCAGGCAAGTTACTAAGCTTTTCCTTCTGGTAAGCTTTGATGAGAGGCTGGCAAGCTGGCCTCTGTTCTCTCTCATATTACCAGGGCTGTTCTTCATATAAAAACGAAGGGACCTGGGAGTAAAACTCACACAAGTTAAAACAAAAGTGTCAGAACATGTTAGCTCATGATACCCTCGTATAGTTTTACAAACTCAGAGTTTTCAGAAACTTTTTTTTTTATTGCTCAAGGTTGAGGGTGGAGGGGCACTGACTAATTCTGTGATTAACTGAGCTACGAGGTGATTGCCTAGTAGAGGAGTGATCCAAGTTGGAGCCATGGCTCTCCCCTAAAGGTAAGGTGGGCCGTTTTGTAGAGCTTTGCAGTAATCTTTCCAAGGATTGTTGAGTGTGTGGGTACCTTTTACGTTGCCGGAATGAACGTGAGGCTGCTCTGCTGCTTTTTTATTGCCTGTAACTAGAACTGCTTAGATGTGCCTGGATCAGAATCTCTTGGGGTTGGGGCCTGGGATTCTTAATTTTTAACAAGCTCCCCCAGTATTCATAGATATCCTAAAATTTGACAGCCACTCTCTCCTTTCTCATCTCCCTTGTTTGTCGTTCTCATGAGCAGTTGAGATGCACTCAGACACGTCACTTTGTGGCAGGGGGTGGGAAGGATGCCAGGAAAGGATCTTTATGAGGCAGAGGAACAACTGGAGCTCTTGACCGTCTCTGTCTGTCAGTCTTTCTACTGAGTGCTGTTCAGCCACATCTCAGCCTGGTTCTCCGCCCTGGTTCAGGCTGACCCTGGTTTTATGAGAAGCTTTTTCATAATTACGAGCATGTGTGTCCTGTCTGGTCTGCTTGGTAGGCCAAGAACTCTGCCACCTCCTGATGTCAGCTTCAGTCGAATTTTAAATCTTTGGATTGAGCTAGCTGTCTCTAGGTTGGATGTTTGAATTTCTCTTGGATCTGTTGCCTTCCACCCACAGCCTTTCAAGATTCCCACCTCTAAACCTGTCCCCATAAATACACAGCACATTCTTACATTCCCAACAGCTTTTCCCAGTACCCTTCTTTGTTTTTGTTTATGTCCAGGAGCACATTTTCCTGGAAATTCTGTTATAGTGGTGAGGTGTTCAGGTTGTTCCACTGAAGCGGATTCATGTTATATGGTAACTGAATTGTCATTTCCTAGGAGCAGGAGGCCTATGCTATTGAGGGAGGAATAGTTTTCTTGCTTCTTCCTTGATTGGAATGACTTTAGGCAAAATTAAAAAGGAGTTGGTTTTTGTCCTCTCCTTTCTTTTCACTAGTTCCACCTTTCTTGGCTTCTGTGTTTGGAGTTGGGTGATGGAGCTATGAGATGGGTGATGGCCGCCCCACACGCGTGAGATGGGTGATGTGTGGGGAGCTCTGGGCCTGTTCGTTTACAGCTGCTGCCTTCCGCCCACACCACCACTGATGCAGCCGTCAAAGACCCAGTGAGTTGCAGTGGCTTCTGACTTGATTGGATCAATGCTCAGTTTATTCATGTAGCACAGTGGCCACTCGGCAGACTGGAGGTATCTGGTTTGTCGCTCCCAGCTCCTAGTCCAGAAAGTGGATTTTGCCCCTCCTGAAAATCATTTGCCATTTAACTTTTCAAGGTGTATAATCTCCTTTTTCCCTTCAAGCTGGAGATGAGTCCTGGGTGGGAGTGTATGCATCAAATGGCAAACTCTAATGGTTATCAAGAAATTATTCTTTCTCATTGCTCCTCTTCTTGCTTATCAACAGAAGAATTCTGGAAATCGATGGGGGCATAGATACATAGGTAGTAGGGGTTTTGTGAGGCTGAGCACACCAGCTTTTAAAATTTATGAGTTTAGACACATTCTCCGGAAAGCAAGTGCCCAGTGACGTTTCTGATCTTTCTAGTCGAGCTCTCTCATGTGGTCCTGTGACCCCAACAGTAACCCCTTGTTCAGAAAGCTGCCACGGCTGTTACAGTTCAGAGTGACAAACCATGCAGCTAGGTGGACCAAGAAAACTAATGAGTTCAGAATTGGACAAAGCCAGAGGCTTCGCATACATTTTATAGGAGCATCAAAATGGTGTCAGATCAGGTTACTCTTCCACGAGATCTGTTAACCGCTGACTTATTTAATGTGTTCTCTGTATCCAACCTTGGCCACTTAGAAAAATAGAGCTTGAGCTTTTAGGATGTCGTATAATTCCTAAGGGCTCACTTTACCTTTCCAGATTGTCCTAAAGTGCTTCCAAATTATGAAACCTCATTCATCCATTTTTTCCCCTCTGAAACGGTTCTCTGATAGGTGTTAGAGTGGAAAGCAATCTGATTAAATTCTTCATAGTCTAGTGATTCCCCTGAAGGTGGTTGGATTTTTGTTTTTAACAAGCAGTGCTTGTTAACTCAGATCTCTCACTGATGACATCTGAGGCAGTGTATCATAATAAAATGATCAATTTCAGACATTCTGGACAAAAGTGAAACGACAACGTAAAATAATTTATGGTAGTTTGTCCTTAAGATCTATTCTTCCAAGCTGTTTCTGCTTTCTTGAATTTTTCTTCTGCTACTTTTGAACTTATGCCATCTCTGCATTTCCAAAGTGACTACTAATTAAGGATCGGTGAGGTTGGGGAGGGGAAGAATTGCTACATTTAGGGTTGACTTTGCCACAGACATTAGACCTAGAAAGTATGTGGTAAGGGGATGTGCAGTGTTCTCACATATAAGCTGTAAGTGCTGTGTGCTTGAGACTTTAATGAAATTGCCCTATAATTTGCCTTTAGCCAGTCTCTTTATCTGGTATTATACCATGTCACACATGGCATTACACCAAACTCAGCTAACCTCTCCGAGAGCAGGTAAATTTTTTTTTTTTTTTTTTGCGGTACGCGGGCCTCTCACTGCTGTGGCCTCTCCCGCTCCGGACGCGCAGGCTCAGCGGCCGTGGCTCACGGGCCCAGCCGCTCCGCGGCATGTGGGATCTTCCCAGACCGGGGCACGAACCCACATCCCCTGCATCGGCAGGCGGACTCTCGACCACTGTGCCACCAGGGAAGCCCCGAGAGCAGGTAAATTTGATGTCAAACAGTATAAAATTTCTAAACATTGATATATTTGAAATCTCGTCCTTTCC
This sequence comes from Tursiops truncatus, assembly GCF_011762595.2. Taxonomy (NCBI): domain Eukaryota; kingdom Metazoa; phylum Chordata; class Mammalia; order Artiodactyla; family Delphinidae; genus Tursiops; species Tursiops truncatus. The sequence continues at coordinate 38,475,198 of NC_047040.1, forward strand.
TATGCTTTATGTTGGAAGCGGCACTTAGAAAATAACAAAACCAGCATGGTAAACAGTCTGTTTCTCACAGTGGTGGTAAGGACCAACCCGCATTTATTTTAGTACTGATCCTGATTTCGTGTTTCTTCAATTGGAGTCCTTACCAGCATTCTGAAAGCCGCCCTGATTTTCACAAACTGGGACGTCTGTTTTCCTCGTTATGGGAGTGCTGCGAAAAATGAAGCCTAAAATGTGGCTTTTTTAGAGGCTACCTCGTTTAGCAGTTGAAGAAGTGTGTTTTTCAGTTATATTGACAATTCATTTTCTATTAGTCATTTCGTTGTACAAATCCCTACGGCCTGAAGGAGACTACATTCTTCGGGGAGTTCGTGGCTTTGTTAATTCAGGGTTTGCCATTTCAGAAGCTTCCCTGTTTAAATGTGAGGAGCTTTGTGGCAGTTGAAATAGAATTTGATTTTGGTATCTCAGGTTTGTAGCAAGACGGTTTTCCCCTAATATGATTTGAGGCAAGAAATGCACAAGAAGTGACCCGTTCATCCTAGTTAAACCTTCCCAGCCAGGTGGAGCCACTGGAGGAAGCTAAATGAGCACCATCTTGTTTCGAAGTAGAGACTGACGATGGAAATGCTGTCTGAGGCTGAGGCAGGGGTTTGTGTTAGCAGGCTCTTGGGAGCTACTTTTAGCTCTTTGAAAAATTTATGTCTCTGAGCCCCTAATCTCCCTCCCGCGTCACAGCAGCTGGCCTACATTCCCCAGAATATGCAGCCTCTCTTCTGATATGTATGGGAGGTGGAGTGAGGAATAAGAGAATAGAAGAGAATTTAGCCATCATTTCAACGCAGCTTCTTCTAAGGCTGAAAAGATTCTTCCATGGTCCTTGAGTGTATTCTTTAAAGAGGAGGAAAGTAACAAATTCCCTCTTGATGTTTCACACTCACTGAATTGAGATCTCAGTACTTGTTGCCACTAATAATTTTTTCCTGTTTATTAATGCTGACATATGAGCGGTTTAGTGTGTGTGGCAGGGAAGAACTGAATAATTTAAGAACAAAGCAGAGTAAAGATTTTTTACGGCACAAGGACAGGGAGCCCTGACACATACTGAAGACGCACTTATAGCCAGACTGAACCTTTCCTGTGGTCCGGAAATACATCTGGGAAGTAGGACAATAAATAGCTGGATATTAAAATTTATGCATATTACTTTCCAATTGATCTTATTTTGTGTAGGACACAGAGTTGGGACTTTTTAGCAGATGCATGTTATCAGTGAAAACAAATGAAATCAGAATTCTGGGAATAGTGTGCAACAGTAAATCAACAGTAAAAAAAAAAATCCCCAGCCCAGCTGATAGCTCACGAACAATATCAAAATAACAGATGCACTGGGTTAGATAGTTCACGGGAATGAGGATATAAATTATGTACAATAATCATTTTCCACAAGGCTAGTATTATATTTTAGCCTCAAAGCAAAATTTGATTTCTTGTTCTTGACGCAAAGCAAGAATAGAAGAGATTGTAAAGCTTTCATCTTAGGCATTTCATTAAATTATGGAATCTAGTATTGGTCTCATACTGTTTTATAGTAAGGTTAAGTTGAGCCAGAAACAAGGCAGCCTAGTTTAAGGTGACAGTATCAGAGCTATGTGCCTAATTAAACACATTACTAATGGAAAATCAAGAATGAAATTACATCTATATGTTCCTTTTCCGGTGCCATGGACAAGGATACATATGATTTTGCTGAGAGTAGGAAATAGGAGCCTTTCTGTCTCATAACCTGCAAATTGAAGGAGAGGCCAGGAGGGTGGAAAGGGAAGTGAGACACAAGGTAAACCAAAAAAAAGGAGACATATTGTCTCTTGGCTGCTGTGATTAGAAGTAATTTAAAAGCTAAGGTTCATCTGTGGTGATTGAGGCTGCTTCATATTACGGAAGGGCTGTGTCAATGATAGACATTAGTGTGCTAGAAACATAGCATTTTGGAAGTAAATAGAGGTCATTGATTGCTAATTCCCAACCAGCGTAGGGATCTTTCTCCGTTTCTCTGTGTGAGATAAGGTGACCGCAGTTTGGACATTTCCATAACATTATAGTTATTTGTTTACCAAAAGATTGATAAGCCTCCCGATTCCTGGTTTCCAGGAAGAATTAAAACATACTGGCAAAGCATCATGTCTTAGTCTTCAAACTAACATGGGTAAGATGCAACTGAAGTTCTATCCAAGGTAAAAAGATAGTAAGAGGGCACACAGTTGGTTTCCACACTGGATAAATTAAATGCTATGGGCCTGAAAAAAATTATAGCTAAAGAAAATACAAGTTATCTAACTTTTTTCAACCTCCACATATTTTGAATGTATTTTTTAAACAAGTTGTTTTGGGGAGTAGCCTAGTCAGGAGGGTTCACAAAGCCATGCCAAATTTGCCAAACTATTCTCTCCTTCTTCCTCCCTCTCCTCCTTTGTTCTTCCCTTTTTTTTCCTCCTCCCCTTTCTTCTCTTTGTTAGTATTACTGTAAGTAAAACAAAGTATGGAGATAGGTCTAGATTATAGCAAGATAATTGACAAGATCTCTCCAGATGGCATTGTGACCAAGATGGAGTGATGTGCCCTGGATCATGATGTTAGGTGCCAGACACAGTACTAGGTGCTGCCAGGGCAGCGGTAAACACATCAGAAGTGGCCCCTCCACAAGGAGCATATAGTGCATCTAAGGAAAGAGACTATTACAAAACAAAGGGCAGTAAATAAGAAGTAATGATAAGAGGGCTGCAGAGTCTTCTGTTGGATCTAATGGACCCATAGGTTAGGGAGTATTTCTCCAGAAAAGATGATCTTTAAGCTGCTATCTGGAGACTGATGGTTAGCTTGGTTAACATTAGGAGTTGGTAGAGTATTCCAGGTATAAGGAGTAGCATGTGTAAAGACGTAGAAGTGAGAGAGAACGTGTTCCTTTCATAGACCTGAAAAACATGAAATATGGTAAGTGCATTTTTAAGGTACAAGCTAAGCTGCTGTAACAAAGCCACCCCAAATTATGGCAGCTCAAACAAGGCAGAAACTTAATTTCTCCCATTAAATGTCTGGAATTGGTCAACAAGCCAGGGTGAATAAGCAGCTCTGCTCTGAAAGGTCATTCTGGAACTCAGGTTCTTTTTTCTTGATCACTCACTTCATGAATGAAAAACTGTTTCTAGTGTCCCTTCTAATTAGTGAACCACTGTGCAAAAAGTTTCAGAAAGTGAGAAAGAAGTCTGCTTTTGGAATACATATCGAGGGGAATGGAAGCTGGTCTTAAGGTTAGGGATATTCTGAAAGGAAGTGTGAACTGAGGTAGAAGTTGGCCAGATGAAGGTTAGAAGGTGGGAAAGTTCCAGGCAGAGGGAAGAACATGTGCAAAGAGCTCATGGGAAGAGGGAATGTGGTATACTTAAGAAACTGAAAAACGCTGCTTATAGTGTTAGTTAGTGTTATAATTTCAGGTGCTGCAATAAAGAGGCCACAAATTATAATAGCTCAAGCAAGGTTGAAGTTTATATCCCTCCCGTAGAACAGTCAGGATTTGCTACAGCAGCTTCCGGAGGAGGGTGGACACCTGAATAGGGTCTTGGCAATGCTAAGAGGAGTGAATTCTTGATTTAGAGAACTTGAGCCATTAACTATATATTTCACCATCTCACTATATTTTAAAGTAAATTACAAGACAGCTTCACAAACTACGTTAAGCAGTTTAGGATTTAACCAAAAGTAATTGTGAAACCACTGTAAAGAAAGGAATTAAGTTTACAATTTAAAAAGGTGGTTCTGGTTTTAATACTCTGAATGAATGCGTGGGCAAGATGGAAGGCTGGGAGGCCAGTAGGCTGTTGCTCTAATCCAAGTGAGAAAGGATGTGGTGATATGGACTCTGTAGGGATGGATACCTATTAGACATAATATAGTTAATAGGCAGGACATCATGGAGCAGAGTTTGGCAGAAATTAACTGTTTTAAATCTGTTGCTATCCAGGCCTGAAATTCATAGTGTTATATGAATCCCAAGAATTTTAAGTGTCCACAAGTTTATCTAATGAGGGGTTGCAAAGTCAAATATTTATTAGGGCTTGAGAATAGGAAAACTAACTAAATGAAGCAACCCTGTTATAATGGTGGGAGGTTATGGGGAATTGGATAGCACATGCCCTCTCTGAAGGGGACAAGTCTATTCAGTTCCAAGTGTTGCCGTTTGTAAATAAAAATTCATTGTTGTCAGATCTTCTGATTTTTTTCCCTTTTTCTAAAGACTGTTGGATTGTTATATGAAATTGTCTGATTTTTAAATGTTGATATCTAAGTAAAAATCAAACAAACATGCAAAGTACTGTACAGATGAACATTGTAAGGGCCAAGCAAAACAGCTCTGTAAGCGGGATTTGGTTTGCACAGATTCATTTTTGTGCTTAGGTCTTTAATAACTGTATTAGTTAGGGTAGGCTACTGTAACAAAGAAATCCAATGATATAGTGGCCAAAAGAGCAGAGATGTTTGTTTCTCATTTGACAGTTCCAGTGTGAAAGGACAGGTGGCCGGACATCATTGCTCTTCATGGTCATTCAGATTCTTCCCAAATTGTTGTTCCACCATCCCCAAGTGTAGTGTTGTTCATCTGCATGGTTAAAGTTAAGTCATCAAATCTGGATTCCAGTCCTCATAAAGAGAGAAAGAGAGCATGACTGAGGCATCCTCATTGTCTTAAGGCTCTGGCTATGTATTCATAACAACTCTTAGTATCTACATGTTTTTTCCCAGCATACTTCCCTATTAATTTTTTTAATCCTTTTTAGCCTTTTGAGCCTGGCATGATGGGTTATTATTTTTATTTGACAGATATAAAAATGAGGTTCAAGTAGGTTATGACTTGCCCAATATCATAAAGAGAATTAGTGGCAGGACTAGAGTGTATCTTGGCTCAGTTTTAATAATAATAAAATGGCTTTAAATGTATTTATAATAAATATTTAAAATAAAACTCAACTTATTTGAGTTCCTGTTACCAAACAAAATTTAGTGTGATGAGAGAGGGCAACATGTATTTTTCCTCCTGGATGTGTTATCCTATTTCCTTTGCAAATTATCATTCTTGATCACTCCTGGCATCAGATGAGGGGAATCCACAAAAGCCAACAGCCCTTTGAGTGCTTAGTAGGATGGTTTTGCTTCGGCAGTCTCAGAAAATTCTTTTGTCTTAAATGTTAGAGTTTAATTACGTGCAGGAACATTGATTCCTTGTGGTGTGGTTTCTGGTGGTTATAACCTTCACCCTCATTCAATATCTATTTCTGATGGCTATCATCAAAAAATCTACAAACAATAAATGCTGGAGAGGGTGTGGAGAAAAGGGAACCCTCTTGTACTGTTGGTGGGAATGTAAATTGATACAGCCACTATGGAGAACAGTATGGAGGTTCCTTAAAAAACTAAAAATAGAACTACCATATGACCCAGCAATCCCATTACTGGGCATATACCCTGAGAAAGCCATAATTCAAAAAGAGTCATGCAAAGTGAGAGAGTGGCATGGACATATATACACTACCAAATGTAAAATAGATAGCTAGTGGGAAGCAGCTGCATAGCACAGGGAGATCAGCTCGGTGCTTTGTGACCACCTAGAGGGGTGGGATAGGGAGGGTGGGAGGGAGGGAGACGCAAGAGGGAAGAGATATGGGGATATATGTATATGTATAACTGATTCACTTTGTTATAAAGCAGAAACTAACACACCATTGTAAAGCAATTATACTCCAATAAAGATGTTAAAAAAACAAAACAAAACAAACAAACAAAAAGAGTCATGTACCACAATGTTCATTGCAGCTCTATTTACAGTAGCCAGGACATGGAAGCAACCTAAGTGTCCATCGACAGATGAATGGATAAAGAAGATGTGGCACATATATACAATGGAATATTACTCAGCCATAAAAAGAAACGAAATTGAGTTATTTGTAGTGAAGTGGATGGACGTAGAGTCCGTCCTACAGAGTGAAGTAAGTCAGAAAGAGAAAAACAAATACCGTATGCTAACACATATATATGGAATCTAAAAAAAAAAAAAAAAAGGTTCTGAAGAACCTAGGGGCAGGACAGGAATAAAGATGCAAACGTAGAGAATGGACTTGAGGACATGGGGAAGGGGGAAGGGTAAGCTGGGACAAGTGAGAGAGTGGCATTGACTTATATACACTACCAAATGTAAAATAGCTAGTGGGAAGCAGCCGCATAGCACAGGGAGATCAGCTCGGTGCTTTGCGACCACCTAGAGAGGTGGGATAGGGAGGGTGGGAGGGAGACGCAAGAGGGAACAGATATGGGAACATATGTATATGTATAGCTGATTCACTTTGTTATAAAGCAGAAACTAAGACACCATTGTAAAGCAATTATACTCCAATAAAGATTTTTAAAAAAATTTCTATTTCTGAGAAAACCCTTAGAAAGTGTCTTGGCTAGAATTGCTTTCGTTAGTCAAATCAGTCTTCTCGTTCTGGGTAACCATAACTCCCTGCATAGATAAGTGAAATCTCATTTCACAGTTTTTGGGGCATTTCACTAATACAGGTTAGAGAAAACAACAGTTTCCAGATACTTGACTGCCCTCTTTCATTTTTACTCAAGTCATTGAATGAAACATTTAAATAGTGAATTTGGAGTTCTAGAGAATGAAAAGTTGTAGGGATGTGGAACTCTCTCTCCTCTGGCTTTTATTAGAGTTAGGAAAAGAACCAGGCCTGACCACATAATTGTGACTGCTCTGATGAAGAATGGGCAGAACAATGAAGCAGTGATGTGTTGACAATGCCTTGGATGTGCACAATAGAACAGCCTTCTTTTTTGTTTTGTTTTGTTTTGCTTTTTTAAGGAGCATCATGTTCTGGTTGGTGGAGCCCGGGATTATAATGCCAGGATACCAGGGTTCTAGTCCTGGTGTTTCTGCCACTGACTCTCAGCACTGACTTTGGAAATCTATTAGCTTTTGGTTGCTTCAGGCAACAAATTGTTTTTAAATGGGGGAGGCTGAGTGTGTTCTACCTCCCATATAGAGGACAGGATGGTGGTAGTTGCTTTTATGTAATTTAAAAAATTACATTTGACTTTGTTTTCTATTAATTAGTCAATTTCCAGTCTTGTAGGCATCAGTGTTACCTTAATATTTAATTGCTTGGTAATGCATTGGATAATTTAAAGATATTTATTTAAAAGTCTGTGTCATATTTATTGAGGGAAGAATTTGGCATATTAAGTAATGGCTTAAATGATCTCCTGGAGATGTAGGTGAACATTAATCAAAGATACCATCATCAATACAATCACCATCACTTTCATCATCAACATCTACTGAGCCCTTGCTTGTGGGACTCATTTTCTAGAAGAGGAAAATGAAGCTTTGAGGAAAGTAACTCACTCAACCTTTATGATCTCTGTAAACAAAAATTTAAGGACTCTTTATCATTATATTTTTTAAATGTTGAAATACTAAAAAATGGAAGCCTGAGAGCCTTCATGTCCATGAGCTTTCTTTAGGCATTAACTTACATGACTGCTTGTGAAATTTTGACCAGGACATAAAAATCATTTAATGTTTCTTAAAAATTTTCACTTAAATACTTCTAGGAGAACTGTAAACTCCCAGGGGCTTGACGTACAGTTCAAAGTGTTGTGCTGCAAGTTTGAAGTTTCTCTGAAATGCATTGTTTTTAATATTTGTGCAGATGTAGCATTCTATTTTATATATATCTCTTGTTTTAACATAAAAATACTGTTTTAAATTATTCCACATTAGGTAAACTTTGATACTCTGAGAAGGTTTTCCTGGCATTTGCAGTGCTTTTAGCATTGCCTCAAACCCTAACTGTGAGCTTCCAAGTTTGGCAGGTACAGCTTCATGTTGTGGATGGTGCCTGGGTTAAAATGATGTACTAATATTCATATATAAGTTTCTGAAACATTATTGTGAAGAGAATATTTTATAATTATCTCTGTTAGACGTTTTCTACATAAAAGCAGTTGTGAGTTGGCCACTAATGGTAGGTTTTTCTTTTTTGGTGCTCACTTTTTCGTAAAAGGGAGACTGCAGGATTGGGGAAACTGCATAGAAGTGACAGGCTTGGGTCTCATTCTGGGCCCACGACTTGGGCCAGTTAATACTTTACCTACAAGAGGAGGTCGAGTCTTCACATGTAAAATGGAATGATAGTATCTACTTACATTAGATTGTTGGTAATGTGAAATGAAATCGTGCTTTTCTCCTTGACCTTACCCTTTCCGGGGTGTTCATATGGTCCACAGCCACTGGGTTTTGGCAGGGATACGAGCGATGTTAAGGAATGGATGGGAAATGTGCTTTGTTTGCATACTCGCTTCTGTAGATCTTAAAACCACACGGTTCTATGTTTCAGCTAGCTTTATGCTGTTCACAGTGTATTTTTTTCTGACCTTATAATTTTTTTCTTATTTCTGGTGAATTACTCATGTATTTCCTCCTGCGGGAGCTGATTGGATTCCCTCAGACCTCCCTTGTCTCCTTGTTTCTATTTTGCTTACTCATGGGACATTCATGCACATCCACCATTAAAAGCTACAGTTGAAAAACTGTTTTGAGTATTGCATTACAAACCAATCTAAGCCATTCTGGTTATGCACAAGTATTAGGCTTATTTGTTTTGGTAAACATCACTAACCTCCAGTACTTAGGAGTAGCTTTCTTACTGGGTAATAATGAAAGCAAGCTTCGAACTTCATTTCATTGCACATAAAAATGTTGATTAGCAAGAAGGTACAAAAGACTCCTACAACCTGTTCTGTAGGCTCTATGAATTCCCAACAATGTGTCCTTTTCGGTGCTTTTTAGTTGTACATTGCATGATAGGTTTTCCTGGGGCAATTGCAACAATGTTGTAGCAGGACTACTTTGTTAGCTACCTAGTGTTGGGTGGACAGGAATCCATTGGAATGGACACTACCCAGAGGGCTTTGAAGAATCAGACCTAAGGTGCTATTCTTAATGTCATGGTCTGCACGCTTATAGATTTTTATTTTAGGGTAATAATTTGACATTTACAGGAAAATTGCAGAGATAATACAGAGTTTCCATATTCCTCTTATCCAATTTCCCCTTTTGTTAACCTTCCACACTGCCGTGGTCTATCTGTCAAAACTGAGAAGTAAACACTGGCACATTAATGTTAACTAAACCCCAGACTTTTCCCCACTGATATTCTTTTTCAAATCTAAAATCCAATCCAGAATACCACATTGCATTTAATCATTAGATTTTTGTACCAGGTTCATGGAAGAGATCAGTTCCCACATCTTCAACGCCACTGAAATTTGACCAGTGAAAACTTGTCTCTAACATCTATAAGACCTATGATCAAAACCACCAGTGTTGATTGGAGAGAAAGGTAGAGTGGTTCTTTTGAGTCAGTGTCAGTTGACTGCCTTTGGAGTGTACAGTCCCAATTAGGATGGAGATTAAAACTAATACCTGCATACATTTCATATTGCTCTGCTGTAGTATTTTAAGGTAAATTCCAGGTAATATAACACTAAGCTTATGTTCAAATTCAGTTTAGGTTAATATGTGCTGTAGATGATCGGTGAGAGGAAATCTTTAGTTCTTTTTAAAAATTATAACATTTTCTACCCTAATTGTAAAAAGTAGTACTTCCGTTCACTTGTAAGACATATAGAAAACATAGATAAGCATAAAAAAGTAACTATGCCTAATTCACATAGTTCTCATCATTCTGATTTTCTTGGCTTAAATTTTAAATTTACTCTTAACTCTAATTACCCCTGTGACCCCTAGAAACAAGGAAAATACAGAATTACAGTCTGAATCTGCATCCATCTTTCTCTAAGTGTTTCAGGGAAGCTTTTGCCTTTTTGCCATCAGGAATGGACTGGACTGATCTCAAAAAATTAGAAGCAATGAGACAAAATGCTTCTTAGCATAAATTATTACTTTTGTTTAAGCAAAGTTTATTATGGGACTTTACACTTACGTGTTTTCAAGAAATAAGAAAGTGTGCAAATGTTCCTCAGAACACATACTGATTAAGGTGCTGATGTCACAGCTGAGGCAAGCTGCCATTGCTCTTTTCTGTTTATTTTGATCTTTTTTTGGGGAACAGTTGTTGAGTTACTGATGTGTTGCTGTGGGAGAGATTGTTGACAGCGGTTCTGCTGTACTGGTGAACCTGGGAAAGTGAAACTGGGTGGCAGAGGAAAGTCATTTTCACATGAGGCGGGAGTTTTGATCCTGACTCCACCACCTTCTTAAGGATTTGAGATTGGACAGGGATGTGCTACGTAGCCTCTCCCCACCTTGTTTCCTCACCTGTCGCACGGGGATAATGATAAGTACCTCAGAGGGCTGAAGGCTCCGTTAACTGAGATGAGGTACGTAAAGCACCTATGTAAGTGGTAGCTATTATTAATATTAAATATGTTTTCTGTTTCTTTTTCTTGGTTGTAAATTGAATCAGTTCTAGTACCAAGGCAGACATCTGTTGGGCTCCCTCTGTGGGCCTAAGATCTGGGCATGGCGCTAGGGACACAGAGAAATGACATGTCCTGGTTCTCAAGGTGCTGCATGGGGTAGTGGAGACATATGCCATATGACACTGTGGGACAGGCATGGTGGGGAGACTGGTAAGGAGCCGGAGAGGCCTGCCTGGGAGAGGCAGAGATACAGAGAGGACAACCAGGCGGACAAGAAGGCAGCAGGCACCAAGCTAAGGCTGGGTTTGACATTATTGGCATTACTGGCCTGCCGGAGTACTGGCATTCAGAGTATGATTCTTTTGTACCTACTTGCTAATAAACATTTTTATGTGCAGTGGAATGCACAGTAAACGTCATTACTGCGAATGCATGGCACAGAGGAGTTAAGGATCCTACCGAGCCTCTGAATGGGAACTCGCTAAGGGAGTTCTCTGAGATGATGCGCAGAAGCCTTTTGTAAAGTGAACTATCACCATGTGGGTCTTATAAATTTGGTTTGTGTCCCATTTCCCATCACATTAGGCTCAGATGCCTCTGCATATTTTTTTCATTATATTTTACTTTTCCTTAACACATTTTTGGTTTATAAGAGACCTATAACAACATTATAGAAAATTTGGAAAAATAGATAAAGACAGGAGGAGAAGAAAACAAACAAACAAACAAAAAACAGTCCACAGTTCCATAGCTATGTTAGTGCAGTGCATTTCTGTCTTTCTTCACCTTATCCCAGTTGTGTATAAAAACTCTCTTCCTCCCCTTCCTATTTTATACTGCTAAAATTTGATTAACACGAACGTTGGAGAAGCCGAATTGTAAGCCATACGTTCTCTGGGGGGTGTTGAAGGAAAAAGGGTTGCAATAAGGATGGTTACCCCATGGGATTTACCTGAGTGATGCTTGATGTAGAATTATGGGAAATTAATGCGCTCCAGACCTTTTTAGCAATAGTTTCCCTCCCCAGTCACTGGAGAGCTGCTGTGTCCTAAAAGTGTGGGGAAGTGGGATTGGGGGTGCTTGGGTGTGTCCATAACTTGGGATGGAACAGTTTTCACCTTATGCGCCTTTACTTGATTACCTGGTATTTTCTATTTACTCACTTTTAATTTAACTTAAGTAAATTTATTTCAAAAGGTAGCTCATATATCATTATTACATGATCAAGAGAAGGTAACTAGTAGTCATTACAGTGAAAACAAAACAATGTAATTAACTTTTAGTCTGATACTGATACTTGCCAAAGGCTCTAAGCCAAATTTCTTCTGTTAAAATGGGAGCTTAGCAAGTGTTGAAGGTTTATTCACAGCACCCTATCATCAAAGAGAGACTTTATTTCAGTAGAATTACTGGAATAAAATCCTTGTATGGTATGTGTGTCAATTTAGTCCAAAAGTGCCTCAGAATAAATGCCGTGATCCCTGCCTGATTTTCTTCTTAGAGGCTATTATGTCAGGTACCCTCATAAGGAATGAGCACCTCAGTGCTGGATATTTAGAACTTCAAGTATTGTTATAGAAATCTATACCAGAGGATTTCGTTACCTTAAGGGATGTTAGGAATAATTTTTCAGCCATGAAATGGATGCCATTTGTATGAATGAGCTGTGGGAAGCCCGGGAGTCACTACTGGGGCAGGGTCCCAGGACAGTGGCTTGTCCTGCCATCAAGACACCCTGGTGTTTTTCTGAGTGTCTCTTGTCTAAGTACCAGAGGAAGTACCAGAGGAAGAAAGTGGGACGTCCTTCAGTTACAAAACAGGTTTGATGCCTGCTTAACAGTAAGTGTACCTTTGGCTGAATTTAGTCTATGACTTAACATACTCCCCAGCAGCAAGCTCGTGAGGAGTGGGATATATAGCTTGTACCTACCTTAACCGATTAAAAGACCCAGACCTTTTCCAAAAAGGTCAGCGTGCAGAAACTTTCTTACTCTCTGATTCAATGTGACTTAATGCCTAGCCTATTACCAAGCAGCACATCCTGAATTTTGGAAAAGATAGCCCTTGGGAAAGCTATGTTTGCATAACTCTGGCTTGTTTTCTAGCAGTCTGAGGCTAGATCAGTATTTTTCAAATTATCTTTGGAGAAGGGCCAGTTTTTCTTTTTTAAAATTTTAATTTTCAATACATTATGGGCTGATACTGTGAGTTACTAGAAAAATAAAACAGAAACCATACATATAAAATATAAGCCCGAAGTTTTTATTATTAGATTCAACCAACAAAATGACATTCCAATAAACACTAGCAAACATAACATAGGAAAAAAGAAGAAATTGCAGAACTTATAGGGCTGATGACCTGCTACTCACAAGGCATAATGTCTACCTAAAATGTTTCAGGTTTTGATTTGATAACACTCATAGTAGACAAACAATTCTTGCAGAGTCTATGTTGACAGGAAAGGAAGAATAGATTTTTAAAGCAATCTTAGCAAAGTCAGGATATTCATTTAATACTTTTATACAAAGTGAAGCAGGAACTTCCCTGGTGGTACAGTGGTTAAGACTCTGCACTTCCACTGTAAGGCATGCGCGTCCGATTCCTGGTCAGGGAACTAAGATCCTGCATGCCACGCAGTGTGGCCAAAAACAAACAAATAAATAAAATGAAAATAAAGACTAAAAACATGGAGAAGTTTTTGTTTTTTTAAACATCTTTATTGCAGTATAAATGCTTTACAATGGTGTGTTAGTTTCTGCTCTAAAACAAAGTGAATCAGCTATACATATACATATATCTCCATATCTCCTCCCTCTTGCATCTCCCTCCCACCCTCCCTATCCCACACCCCTAGGAGGTCAGAGAGCACTGAGCTGATCTCCCTGTGCTATGCGACTGCTTCCCACTAGCTATTTTATATTTGGTAGTGTATATATGTCCGTGCCGCTCTCTCAGTTTGTCCCAGCTTACCCTTCCCCCTTCCTGTGTCCTCAAGTCCATTCTCTACGTCTGTATCTTAATTCCTGTCCTGCCCCTAGGTTCTTCAGAACCATTTTTTTTTTTTTTTTTTAGATTCCATATATATGTGTTAGCATATGGTATTTGTTTTTCTCTTTCTGACTTCACTCTGTATGACAGACTCTAGGTCCATCCACCTCACTACAAATAACTCAATTTCGTTCCTTTTTATGGCTGAGTAATATTCCATTGTATATATGTGCCACATCTTCTTTATCCATTCATTTGTCAGTGGACGCTTAGGTTGCTCCCATATCCTGGCTATTGTAAATAGAGCTGCAATGAACATTGTGGTACATGGCTCTTTTTGAATTACGGTTTTCTCAGGGTACATGCCCAGTAGTGGGATTGCTGGGTCGTCTGGTAGTTCTAATTTTAGTTTTTTAAGGAACCTCCATACTGTTCTCCATAGTGGCTGTATCAATTTACATTCCCACCAACAGTGCAAGAGGGTTCCCTTTTCTCCACACCCTCTCCAGCATTTATTGTTTGTAGATTTTTTGATGATGGCCATTCTGACTGGTGTGAGGTGATACCTCATTGTAGTTTTGATTTGCATTTCTCTAATGATTAGTGATGTTGAGCATTCTTTCATGTGTTTGTTGGCAGTCTGTATATATTCTTTGGAGAAATGTCTCTTTAGGTTTTCTGCCCATTTTTGGATTGGGTTGTTTGTTTTTTGGATATTGAGCTGCATGAGCTGCTTGTAAATTTTGGAGATTAATCCTTTGTCAGTTCCTTCATTTGCAAATATTTTCTCCCATTTTCAGGGTTGTCTTTTCATCTTGTTTATGGTTTCCTTTGCTGTGCAAAAGCTTTTAAGTTTCTTTAGGTTCCATTTGTTTATTTTTGTTTTTATTTCCATTTCTCTAGGAGGTGGGTCAAAAAGGATCTTGCTGGGATTTATGTCATAGAGTGTCCTGCCTATGTTTTCCTCTAAGAGTTTGATAGTGTCTGGCCTTACATTTAGGTCTTTAATCCATTTTGAGGTTATTTTTGTGTACGGCGTTAGGGAGTGTTCTAATTTCATTCTTCTACATGTAGCTCTCCAGTTTTCCCAGCACCACTTATTGAAGAGGCTGTCTTTTCTCTGTTGTATATTCCTGCCTCCTTTATCAAAAATAAGGTGACCATATGTGCATGGGTTTATCTCTGGGCTTTTTATCCTGTTCCATTGATCTATATTTCTGTTTTTGTGTTAGTACCATACTGTCTTGATTACTGTAGCTTTGTAGTATAGTCTGAAGTCTGGGAGCCTGATTCCTCCAGCTCTGTTTATCTTTCTCAATATTGCTTTGGTTATTCGGGGTCTTTTATATTTCCATACAAATTGTGAAATTTTTTATTCTAGTTCTGTGAAGAATGCCATTGGTAGTTTGATAGGGATTGCATTGAATCTGTAGATCACTTTGGGTAGTAGAGTCATTTTCACAATGTTGATTCTTCCAATCCAAGAACATGGTATATCTCTCCATCTGTTTGTATCCTCTTTAATTTCTGTCATCGGTGTCTTATACTTTTCTGCATTCAGGTCTTTTGTCTCCTTAGGTAGGTTTATTCCTAGGTACTTTATTCTTTTTGTTGCAATGGTAAATGGGAGTGTTTCCTTAATTTCTCTTTCAGATTTTTCATCATTAGTGTATAGGAATACCAGAGATTTCTGTGCATTAATTTTGTATCCTGCTACTTTACCAAATTCATTGATTAGAGAAGTTTTAAAATAAAAAAACTCAAAGTGAAACAAGTAATGCTATTATTTTCAAATTAATCTTCCATCCTTTATCAGTAACCAGTTTCAACAATTTTGTAGTAAATAACTTGCTTCTTGAAGAAAGAAATGATTTCTGGGTTTTATACACTGTTGGGTTATAGTTGACAATGAATGTGAAAGTGTTACATGTTGTGACATGGACTGAATGTACATTCCTGGCATGCAGCTTGTGCCACACATGTCCCACCCCGTGAGTTTGATAGCACCCTAACTGGCCTATGACTTGTTCAATGAACAAAGTCCACTGAGTACAAGCTTGGATGTCAGAGCAGTGTCAAAATGCTAGAAAAGTTTCTAGCTGCTTAACTTTCCATTTCTGTACTTATTTCATGGACCAGTAGCAAACCATTGGCCAATGGGCACAGATCTGCATACCATTCTTTGAGTAGCACCAGTGCAGATGATCCTTTTTACTTACTCTATCTCTCTACATATGATTTATTTTTTTTGTGACTTACTATGTTCATTTGTTCTGTACAATTAGATTTAATTATATACTGATTTTTCATTGTTTTCTATTTGTTTTTGTGACTGTTTTCTCACCAAGAGTATTAAAATCTCTCTGAGGATGAGGATTTAGCATGGTGCTAAAAGTGCTTTTTTTTTTTTTTTTTGTGGTACGCGGGCCTCTCACTGTTGTGGCCTCTCCCGTTGTGGAGCACAGGCTCCGGACGCACAGGCTCAACGGCCATGGCTCACGGGCCCAGCCGCTCCGTGGCATGTGGGATCTTCCCGGACCGGGGCATGAACCCGTGTCCCCTGCATCGGCAGGCGGACTCTCAACCACTGCACCACCAGGGAAGCCCTGAAAGTGCTTATTGAATACTCTTTAGGTGTATTGTATAACAGGTAAAACAACAACCACCACTGTGGTAGATTTACATTTAAAGATAGCAAACTTTACATGTAAAGTATAGAATATTATGGAATGTGCTATTGTATCTTCAGTGTTATCTATGCTTAAAATATTTATGGGGCTTCCCTGGTGGCGCAGTGGTTGAGAGTCCACCTGCCGATGCAGGGGACGTGGGTTTGTGCCCCGGTCCGGGAGGATCCCACATGCCGCGGAGCGGCTGGGCCCGTGAGCCATGGCCGCTGAGCCTGCACATCCGGAGCCTGTGCTCCGCAACGGGAGAGGCCACAACAGTGAGAGGCCCTGCGTACCGCAAAAAAAAAAAAAAAAAAAAAAAAAAAAAAAAAAATATATATATATATATATATATATATATATATTTATGGATTGTTTAGGTTTAAAGAATAAAGGTAAAATGGGTGAAAGGGAACAAAAGGTTGCAGTTGTAAAATAAGTCCTGGGGATATAATGTACAGCATGGTGACTCTAGTTAATAATACTGTAGTGTGTTTGGAAGTTGCTAAGAGAGTAGACCTGAAAAGTTCTCATCACAAGAAAAAAAAGTGTAACTGTGTATGGTGATGGATGTTAACTAGACTTACTGTGATCATTTTTCAGTATACACAAATCTTGAATCATTATGTTGTACACCTGAAACTAATATAATGTTATATGTCAATTATACCTCAATTAAAAAAAAATAAAGGACGATAATAGAGGAATGGATTGTGTTATAGGTTTTGTTTTGTTTTTTCTTGGTCAGAGATATTGTGTTAGTGGTAGATTCAAAAGTAAAACTAGTTGAAGATTTAGGAAAAGTCTTTTGTATCCAAAGTAAGTGATGTAAAATGTTGCAGGAAGGTTGCAAAATGGTGGCCCTCAAACTTGCTTTATTTGGCCCCAAATTGGAATATGTCACATGAAAAAAATCCAGATTTCTAGCATCTCTTAAAAAAACTCTGTTTGGCCCCCTGGATAAAAGTGGCAATTAATTGCTCCCTGCCTGTTTTCCACGTCCCCACCTGTGTCCCCATAGTCCCCATCTTTCACACGTGGTGTGTTTATAGCTGGCTTTGTTAATTTTCCTTACCTGCCTGGCCCCCAGGGGCATTGGAGTTTGTGACCCTTGGTATGGAGTAATGTGTCAAAATCCCTCTTGGATCACAGAATGTCCAATGAGCAGGCTGTGGTGAAGGACACCCACTGAAAGAGAATCTGTCAGATTGCCCTACTAGTGATGTCACAGCTCCTGTTACCCTGATTCTCAGGGCCTGCTCGGAATAGTTGCTGTTCTCTTTACCCCACCTTGCACCCTCCTCTGTCCCTACTGTCCTACTGGCCTTTCTAGAAACCTTCATGCATCATCCTCTGCTCGCCTCTTACAGCTTTCTCCTTTGAATTACACAGTTTTCTCATGCAGTGCTAACCTTACAATGCTAACCTTACAATACTTTGTCTTCCTCATTCAGGCCTGTTTGTTCCTTTAATCACACCTATCATACTTTGTAATCATATACTTATTTATGTGCTTACTTATTTAATACCAAGTTGTAAGCTCTATGATGGGCCCTCCCTGCTTGTTCATCACTGAACTCTCAACCCCTGCTATTGTGTGTGGCATACATCAGGCACTCACATATTTGTTGGATGAATGAAACGATGGTACTGGCACAGTAGGCTTGAAGGTGGGTTGTGGAATTAATTTGCACCTCTGCAGTGTGGCAGTCAGTCCTGATTTAAAGCCCATTTCTATTTGAATTATCTCAGAAAATGAATGGAAATATTGATTGATGTTTTGGTAAGTTTATTAATTACAATTCGGGTGCTTGTGGTTTCACATTTGGGAATGTAGTACTTTAAAATTCTAAAAGTAATTTATTTATTGTACCTGTATTATCACAGATTGCAAAGTCTGATTTTTGGAGATTTACCAGAGGGGAGAAGTCCTTACTACTAATTGCTTGCGATTACAATTCTGAGGGGAAAAATAAGTCACCATGAAATTAGTTTCATACTAATTAAAACTTCAGTGCTACATAATAACTAGAACCACTTGTCCATAAACTCTTTGGGGTTTTTGATCATAGCATTAAAAAAAATAGATGCCTAAGCAAAATAAAAAATAAAAAATCCCCATATTTGTGGAAAATACTACTAAAGTCCCACTTAAAAAAATCTTTGAAAGTCTTTAGTGTTGATGGCTGGAAGGTTTGTTTGTTTGTTTGTTTTAAATATTATGAAGTATAACAAAGGGAATCTTTCTAAAGAAAATATTACGATTCTATTAAACCCTTTAAATTTTTCTACATTCGCGCCAGAAGCTTATTTAAACATTTAATGATTTACTTTTTGTCCTGCTCTTGGTAGAAATATTTTTTTATACAGAGTAATAGTTGTGGTTATTTGAAACCTCAAGATGAAAATATTCATAAAAAGAAATCCTTTAGGAAATCACGGGGTTCTCTTCAGGGGTGGAGAAAATGGAGGAGAAATGAAAGAAACAAGAGTGCTCATTCCGTGATAAGATGTCTTTGGGGGATGAGGGGGATGGAGGGCAAAGAGGAAGAAGGAGGAAAGCTGGAGAAGTGCATTCTGGGGTAATTTGCATATCCTCAGCAATACCAGTGGGAGGCTGGGGTGAAGGAATTAAATCTGCTAAAGAACCAAAATACTGTTGTTCTTTCTTATTATACCCCCACCTACTCAACCTACACATAACCCTGCACACATATTGATGCTTTTTATAATCCATGAATTTTGAAAGTCAAATACTTCAAGCTCATCAGCTGCAGTGAGAATCCAGTAGCATTTTTTTTTTTTTTTTGCGGTACGCGGGCCTCTCACTGTTGTGGTCTCTCCCGTTGCGGAGCACAGGCTCCGGACGCGCAGGCTCAGCGGCCATGGCTCACGGGCCCCGCCGTTCTGCGGCACGTGGGATCTTCCCAGACCGGGGCACGAACCCGTGTCCCCTGCATCGGCAGGCGGACTCTCAACCACTGCGCCACCAGCGGAGCCCCAGTAGCTTTCTTTTGCAATCCATTCAGTTGTGATCTTGCAGAAAATGTTTACTGGTTTAGTTTTATAGTTTGTATTTTAGCTGCACCACAGGGAAGAGTGGAAATATTTAGCTTGTTTGTCCTGAATATCCCGAGAGACTGGTGGATGCAAGCTTCTATATTTGACACAGGTGGCTTATTAACTGTTCTTTTCTCCCCTCTGCCCTTGTAGTAAAAGAATTGAAAGCAGGTTAGAAAAAGCAGGTCAGGAGATTTAATGGAAGAAAAGTAAAGTAATATGTTTATGTCTCCTTCCATTTTTCAGAAAGCAGTACTCTTTCAGAGACAGTTGCAGAGGGATAAAAATACCTTCTTGTTTAAAGTAGTCCATTTTTTTTTCTCCGTAATACATAAATTGTATAAATGGTGTAAGCAAACAGTATTTAAACAACACTAGCCTATTATAAAATCTCCCAGGACAGTTTAAAATGATGGACCCAGGTTTGCAGAGCATGTTGGAGTCAAAGAGGAATGTTAATGGCACAGGAGAAAAGTAGCTGGACAAACATTTTGGTTGACTGCTCTTAAACCATCTGACCCTGCCCTGGTGGTGGAAAGAATGCGTTAACTTTTCTCACTTGTAGTTCCACTGGGGGAAGAAGACTCCGCGTGGAGTGAGCTGTCCTTTCTCTTAACTGTGACTCCTCAGTTATGTATCATGTTTAGGTAAGTTTTAGAGTTGGTTATTTAGAATTCAAAATGTATTCTTCCATAGAAATAATGTTTTAATTCAGTGATAGAAATGCAGTGGAAAGAGTCCTGGACCTGCAGTCAGATTTTGGAGTTAGATGAAGCCAGGGTTTCTCAGCCTCACCACTGTTGACACTTTGGGCTGGTTAATTATTTGTCCTGGGGGTTGTCCTATGTGTTCATTGTTGAAGGTTTAACAGCATCCCTGGCCTCACCCACTGGATGTCAGTATCAGTCCCCCCGAGTCACGACAATCAAAAATGTTCCCAGACATCGCCAAATGTTCTCCGGAGGGAAAAATCTTCCCTGGTTGAAAACCACTGCTCTAAATATATGAGCTAGAGCTTGGTCAGATTATATAACACCCCTTAGCCTGTTTTTCTCTCTAAGTTGGGTATGACTTATTTCAAGAGAGATAGGCAGTGGGTTTGAATGTGCTTTGTAGTCTATCCACGCATGTCTCTCTGTGTGTATATACGTACATATATTAAATTTAGTGTATGCACACCTAAATAGATTCCCCAGTGTTGAGCCATTCTTTTATTTCTGGAATAAAACTTATTGATCATGATTGTTCTTTAAGACCATTTCTGTATTAGATTTTCTAATATTATATTTAAAATGTTTTATACCAAGAGTCATAAGAGAGTTTGGCCTATAGCAGTGTTTCTCAAAATATGGTCCATTTGCCAGCACCAAGTACTGACAGAATGTGACCTACTCTTTGGTAGTGTGCAGATGAATATTTCAAAAATTGTAATAGGCATACAATTGTTTTAATTAATTTTGACAGATAATACTGATTTTCTATTTATGATAGTGGTAGAAATTTATCTTTTAGAGTAGCCAATCAGTTTAAATGCACATTAAATAATATTTAAATGTACTATATGTGGTATCTGGATCTGTTAAAAGTTGTGAAGATGGTACTGGAGTGATTGAGGTTTGGGAAACATTGGCCTATGAAGTAGTGTGTGTGTATGTATGCGTGTGCGTGCGTGTGTGTGCGTGTGTGTGAGTGGGGAGGAAAGCTCTATATGTATCCTTGGCTTTGTTTTGCAGGTTCTGTGAGCCTCTTAAATGTTCAGAAGCTTTCCATATAGGGGTTATCAGTTCTTCAAAGGCTTGATGGAGTTCACTTATAAAGCCATCTGGGTGTCCCTTTTTTTAGAAGTAGTGTTTTTTTTTAATGACTTTTCTAATGCCTCCCAGAGTTATTGGTCTGTGCAATATTTTCACCTCTTCCAGGTCCTTCTTGACCTAGAATGCTTTTTTTTGTTTGTTTTTTTAATATCTTTATTGGAGTATAATTGCTTTATAATGGTGTGTTAGTTTCTGCTTTATAACAAAGTGAATCAGTTATACACATACATATGTTCCTGTATCTCTTCCCTCTTGCATCTCCCTCCCTCCCACCCTCCCTATCCCACCCCTCCAGGAGGTCACAAAGCACCGAGCTGATTTCCCTGTGCTATGCGGCTGCTTCCCACTAGCTATCTATTCTACGTTTGGTAGTGTACATATGTCCATGCCACTCTCTCACTTTGTCACAGCGCACCCTTCCCCTCCCCATATCCTCAAGTCCATTCTCTAGCAGGTCAGTGTCTTTATTCCCATCTTACCCCTAGGTTCTGCATGACCTTTTTTTTTTCTTAGATTCCATATATATGCGTTAGCATACGGTATTTGTTTTTCTCTTTCTGACTTACTTCACTCTGCTTTTTTTTTTTTTTAATTTTTTTTTTTTTTTTTGCGGTACGCGGGCCTCTCACTGTTGTGGCCTCTCCCATTGCGGAGCACAGGCTCCGGACGCGCAGGCTCAGCGGCCATGGCTCACGGGCCCAGCTGCTCCACGGCACGTGGGATCTTCCCGGACCAGGGCACGAACCCGCATCCCCTGAATCGGCAGGCGGACTGTCAACCACTGCGCCACCAGGGAAGCCCCACTCTGCTTCTTTTAAAGTGACATCAGATCATGTTACCTCTTTGTTCTCCTCACAGAACTTGAATAGTCAGGTAGTTCCAGTTTTTTTCCCTTTTGCGTCTGTCCTTCCTTGACCACTTCATTAAAAGATGAACCCCTTTCCTTGTATCTCCCCACTAACCATCTTTATTTTTCTTTGTGGTACTTATCACCACATGACATGCTACATGTTTATTTCTCTCTGTCCCTCAACATCCCTGCTCCCTCTGCCCCAGGGAAGCTCTACAGTGGGAGAGACTTCATCTGTTTTGTTGACTGTGATAGACCTCGTGCTTGGCATATAGAAAGGTCCTCCGTAAATGTTTGTTGAATGATTAGTATATTTATATTTTCTTAGAAAATTATCCACTTGGTTAGAGTTTCAAATTTATTGGTGTAAATCTGAAGTATTCTGTAAATACTGAATTCGCGGTTGTGTCCTCTTTCTCATTTTTAGTGTTGCTTATTTCTGTTTTTCTTCTTTTTAAAAATCAGGCTAACCTGTGATTTGTGTGCTCTATCGGTCTTTTAAAAGTATCATCTTTTGCTTTATTAATCAAGTTAATTTCTTTGTTTTTTCTTTCATTAATCGCTGTTTTATCCTTATTCTTTCTTTCTGCTATCTTGGTGTTTAAACATTATTTTTAAAGTTCTTTTTAAACTATAAAATCTTGTTAATATAATATTTTATCCTTGTTATTGTGGATCAACCTTTAACAGGCTACTTAAGGCAAATGTAGGCCCACACCCATACGTAAGACTCTGAAGTCAGCAGCCACGCATCAGGCAGGAAACTAACACAGTAGAAGGAGAGTAACTGGACTTTCACAGGTCCAGGTAGAACTCTGCTGTGTTCACACTTATTCTAGCTTTGTCATCTTGAGCAATTTGCTTAATCTCTCTGAATTCAGTGGGTAAAACTGTGGATAGTAATAATGGTTGTGAAATTTTGTGAAGAGTAAGTGAGAAAATATGTGTAAGAAGCATGGTTCCTAAATGTACAAGGCATGTTCAAAACCTCCTTCTCCAGTATTTGAGTGCATGATACATAAGGTTTGGTCATACACTCCATCCCAAAGAACTCACAGATAAACAAATAAGTCAAGTAGAAGAGAGATGTCAGGGAAAAAGAGAGTGAACTTGAATTCTTATGAGGGCGAGGGCTGGTGTGGAGGAAGAAGGGGAGAATTGTGCTCTAGATGGAAGGGTAACATAAAATAGAAAGTAACGTGATGTAGAGGTTTGTGGACCCGTGGGCTGGCATGGATCTGTAAGCATCCCCCTGAAGCCCATGCCATTTGCCTGGTGGGTAGACAGAGGAAGAGGAAGGAGAGAGAACTGCTGTGATGATTATATGAGACAGCCTTGCTGCCAGGTGTCTCTGGCTTGGAGGGACTGAGTGGAGAATTAGTCAGGTAGAAGCATTCAGGAGGTGAGCCCAGAGAGTATGGATTGCATCTCTGTGATTGGGGGTTGGCTGTACCAGAGTCCAGGCACCACTGCTTAGCCAGGGATTGCATGGCCTCTGCCATTTTTGAATCAAGCAAGCATGGGCTACTCCCAGATTAGAAGCACCTGGGATTGATTTGACAGCGGGAGTCATTGGGTTGGCTCTGTTGTGGAAGACTCATGAAGAGCAGAGCAAAGCCTGTGGTGGGAAAAGTACTTTAATTAAGGTTTTGGGTATAATTTAATAAACAGCACATTAGACACTGCTTATGGTGTAAATTTTTGTGTTTGTGTTTCTGTCCCTGTGAGAGGACGGAACTGGCCTTGAGCAGAGGCTTGGTAAATATCAGTTCCTTTTCACCTACCTTCTTGTTTCCTTTTTCCCCACCCAATTCTTCTGGGCTGTGCCCTGAACTCTGCTGTTACAGGGAGACACCCTTCTGCAGTAGCAGAGTACTGGCCCTCTCCTTTCCCCTTCCCCTTCCTTCTACTGCTCTTGGCCGTCTGGGTGGAGGAACGCGATGGTGGGGAGTGGTGGAATCACTTGGTGGCATCAGGATAGTAGGTTTGTTCCCTGGCCCCTGACTCCTCTGTTCCCCTTTCTCTCTTGCTGCTCTTAAATGATACTGAAGACAGACACTGAACAATCTAATCTCCTGCCTCTGTACTTCAAGAGTACACTTGTGCCCTTAGAACTGGACAAGAGGCCCTCCCTCCCCACGGGTCTAGGAGTCCACAGGGCCAAGCAATGTATCCACCTGGAGCCTGCGCCTAGATTCGCCCTGCCTTCTGAAACACCCTCTAGGCACTCTGGGTACTGGATTTCCCTGCCCCAAAGCCACAAGCCTGCTTCTAGGGCCTTCTTGGCCTCTTCATGGGAGTTCCTATTAAGGATAGACAGGGAAGCCAGTGTGCACACCCTTAGGCCCAAGGGGTGTCTAGAAGGCAGTTGTTTATAGAAGGTGTGAATAGGGCTTGAGCTGGCTCCGTGTCCACAAGTATGCATGAATGAGGCCCTTTGTCTTGGACAGAGCTGGGGGTAGAAAGAGAGGGGTACCTGGCCCCTTCGGCAAGTCACATTCCGGTTAGAATTCTCCATTCAGACCTGGCCTTTCAAGTCATTATGAGGGTCAAGGTAGGAGAATAGAACATATTTGTTAGGTTAATTTATAGCCTTTCAGTATTTAGACATATGGGAGGAGGTGAGCCTCCGTTTGTACTTTTGCCCTGAACCTTCTGTTGGTAGCAGTGGACCTGCATAAGAGCATGGCTCCAGCTCCTATTGGTATTGGGAGGGTCAAGGCTGGGTAAAGAGCATGCTCCCTCCACCCAGCGTAAGCTCCATGGGGCAGGGACCATCACTGCTCCAGCTCTCCATTGTTTCTTAGAACAAAGCCTGGCACATACTTGTTAAATGAAAGAAGGAATAGTCATGAGATCTGAGCAGCAGTGGAAGGGAGGGAATTATTCACCAGTGGAGGGGAAGAGAAGGGAAGTTCCCTTCGTCACTGGGGTGAGATTATGTGTAACAGACGAAGAGTCAGCTGTTCCAGGATGCTCTTCAGTATCCATTTTCCTCTTGGATCATGCAAAGTTTGAAAAGTTATGTAACATTTAGGGACAGTTATGTGAATTTGTTAATATATTGTTGTTTGACTTTGTACCTGTAGCATGTTTTCTCTCTGAGGGAAGGAAACTTCACAATAATATCCTGATTCACATTTTCACCAGCAATATCCATTACAGGATGGTATGTAGTTCAACTAAGTTGAAAGGAAGGAAGGAAAGAAGGAGCAGAACAAACATAAACACCCGCCCCCCACTACCAGAGTTGGTTAAATGAAGACAAATAAATAGGAAATATGTTATAAAACTATTGTGTTTGTTTTTGACCATTGAGACTAAATTTGAAAGCAAAATGGGAATGTTATATTTTATGACTATCTTTTCATGTAAATCCTAGCACTATTTTGAAAGCATTTTCAAAATAAATAAAACTATGGGAGTTAGATTCAAGGAAAGTCAAGGTTTTCATAGTGAAGAATACTTAGCTCAAGGTGACTTGAGTGATTAAGTTCACTTGTAATCTAAATCATCTGTGGGGACCGGGGTGGGGGCGAGTGCAGAAGAGAACGTGAAGTGGGATTCCTCCTGTGTAATGGTCCTTTTTTGAGGAACGTACAGTAACTGAAACTTAGTAAAATAGTATATACTGATCTTGTTTCCGGCTTCAGAAAATTATGCAACAACTCTTTCTGTCTAATGCTCAAGAGAAGTGTAAGCATTCATATTTCCAAACCAGAAGATATCATTTTCCTTTTATATTTAATTAGACGTAAGCTTAAGTCACTTAATGTTTTGATCTGTGATCATACTTATGCGCTTAGATATTGAGAATCTTTCACATTTTAAAGGAGCATTTAAAAAATCTAAAGCAGGAGAAACTCTGCCCTCATGAATGTAAATGAAAAACACATGGAGGACTTAGACTACTAGTGCTAATTTGAGAATTGGTAGTTAGTTCCTAAAAAAATTATTATTTTTTCTGTAATTGTGGCATCCCTTCCCACTATCTCTTTAATACCACGCAAAAATTGAAAGAATTTCACAGTAAAGAAAACATAAAAAAAATTTGTCACCTTTTATAACTTATAATTTTAAAAAGTTATTCTGATATTTTAGGGAGATAAAAGAGATAAAGAAAATGTGTTTCTGCTGCTGCTAGCTTATTTTTTATTACATGAAAATTCTGTGTATTATTACTTTAATTACCACTTTCTGAACAAGGATATCAAAATAAGTAGGTGGTTTCATTATGTTGTTATCTGCACTCACTTTATCTTTCCTCCTTATCCTTATCTACATTTATATTTCAAAGAGAAAAATCTTTACTTTTGGAAATGGTTTAACCCAGCCAATTAGGGCAGGAAAATTAAGGATGTCCTTGCTATTGGAAATTTGCCCTCCATCTGTGGACATTGTGTCCCTCAAGCCAAGTCTGCCTTGACCTTGGTTTCTGAAGTGTTGAGTCTGGGATAGGTGACTGCCTTGTTGACAGAGAAAGGGTGGAGGACAAAAAGAAGTAGCAGCAGGGAATGTGGATAAGAAATGGAGATGTGGAGGGGGCAGTGGTTGTCCTTCAGTTAAGTATAGTCTAGGTAAGTGATTCCCAGTGCTGTTCTGAGACAACATTTTTGTGGGTTTAGAAAAACATGGACAATGTACTGAGCTTTTTATTAAAACTGAGGTTATTTAACTTAAGGAATTAAATGGTAAAGTGGTAAAATGGTGTTAATTGTGCTAGTTTTTTTTTCCTCTTAAATACCTTTGTTTGACAAAATATAAAGCTACTGTACGTCAGTCTGCAGAATGTTTTTGGAATTTTATTGTTCTGTGAAACCCAAAGTCTACCGTTCATTCTTTTAGTGGCAGCAATAATTACTTTGTTAGCGTTTGGTCTTTTTTCCTAGCAGAGGGAATTGTTTCTATGAAAATTATTTGAAATGCTCACATCTTTTAATTAATTTTAGAATATTTTATGTGTGTATATATGTTTGTATATATGTGTTTTATGTATCTATGTATTAAGGAGATCAACCTACTGCTAATGCCTATGTTGTCTTTAGGTCAGGGGATGGGGAATTGGGCTTTCAGTTTGCTTTATCTTGAGTTATATCAAGTTATATGTTGTGCTTTCTTTTTTCTAAAAGTTGATAATTTAAAGTGCTGGGTCTTAGTGAAAAAACTTGAGGAAGGGAAGTTTTATAGTTCTTTAGAGTGTTTTCACATGTACTATCTCATTTAATTCTCACTGCTTGGAGTCATAGAGATAGCATTTTTCATTTGAGAATTTGGTTATGAGCAAGGAGTTTACTGTGTCTTTTTTTGTTTTGTTTTTGAGGAGGGACATTTTTAAGGATGCTCAAGGTTAGAACAAAATATGTACTAGAACTCGAAATGAAATGGAATCTCAGACTCATTATCCCATCTCTTGTCATATGCTTATAGAAAAGAGTAGAAATGTAATACACAGGTGAACTTTGTTGTAACAACGTCAGGTCTCTCGGAAAGGGCATGCAATTTAATCCTTAACTCAGAATAATTCAGAATAATGTAGTTAAAAGAAATAAAACCTTTGAGGAAAAGAACTTTCCGGAATTCCTTGAGTTCTTTAGAGAGGTGTTGGGCATTTTGTTAACATTGATGTTTAGTGTTTATTAAGTTCTTTTTAAAATTTAATTTTTGTCCATTTAAAAGAATGCATGGGGAATTCGCTGGTGGTCCAGTGGTTTGGACTATGAGCTTCCACTGCACGGGGCACAGGTTTGATCCCTGGCTGGGGAACTAAGATCCCGCATGCCACATGGCAAGGCCAACAAAAAAAAGTCAAAACAATAATGATAACAAAATAAAGTAAAATAAAAGAATGCATGCATTTTAATATGTTGTTGAGTCCAAGAGTGAGAAGCAAGGCCTAGGATTCAATGTAATATGAAAAGTTGCAGAGTGAAGGACTCTAAATTTGACTTTGAGAAGGTTATCAGTAAAGATAAAAGATGTCTGAAACTGTCTGTGGATTCTAATAATAAATCCAGAGTCATTTTCCAAGTTAAGCCCCTATCTAAATAGCTTATTTTCTTCTGCATTCCCAAGTCTTTTCAGGGTCTCTTGCTTTGAAACTGTTAAATGCAAATAGCATTATTTTCATTTATTTGTCTAATGTGTTTAAGTTAGCAAACTAGCATTGATTTAAAAAATTAAGAATGCTTAATGCTGGCAAAGGTCCAGTGAAATTAGTACTTTTATATCCTGCAGTCAGAAAGAATTTAAGCTTTTTTTGAAAGCAGTTTGTCAGTACAGCATAAGAACTTTAAATGTGACCTTTTAATTCCACTTCTGGGTTCCTATTCTAAGAAGTAATCAGAAATACATACAAACTTTACGCACAAAGATGTTCACCGTAATATTATTCATAAAAATGAACAAAAAGAGGACCTTTGGGCTATTTCCAATAAGTGGGAATAGTTAGAAAAATTATATAGTCAAGCAATAATGTATTTATATAGCTTCTAAACTGATACACGCTGAAAAGTTTGAATTAAATGAGAAAAGAAAACAGTTATGCTGGAATGTTAAGAGGAGAAAAAAACAGGATGTAAGATTTATACAACTTCCAGTTATTAGGGAGTGACAGCAGCTCTTGACGTTCCAGTGTGCCTTTACCTTCCTGACGAATTGATGTACTATCATTGCTGAATAGTGGCTTTGTGATTCACTCAGTCAAGTCAGCAACCACTCATTTCCCATTCAGTCTGCCAGATATTAAGCTGGGCCCTGAGGTACAAAGATGAAGAGCCTAAAGTCTCTAGTATCTGAATGCAAACCTGATGTTCACTCATAAGTGTTTACTGGTATGGAGTTCTAGTTAAATCTCGCCGCCTGGATTTCTTTCCTGGGTGGAAGGCTTTGTTTGCTTTAGGAATCAAGGTGGGACAAACGAAAGCACAGTCTAAAAGTGGTTAGGAAATCCAACTTACCTTAGGAAATCTTAAGGGGGCCATTTGGTCTGAACAATTTCAGAATGCATATTTTGGGGGGAATCTATAGATCCTAGAATTAAGATTTGGGAGTAAGATTCGATATGCTTTTTAATGTCGTGTCCACATTCCTCCCTCCTTTGGGCTCCTAAAGACCTTCATCCGGTCTGGTTTGAACTAGTCTGTGCTGTCAAGCTGGGATGGGTCTGTCTTCCCCACTTAACGGAGAATTCCTAAAAGGCAGGTACCAAGACTTACCTTTTAGTCTACTTCCCTTCAGCCTTTCACAATGTCTGGTAAATGGTAGGTACTGAATAAATGCTTGGAAAAAAATGAATTACTGATTTCTGTACAGTTAATAGCCAGTGTGATACAGAATAGATGGATGAAGAAAAACCAGGTTAACATTTGAGTGACATACAAAACACATGGCCTCCTCAGTGCCATCACTCTTCAGGGGTGAACTTGTAGGAAGAATATCTACTCTGTTTTACAGGGCAGTGAGGTTATATAGTGTTTCATACCTACTATTGATATCTCACCAGAACTTAAATTTGAAACTAATTATAAAGCAACATAAGCTCCTTGGAAGAAAAGTGCTATGCATATCTGAATTGGAAATTTGATTATTTTTAACTCCAGTGGGAGTTCAGTGGCAAATGAAGAGTGAAAAAGGGCTTAAGATTTGGAGGAAAACATGCTGTAAAAAGAATGAGTGTGCTAATTATAAAAAATGCTTGAGATTAGTCATACTGATAGAATATAAACACATGAGAATTACTATATAGGTGCATGTGCATTTATAAATATATGTAGGTATATATATGTATATATATATGGAAAACGTTAATCAGTGTTTCTCATATCAGCACCAGTATATTGCAGATGTGATTGATAAAAACAAAAATTGTTGAAAACATCAATAAATATTCTCTGAGTCTTACGTTTCAAAACTGTACTAGTAATGCAACAGATTTCTGTGCATTAATCTTGTATCCTGCTACTTTACCAGATTCATTGATTAGCTCTCGTAGTTTTCTGGTGCCGTCTTTAGGATTCTCTATGTACAGTATCATGTCATCTGCAAAAAGTGACAGTTTTACTTCTTCTTTTCCAATTTGGATTCCTTTTATTTCTTTTTCTTCTCTGATTGCTATGACTAAAACTTCCAAAACTATGTTGAATAATAGTGGTGAGAGTGGGCAACCTTGTCTTGTTCCTGATATTAGAGGAAATGGTTTCAGTTTTTCACTACTGAGAACAATGTTGGCTGTGGGTTTGTCATATATGGCCTTTATTATGTTGAGGTAGGTTCTGTTTCTGCCCACTTTTTGAAGAGTTTTTATCATAAATGGGTGTTGAATTTTGTCAAAAGGTTTTTCTGCATCTGTTGAGATTATCATATGGTTTTTATCCTTCAATTTGTTAATATGGTGTATCACGTTGATTGATTTGTGAATATTGAAGAATCCTTGCATTCCTGGGATAAACCCCACTTGATCATGGTGTGTGATCCTTTTAATGTGCTGCTGGATTCTATTTGCTAGTATTTTGTTGAGGATTTTTGCATCTATGTTCATCAGTGATATTGGCCTGTAGTTTTCTTTTTTTGTGACATCTTTGTCTGGTTTTGGTATCAGGGTGATGGTGGCCTCGTAGAATGAGTTTGGGAGTGTTCCTCCCTCTGCTATATTTTGGAAGAGTTTGAGAGGATAGGTGTTAGCTCTTCTCTAAATGTTTGATAGAATTTGTCTGTGAAGCCATCTGGTCCTGGGCTTTTGTTTGTTGGAAGATTTTTAATCACAGTTTCAATTTCAGTGCTTCTGATTGGTCTGTTTATATTTTCTATTTCTTCCAGGTTCAGAAGGTTGTGCATTTCTAAGAATTTGTCCATTTCTTCCAGGTTGTCCATTTTATTGGCATAGAGTTGCTTGTAGTAATCTCTCATGATCCTTTGTGTTTCTGCAGTGTCAGTTGTTACTCCTTTTTCATTTCCAATTCTGTTGATTTGAGTCTTCTACCTTTTCTTCTTGATGAGTCTGGCTAATGGTTTATCAATGTTGTTTATCTTCTCAAAGAACCAGCTTTTAGTGTTACTGATCTTTGCTATTGTTTCCTTCATTTCTTTTTCATTTATTTCTGATCTGATCTTTATGATTTCTTTCCTTCTGCTAACTTGGCTTTTTGTTGTTGTTGTTCTTCTCTTCTCTAATTGCTTTATGTGTATGGTTAGGTTGTTTATTTGAGATTTTTGTTTCTTGAGGTAGGATTGTATTGCTATAAACTTGTCTCCTAGAACTGCTTTTGGGTTTTGGGTCATAGGTTTTGGGCCATGATGTTTCATTGTCATGTGTTTCCTCTTTGATTTCTTCAGTGATCTCTTGGTTATATAGTAGCATATTGTTTAGCCTCCATGTGTTTGTATTTTTTACAGATTTTTTTCCCTGTAATTGATATCTAGTCTCATAGCATTGTGGTTGGAAAAGATACTTGATACGATTTCAATTTTCTTAAATTTACTGAGGCTTGATTTGTGACCCAAGATATGATCTGTCCTGGAGAATGTTCCATGAGCACTCGAGAACAAAGTGTATTCTGTTGTTTCTGGATGGAATGTCCTATAAATATCAGTTAAGTCCATCTTGTTTAAGGTATCATTTGAAGCTTGTGTTTCCTTATTTATGGTTATTTGGATGATCTGTCCATTGGTGAAAGTGGGGTGTTAAAGTCCCCTACTATGATTGTGTTACTGTCAATTTCCCCTTCTATGGCTGTTAACATTTGCCTTATGTATTGAGATGCTCCTATGTTGGGTGCATAAATATTTACAATTGTTATATCTTCTTCTTGGATTGATCCCTTGATCATTATGTCGTGTCCTTCTTTGTCTCTTGTAATAGTCTTTATTTTAAAGTCTATATTGTCTGATATGAGAATTGCTACTCCAGCTTTCGTTTGATTTCCATTTGCGTGGAATATCTTTTTCCATCCCCTCACTTTCAGTCCGTATGTGTCCCTATGTCTGAAGTGGGTCTCTTGTAGACAGCGTGTATACGGGTCTTGTTTTTCTATCCATTTAGTCAGTCTGTGTCTTTTGGTTGGAGCATTTAATCCATTTACATTTAAGGTAATTATTGATATGTATGTTCCTACTACCATTTTCTTAATTGTTTTGAGTTTGTTATTATAGGTCTTTTCCTTCTCTTGTGTTTCCTGCCTAGAGAAGTTCCTTTAGCATTTGTTGTAAAGCTGGTTTGGTGGTGCTGAGTTCTCTTAGCTTTTGCTTGTCTGTAAAGGTTTTAATTTCTCTGTCAAATCTGAATGAGATCGCTGCTGGGTAGAGTAATCTTGGTTGTAGGTTTTTCCCTTTCATCACTTTAAATATGTCCTGCTGCTCCCTTCTGGCTTGCAGAGTTTCTGCTGAAAGATCAGCTGTTAACCTTATGGGCATTTCCTTGTATGTTATTTGTTGTTTTTCCCTTGCTGCTTTTACTACTTTTTCTTTGAATTTAATTTTTGATAGTTTGATTAATATGTGTCTTGGTGTTTTTCTCCTTAGATTTATCCTGTATGGGACTCTTTGTGCTTCCTGGACTTGACTGACTATTTCCTTTCCCATGTTAGGGAAGTTTTCAACTTTAATCTCTTCAAATATTTTCTCAGACATTTTCTTTTCCTCTTCTTCTTCTGGGACCCCTATAATTCAAATGTTGGTGTGTTTAATGTCCCAGTGGTCTCTGAGACTGCCCTCAATTGTTTTCATTCTTTTTTCTTTATTCTGCTCTGTGGCAGTTATTTCCACTATTTTATCTTCCAGGTCACTTATCCGTTCTTCTGCCTCAGTTATTCTGCTATTGATTCCTTCTAGGGTATTTTTAACTTCATTTATTGTGTTGTTCATCATTGTTTGTTTGCCCTTTAGTTCTTCCAGGTCCTTGTTAAATGTTTCTTGTATTTTCTCCATTCTATTTCCAAGATTTTGCATCATCTTTACTATCATTACTCTGAATTCTTTTTCAGGTAGACTGCCTATTTTCTCTTCATTTGTTTGGTCTGGTGGGTTTTTACCTCGCTCCTTCATCTGCTGCATATTTCTCTGTTTTCTTATTTTGTTTAACTTACTGTGTTTGGGGTCTCCTTTTCGCCGGCTGCAGCTTCGTAGTTCCTGTTATTTTTGGTGTCTGCTCTCAGTGGGTGAGGTTGGTTCAGTGGCTTGTGTAGGCTTCCTGGTGGAGGGGAGTGGTGCCTGTGTTCTGGTGGGTGGGGCTGTATCTTGTCCTGGTGGGCAGGGCCATGCCTGGTAGTGTGTTTTGGAGTGTCTGTGAACTTACTGTGACTTTAGGCAGCCTCTCTGTTAGTGTGTGAGGTGGTGTTCCTGTCTTGCTAGTTGTTTGGCGTGGGGCATCCAGCACCGGAGCTTGCTGGCTGTTGGGTGGAGCTGGGTCTTAGTGTTGAGATGAAGATCTCTGGGAGAGCTCTCGCTGATTGATATTATGTGGGGCCTGGAGGTTTCTGGTGGTCCAGTGTCCTGCACTTGGCCCTCCCACCTCGGAAGCTCAGGCCTGACACCTGGCCAGAGCACCAAGACCCTGTCAGCCACACGGCTCAGAAGAAAAGGAGGAGAGAAACCCTCCCCCCCCAAAAAAACAAAAGCAAAGAAACGAACAGACAGAACCCTAGGACTAATGGTAAAAGCAAACCTATACAGACAGAATCACACAAAGAATCGTACACATACACACTCACAAAAAGAGAAAAAGGAAAAGAAGTATGTGTGTGTGTGTATATATATATATATATATATATATATATATATATATATATTTATAAAGGAAGAGAGCAACCGAACCAATAAGCAAGCCCACCAGTGATAATAAGCACTAAATACTATACTGAGATAAACATAAAACCAAAACAAATTAGATGCAGAAGACAAACCTCAAGCCTACAGTTGCTCCCAAAGTCTAGTGCCTCAATTTCGGGAACATTTGTTGTCTATTCAGGTATTCTTCAGGTGCAGGGTTTATCAAGTTGGCTGTGGGGATCTAATCTGCTACTCCTGAGGCTGCACTGAGAAATTCCCCTTTCTCTTCTTTGTTCGCACAACTCCTGGGGTTCAGTTTTGGTTTTGTACCTGCCTCTGCGTGTAGGTCACCGTCAGGCATCTGTTCCCCGCCCAGACAGGAGGGGGTTAAAGCCGCGGCGGATTAGGGCTCTCTTGCTCATTCAGGCCAGGGGGAGGGAGGGATACGGTAGTCATAATTGGAATGTGGGGTGAGCCTGCAGTGACAGAGGCCAGCATGATGTTGCAACGGGGTGAGGTGCACTGTGTGTTCTCCCGGGGAAATTGTCCCTGGATCGCAGGACCCTGGCAGTGGCATGCTGCAGAGGCTCCTGGTGGGGTGTGGATAGTGACCTGCGCTTGCACACAGGATTTTTGGTGCCAGCGGCAGCAGCGTTAGTGTTTCATGCCCGTCCCTGGGGGTGCGAGCTGATAGCCACTGCTCATGCCTGTCTCTGGAGCTCACTTAGGCGGTGCTCTGCCTTCTGTGGGCACATGGGGAAGGAATCCCCTCTCCTCGCGCACCCCAAAACAAAGGTCTCCTGCCTCTCCGGCAGTTCCAGACTTTTTCCTGGACTCTGTTGCATCTAGCCGTGGTGCACTAGCTCCCTTCAGGCTGTGTTCACGCAGCCAGCCCCAGTCCTCTCCCTGGGATCCGACGTCTGAAGCCGGAGCCTTAGCTCCCAGCCGTCACCCTCCCCAGCAGGTGAGCAGACAAGCCTCTTGGGCTGGTGACACACAAAAGAAACACACGTTTTTAAAAAAGGGATGGACAATACCTAATACACTGACTTCCCTAATTTATTCTTTGAAAGATAATTGGATTGAGAATTCAGATACTCAGAGACTCAGTGTTAAGAAAAAGAAGAGTATTTGCATTAGTAGCAAAGACATAACTGAATTTGTTTATTATCCTGTCTAATTCTGATCTTATTAGAAACATTCAGGCAGATTTTTTCTGAAATACCCGGAATGTGCTTATTTTAATCAGCGGTCTGTATTCTGTTTCCCCCTCTACTTTACAGCAGAGGTTCTGTCTTTTTTTTTTGAAGAGTCAAGATCTTTAAGGTTACATCTCTGTTTTCTATCATTACAAATTTGAAAAGCCTTTGTTGTTTTTGTCAATAAAATACATGTTGAGTTTTGTTTTTGTTTTTTTTTTTGCGGTACGCGGACCTCTCACTGTTGTGGCCTCTCCCGTTGCGGAGCACAGGCTCCGGACGCGTAGGCTCAGCGGCCATGGCCCACGGGCCCAGCCGCTCTGCGGCATGTGGGATCTTCCCGGACCGGGGCACGGACCCGTGTCCCCTGCATCGGCAGGCGGACTCTCAACCACTGCACCACCAAGGAAGCCCTCTGTTGAGTTTTTTAACTGAAATTTTTCTTCAGGAAGGGCAGTTTCTTTGGCAGCTTCAAAAGTAAGCAATGCAAGATGAAGGATGATACGGACATAAAAGGTATGCAACACTTAATTGCTGCTACTGATGTTAATCACTTTTGAATGTATTTTTCTACCCAAATTTTCTTTCAAATTTCAGGAAAGAGAATACTTTGGTAATAATAGTGGCACCCGTGAATTAGCACCTCAGCAAGAAAAATGTATTTTATCTGAGTTCCCCCCGTGCCCTCACCCCCAACCTTTACCCTCAATCCTTTGTCTTCTGACTGAGCATGAATTTGCTGGAGAGTTTAATAATTTCAGTTTGATAATCTAGTCTTTAACAGGCTTGACACCTTATGGACTATGTAATTTTATTTTCTATTCTGTCTTCTGTAAACTGCTTGCAGGTTTGGCTGTGGCACTAGACATCATACCCACTGGTTTGTGGGAGTACCTTACTTACACTGGAGCTTTTTAGTGTGGGGTAGGAAAGTTGCCATAATTCTGTCTAGTGGCCTGGCATCATGCAAACACGTAGTCTGGGAAGATGCCAGCTTATATGATGTCTGTCAGGTAACAAAGGGACACTGGCTTTCTGACCAGTGCGTACCTGTTGTTTCTGGAACATTCTGCGCTAATCTGCACATTTTGTACTGAGTGTTACTCTCAAGCATAAGCATTTGTTTTTCTCTATTTACTTTGCAACATTTTTGACTATGTTAGCTTTCCTTAAGAGATTGTATGTTTTTATTTTAAGCATTAAATGGTAGTATATATTATTTTTAAATCAGAATTTTATTTTAGGCTTGAAAGTTAAAATTTCCACCCAGATTCAGAGATTTAACCCACCTATTTGAAAAAAATTCATGAAATTGTCTCTCAGATCTGTTAGTATAACATTAAGTGAAATCTTAGAACTAATCTGGAATCATAGTGCATTTATTCCTTGTAATTATTATCTTTACCTTAGAAGCCAGTTGTACACTTGGGGTAAGTTTGTTTTAATTATTATACCAATATATGGACAGTTCAGATACTAAAGAGTTTGGTATTGAGACCATTTGCAAATGATATTTAGATGATTTACTATTTTAAGTTACATCAACTATCTGATAACATCTTGAAAACTAGTTTTGATTGATTGTGGTTGGTTTTCTTGCATGATAGACACAGAGTTCTTGGTTAATAAACAAGTCAGTCAGAAGGCTACAGCTTGTCTTTTTTTCTTTTTTGGCCGTGTGGCGCGACTTGTGGTATATTAGTTCCCCAGCCAGGGATAGAACCCAGGCCCACAGCAGTGAATGCGCCGAATCTTAACCGCTGGACCTCCAGGAAATTCCCTAAAGCTTCTCTGCTTTTTATTTTAAATGTTAACATTCCATTGTATTTTAAATTCATTAAGTATAGGGGCTATGTCACAGCACTTAGCTAGACTCAGAGTGCAGTAGAAGTGGAATAAACCTTCTTTTTTTGGTAGTCTATGCACTGTGCACTTCTTTTTCTTACAACTTTGTTGAGGTATAGTTTATCATAAAACTCAATCGTTTTATCTGTATAATTCAACAGTTTTGAGTTAATTTACAGAATTTTACAGGCATCACCACATCCAGTTTTAGACTATTTCCATCACCATAAAATTCTTCATGCCCGTTTATAGTTAATCCTTTTCCTGACCTTCAGCCCCAGGCAATGACTAATCTACTTTCTGTATTTCTAGATTTGCGTTTTCTATTTCATTTAAATGGAATCATACAATATGTGTTGCTTTGGTTTTGGCTTTTTTCCCTTGGCATATTTTTGAGGTTCAGTCATGTTGCAGCATGAATCCATACTTTATTTCCTTATATTGCTGAATTGTAATCAGCAATATCATATTGTTTAGTCATTCACCAGTTGGTGGACATTTGAGTTGTTTTCCACTTTTTGGCTATAACGAATAATGCTGCTGTGAACATTCATGTACAAGCTTTTATGTGGACATATATTTTAATTTCTGTTGGGTAGACAGCTAGGTGTACAATTGCTGGTTGTATGGTAAATGCATGTTTAAATTTTTAAGAAAATGTCTGTTTGTCAAAGTAGGTGCACCATTTCTCATTCCTGCCAGCAGCATCTGAAGGTTCTTGTTGGAATAAATCTTTTTCAAGTGCTTTGAAGGCATTCTCCGTGTTGAATGAGAGCAGATTTGTGAATGAATTTAGTTTGTGGGCAAGTATATCACCTGTCATTGCTGGGCAACAGATGGGGGAGTGTGAAATAGGAAGGGAAGAGCAAATAAAGGGAAAGAGGGGCGTCCCCATCCTCCAGTCTTTGAACAACGACTGTTTAATTTTTTTGTTTGTTTTATTTGGTTTTGGCTGTAGTTTTTTTAGTGCTTATCAAGAGTAGTTAAATCAAATCCTTTCCAAGGAGTGCTTAGCCCAGAGAGTGAATGGGATGTCCCAGGCAATTGGGCACCTCTGTCTTTTGTGTGTATGTTTGTCTTTTTTTCTTCCAGTTTTATTGAGATATAATAGATATATAGCACTGTATAAGTTTAAGATGTATAGCATAATGGTTTGACGTACATCCATCATGAAATGATTATCACAATAAGTTCAATAAGTTTAGTGAACATCCATCATCTCATATAGATACAAAATAAAAGAAAAAAATATTTTTTCCTTGTGATGAGAACTCTTAGGATTTATTCTCTTAACAACTTTCATGTATAACATACAGTAGTGTTAATTACATTAATCATGTTGGACATTACATCCCTGGTACTTATTTATCTTATAGCTGGAAGTTTATACCTTTCGACCACCATCATCCACCTGTTTTGTTGTTTTTTTTTTCCCCCGGCATCTCCCTCAGTGAGCTGAGTGTGGGAAAGTAGGGCTGCCAATAACTCCTCTTGATCTGCCGTGGTTGTAGTGGAGAGTGGAGTGGACGGTATGGGAGAAAGAGCTCCCGTGTAGAGTCAGCCTTGGCTGTGAAATGTGTCCTTGCCCTTACCACGTAAGTCCTTTGGCTCTCCTGATTTTCAGCTACCTCATTCCCCTGGACTGCCTACCTCTTCCCTTTTTGTAGTCTTCTCTGCAGATGAGCCTCAGTTATAATAATGGGGGTTAAAGTATCATCCAATGAATAGAAGAAAGTAAGGGACAGTGCATCTCTATTCTTTACCTTTTGCTGTGCCATCTCGCCAGTGTTTCTTTGGGTTATTTCCTAGTTAACAAGACCCACTTCCCAAGGCTGGGGGCCAAGTGGATGGGCCCTCCTGGATTGCTGAAATGGCAGTGGCAAACTTGAGTGTGTGAGGAGTTAGCCTTTGACGCCGTCCTTGTGGTCTCCTCCTTCACATCCCAAGGCTGTTTCCTTTTGGAATGTTTTAGTTTAATGGTTTGAAAGAAAGGATATGGATTGAGGATGCTGATTCTATGGGACTTTTATTACCTTGTGATTCCATGAAGTGTATTCTTTTGACCTCTCTCCTGGTCACTCATTAGTCCCTATTGAATTTAGCTGTATCCCTCCAACACCACTGAATTATAACAGTGTCTTTGAGAATAAATAGCTTTGAGGACTATAGAAGAAAAGCAGTGTTTTGTTATGGAAAATGATAGCTTTGTGTATGATAGGGTGGTTCTATTTCCCTCTTTGAGCCCTTGAAAAACCTTCTCACAGCCTCTAGCAGAGCATAAAAACAAAGCACCATTTTGAAAAGTATGTTCAGTATACCCTTCTATGAGCCTACTAATTTATATTATACTATATTCTGATTAACAAAGCAAAACAATACCAGGGACTCACTGTCTCTGTAAATTCCATGTTTCTTGAAAACATCTCCCTGTATAAGTACACTTTAAGGAAAAGGAACTTAAATAAGATTACAAGAATAAAAGATACGAACTTTATTTGTATTAGTCAAAAATTTCTTAAATTTATTTTAGTCAATATATAATTTTTAATACAATGTAATCTGTGTAGGTAATATCTTACCCTTTGCTTTTTAATAAACTTTTGTATGAATGCATCTTTATGCACTGAACTTTTAAAATAATATTTATTGAATGCTTAACTATATGTAGTCACTGAGTTTTGTGCTATACCCAAGAACAGTCTCATTTAATTTCCACCACTTCCAGAAGAGGTTAAATGCTATTTTTATTTTAAATGTCATGGTCATTGTAGAAAATAGGAAAATCCTGAAAAGTAAAGAGAGAAAAATTCATTAGCAGCCCAATCATTTAGGGAGAACATTTTGGAGAAGTTAACTTTACTCCTTTCCCCGCCTCAGTTTATATGGTTGCAGGTGTGTTTTATGTGGTGTGTATGTGTGTGTATTCTTTGTGATAAACTTAGGATCTTAATGTATAATATATGTTGTTTTGAAATGTGCTTTTTATTATTTTAACAGTGTATAGTGGGATGAACATTTCCCCATGCCATTACATATTCTTCTATAATATCATTTTAATAATTTCCCCTGCTTAATGTAAAGGGAATAAAGCTCATTGTCATTCAGTCCATCAATTCAGAATTATAAAGAAGAAATACAATCACTGTTTTGTGTCTATGCTTTGAGACTTTTTTTCTATTCTTGATCTTCTTTAAAAGAGCTCTTTACATGTTGATGGAAATACTTGACAGGATTATGATCTGACATGCCTTAACTCTTCCTGGTGTTTATTCTAAGAGTGAAATTGGGTATTTTGTTGTTTTGAATGTAAGAAAGCATTTGATCCTGTTTCTTATAATATACCCTTGAGAAATGGGATAGTAGGAGATCCCTTGGAGAATATGAGCAAGCTTAACTTTCGTGCATGTACCTCTGTTGCTCAGTGTGGTAACAGTAGTCTTACTGAATATTTCCCAATCATAGAATGTGTACGTGCACTTTCCCAGTTTAAAACCAAAAATATAGTAAATGGGGTTTCACAAACATCATGGTGTTTGAAACGATCCCATTTGTTAATTTGTAGTTCTAGGACTATACCTTTTTTAAAAAACCAGAAACAAAAACTAAGGCTTGTTCACATTTTTCTAGGCAGCTGGTATAACAGTATGAGTGTCCTGAAAGACCCAAGGACTTCTGTTAAAGCTGGTGCATTTTGGATAGATGTCATTGATACTGTACCCTTGGGAATACCACCTGGTAAATGCACTGATATAATAGATTTGTAGTAGTATGTGCAAATTTTACCTTATAACAATATCAAAATATTTAAGCCATACATTTATGGTTATAGTACAGCTTTGAGATGATTAAATTTATCCAGTATTTGGCCCCTGTCTAAGAAGAAGACATCTATGTCAGAGTCAAATTCTGTGACATTTGACTTGGTGTGGGATTGTAATTTAAGGCAGTTACCTGGAGACCCCTTTTGCAGGTGCTATGATGGAATAGGCCAATTTATTTCCCTGGAGAGTGGCATGAAGTTCTACTTCAGGGCTAAGGTCTCACCCTCAGCATATTGGAACATTAATAAGCAAAATCTGGATAGCATTAAAATTTTCCAGGAATAAACAGGGGGCCTTTCTTCATGAGCTAGCCTGAGTTATTACCAGAGATCGGTGATGTAATGGTACTTACCCATCTTTCATGGTACCACTTTGGCAATAATAGCAGTTTATTTAAATCCTCTGTTTGAGGATTTAATATTAGCCCTGCTTTTCTAGTGAGGAAATGAGTAGAGGTGAAGCTGCGTAATTTCTCTGAACTTATATTTGAAATCACATAGATAAGGGGTTAACACCGAGCATTTCTATTCTTGTTTAATAGTTACCTTGGATGCTGGGTCCCCGTCTTCGTTACCAGGTTAAAATATCATTCCGTTCATTAAGCCTTGCTAAAAATAGGGCAGAGTGTACACTAATAATTGAGGGTGCTTCATCCTATGTGTCTCCTTCCCATTTCTGTCCCTTCCAGGGGAAGGGCCCTGAGAGGATGCTCAGTGTTGCTGCTGATTTTTTCTGTGAGGAACACTCATGTGTGTAATGCTGGCAGAGTGCATGGGCTTGTGGCTTTTCCAAAGTCATAGTTTTTCTCTGAGCCCAGGGGGATTGCATCTGCAGCATATGACGATGTGAAGCTTGGCCACCCTCCCTGTACTCTGACATAATGAGAAGCTGTGTCTGACTGCTTGGTCCCACTAGCATTAAAGTGGGGAAACAGGCAAGCAGCTCAGCTGGGGGCTCTGGAGAGCTATGAAAATACCAGTTAGTTTGCATACAGAAATGTGTGACCTCATGTGAGGTCTCTGGTAGAGCTTCGAGAGCATTTTCTCACTTTCTGAATTTCTCTTTGACCTTCTTTTGTTTCTTTCTCTTTCTTTCTTTCTCTCCTTCTTTCTCTCTTTCTTTCCTTCCTCCCTCCCTCCTCTTTCTTTTTTCCTTCTCTTTTTCTCTTTCTCCCTTCCTTCCTTCCTTTCTCTCTCTCTCTCTTTCTTCCTTCCTTCCCTTTCTTTCCTTCCTTTCCTTTCTTCCCTATTTCTCTCCCCCCGTGCCTCCGGCCCTTACAGAATAACAAAAGGCTGCAGTAATTGAGGTCTGGGTTGGATTCTGCCCCCCAAAGAAGTCAACCATCACAAGGACTGTGGTGCCAGAATCTGGATCTGGGATACCATCACACCTTCTATAAAATTTACAGGAGGGCTTCCCTGGTGGCGCAGTGGTTGAGAGTCCGCCTGCTGATGCAGGCGACACGGGTTGGTGCCCCGGTCCAGGAAGCTCCCACATGCTGGGAGCGGCTGGGCCCGTGAGCCATGGCTGCTGAGCCTGCGCGTCTGGAGCCTGTGCTCCGCAGCGGGAGAGGCCACAACACTGAGAGGCCCGCATACCGCAAAAAAAAAAAAGAAAAAAATTTACAAGAATTGCCATGTGATGTAGGTGGGGAAATTACAGATGCTGTGTTTGGTATTGGTATGCGATAGGACAGAGCGGTATGTTAGAAGACAGCTAGATCTGAAGTGATTCAGGGATTTGTCTTCTTATGTTTTGAGAGTTTCTACTTTTTACTCCTTTTACTAGCCTTTTACTTTCTCCTTTATTTTTCGAAATATCTTCCTCTGTCACATTTTTGATCACTTTTTTCTTCTTAAAACTCCTTTTTTCATTTTTTAGTTGGTTTTTAAAACCTCGGCTCTTATTGTGGTAAGCCGTCTCCTTCCTTTCCTTATTATCATCTCTCTGGCCACTTCCCTTCCCAGTCTCTTTTCCCGACGCATCGTCCTCATTGTCCCGTTTTGTGCTCACGTTCTCTGCTCTCTGTCCTTGGCCTCATCTCTTTTCTCTAAGCCACCCTTTCTGGAGCCCTCCCCTTCGATCCTTCACAGGTACCTCTCACTCCACATGTCCCCAGTGGAACTCAACATTTTTTCTTTTTCAACTGCTTTTACTTTTGTGATCCTGCTTTTCAGAAACCTGGGAGTTGTCTGGACTCTTTCTCCTCCGGGTAACCACACCCAGTGACTCACCATACCCTAATGGCTCTTCCTCCTTAATAACTGATATCTGACCTCTCTCCTCTTCTACCCTCTCCACACCCCGTGCTGGCTTGAGTTAGACCCGCATCACCTTTGACTTAGAATCCTGCAATAGAACCCCTTACAGCTTCCAGTCTTGTCGCCCATCCAAAGAATAGCCAGAGGACTGTATACCACATTGAATATATAAGTTTCGTGCTTGAATCCCTCAATCACTCCCATCGTTTTCACGATGAAGTTGAAACTCTTGAGGGTACATTCAAAGCCCTCTATGTTTTGCCTTCCTTATGCCTTATCAGCTTCCTGAGTTGCTGTTCCGCCACACACTTCTCCAGTCCACCAAACATGTTCACACATGCACACACATATGTGCACACACG
Organism: Tursiops truncatus; assembly: GCF_011762595.2. Lineage (NCBI taxonomy): Eukaryota > Metazoa > Chordata > Mammalia > Artiodactyla > Delphinidae > Tursiops > Tursiops truncatus. Next base: position 38,518,321 of record NC_047040.1, read on the forward strand.
GACATGCACAAATACACACTCTCACTGTACCTTCCCTTGCAGATGAACTCTGCCATTCCCTGAACATGCTTTTTGTTTGTTGATTTGGTTTTGGTGACACATTGCTCCTCCTGATTGCTCTTCCTTTGCTTCTTTACCTGCCCGTCTTCTTGTGGTCCTCCTTTTTTTTTGTTTTTATTTTGCACTACGCGGGCCTCTCACTGCTGTGGCCTCTCCCGTTGCGGAGCACAGGCTCCGGACGCGCAGGCTCAGCGGCCATGGCTCACGGGCCCAGCCACTCCGCGGCACGTGGGATCTTCCTGGACTGGGGCACGAACCCGTGTCCCCTGCATCAGCAGGCGGACTCTCAACCACTACACCACCAGGGAAGCCCTTGTGGTCCTCCTTTAAGACTCAAAGTAGGCACCATCTCTTTTGGAGGAAGTGACCTAACATTTTGAGTGTTATTCTGTGCTTCGGTGCTCCCATCACAGCTCTGTTGTAACATTTATCATTCTGTCCTGTAGTGATTTTTGTACTTGTTTGCTTCTTAACTGGACTAACTCTAAATTAATTGAGGTCACACATCTCTTCATTCATTCAACAAGTATCTGAGTGCCTTCTATGTGTGAGGCATTCCTCTAGATGCTGCTTTATTTGTAGTTCTTGGCCATGTACCAAAAGTGTAGTGAATGGAAAATAGTAGGATATCAGTAAATATCAGATTACAATCTGGAAAAACATTTTCATTTTCAGAAAAGAAAATGTTCTGGATTAATGCACCAAACTGTTAGCAGTGCTTAAGTTTGTGGGATTACTGGTTATTTACACTTTTTTCTTTACCTTTCTTATTTGCATTGAGCATGTGTGTTACATTCACAGTCAGGACAAAAAGCCTTTAAAATGATAAAAAAGAATTAAAATTACAAGGGAAAGTCATCATCAGTTATCTATTTTAAATGACAGAAGCAGATTACAAAATAATATATACAGGAAGAACACAGTTTTGCTTTATGTATGTTGAAAAAGAGGGCCTTAGTAATAAACCCTCGAGTATATAGTCAAGTGATCTTCAACAGGAGTGCCAAGGCTACACAGTAGGGAAAGGACAGTCTTTTTTTTTTTACAAATTGTGTTGGGAGAACTAGATATCCACATGCAAAAGAATAAGGTTGGACCCTCACCTTACACCATATATCAAAATTAACTTAAAATGGATTAACAACTTAAATGTAAAGTCCTAAAACTATAAACCTCCTAGAAGAAAACATAGAGGAAGAGCTTTATGACATTGGATTTGGCAATGGTTTTTTGGATATGACACTAAAAGCACAGACAACAAAAGCAAAAATGGACAAGTGGGACTACACCAAACTTGGAAAGCTCTGTACAGCAAAGAAAACAACAGAGTGAAAAGGCAGTCTATAGAATGGGATAAAATGGCCTGATCTTTTTTTCCAGAATTTTCTTGTCTGCTTCTCCTGTTTCTCCTTACACATGTGGTTCTCAGTCTTCACTGTGTATTAGAACCATCTGGGAAACTTTAAAACAAAAGAAAACATTACAGATGCCCAGGCCCCATCCCAGAGGCTTTCAGTTTTAATTGGGCTGAGGAAAGCCTGGGATCATCTGTTCCTAAATCACCCCAGCTGATTTTTATTTGCAGCCAGGATGAGAACCCTGCCTTACATCCTGTGCTTTGTACAGGAAGGAATGTCTCATACTTCTTTGGACTCATTGATCCTAGCACAGAACCTAACAAATATCAAATAATTACCACTTCAAAATTTGGAGATTAGTGACTAAAACTGTCTGTTAGGGAAATGCAAAGGCTCCAAATGCCATTTCAGAGTTGTGATGTGATTGGCCTTCGTGCTGGAATCCCTGTGATATTTTAATGCAGAAGGAGTGTGGGTTTGTTACTAAGAAATAGCTTAACAGTGATATCCATAATTCTTCATAATCATCACCCAGTTCAAGATCTCTGCTTTCCACAACTGCATAGACTACCAGATGCAAACAGTTGGTCTCCGCTGTTCAATTTATAAGGAGAGATTTACAAAATTAATGAATAATAGCTACATCCAGCAAATGCTTCCTGTGTATTGTTTAAAACCATTACATGAAGCACCTTACACTCACTATGTCATTTAATCCCCACAAAACCCTAGATGTTAGATGTTAGATGCTATTACCTCATTTTACAGTTGAGAGGCTGAGTGCCAAGCCCTCACAACAGGTGTTTGCTATCTAATGTAGGATGATGGTGATAGGACACTGTAGAGTCAAAAAATGGAATGGGGCTTCCCTGGTGGCGCAGTGGTTGAGAATCTGCCTGCTCAATGCAGGGGACACGGGTTCGAGCCCTGGTCTGGGAGGGTCCCGCATTGCCTCGGAGCGACTGGGCCCGTGAGCCACAGCTACTGAGCCTGCGCGTCCGGAGCCTGTGCTCCGCAACAAGAGAGGCCGCAATAGTGAGAGGCCCGTGCACCGCAATGAAGAGTGGCCCCCGCTCGCCGCAACTAGAGAAAGCCCACGCACAGAAACGAAGACCCAACACAGCCAAAAATAAATAAATAAATAAATAAATTTAAAAAACAAAAAAGAAAATGCTAAGTCCAAAATCTTCCAATTCCAATAATAAATTTGATTAAAAAAAATGGAATGGTAGGGTTTTTGAAAGTTAGAATTTGCATACATTCTTTGGAAAACTAGGTTATCAAGAACAATAGGGCTAATATCTCATTTTTGCTTCAAAGAAAGAGTTATCTTTTGAGGCTAAAATTAGCTTAACAGCCGCATAGCACGGGAAGATCAGCTCGGTGGTTTGTGACCACCTAGAGGCGTGGGATAGGGAGGGTGGGAGGGAGGGAGACGCAAGAGGGAAGAGACATGGGAACATATGTATATGTACAACTGATTCACTTTGTTATAAAGCAGAAACTAACACACCATTGTAAAGCAATTATACTCCAATAAAGATGTTAAAAAATATTAAAAAATAAAATTAGCTTAAAAAAAAATCTTCTAGTTAAGTACTTACTGATTTTAGAAGAGTAATTAGTAGCATTCTGCCATTTTGTCCCCTAACAGGTAATGAAGGGGTTTGTAACTGAAGGACTTCTTGTAATGATCTGTTGATTTGTGTACAAGGCCTGTTTTGTGAAGATGAGCATCTGGCTAACTGCTGAACTGGCATGAAACTTTAAAAATGTCAAGAACATCTAGGGACTTCCCTGGTGGTCCAGTGGTTAAGACTCCGCGCTTCCAATTCAGGGGGCATGGGTTCTGACTGCCGTGCAGCCAAGAAAAAGAAAAAAAGAAAGAACATCTATTTAGCATTTACTAAGTGGCATGTACTGTGCTTAAGTACTTCACATGTGTTATTTTATTTCATCCTTACAAAGACCCAGTGGTGTGGGTACGGTTACCACTATCTGGCCAGTGAAAAAGCCAAGGCCCAGAGAGGTTGAGGGCTTTGCCTAGAGCCACATAGCTCATAAATTGCAGAGCTGGGACTCAAACGAGGGCTGCCAGTCTTCAAAACACATGTTTTAAACCACTATATTAGATTGTAATTCAACATATATTCATATGTTAAGAAGGCCTTGAGTTTGGGAATGGAGAACAAAATCGTAAACTCATTGGGTCTCTTCCTTTGTGAAGGCAGGGATTATTTTTTATACTGTGAAACGTGGAAATAATCTATTATTAAAAAAAGGCTTTGACCCTTTGACTAAGATAGCTTTGAAGGTCTTTTTAATAGCTAGGATTTTATGAAAATCGAGACCTAGTGAATATACGAGATTATTATTTGCACAACGATAAGAGAATTTGGGCAGATTATTTTCTTTAAAAGTACCTCATTTACCCTGAGGCCAAGTATCTGACAACATATCTGTGACAAGAAGCATGCCTGGGTTTATACCCTGGATCCACCTCCACTAGCTGTAAAATGAGGGTTCTTTTTCTTACCCCCTAGGGCTTTTGCGAGGATTTAAGGGGTTAGTACTTGCAGAACACTAGGCAGTGCTGGGCACACAGTTCACCCTCAGCACACTCAGCTTTTAGAGAATGTGGAGGACAAAGAAGGCCTTTGTGAAGCCAAAGTATATGTCCCAGAGTTCATGCATTAAAATAAAAGCACATAAGAGTGTGAGGGCCATAGGTGTGACATGAGACTCGATCGATTGGCACCTCTAAGTTTGGAACAGTGATGACATATCTAATTATCTAGTTTCTCACTGAAAAGCAAAAACAGCACCCTAGAAAAGGAAGTGGATGGTTGGCTGTCTGAAATCAGGCTCAGAGGCAGCAGACACAGAAAAATAAAAAGTGCAGGAATTCCAGAAGCAAAATAGTTTGAGGTTATCTAATGTACGGACAAGAAATTCTGAGTAGGCCTCTTAGAAGAGACAGGTGTTAACACATGCTGCAGTTGAAGGACCACATTTTAGGTAGAGTGGTTCTGGACCATTAACTTGGGAAATGCTAGGTGAAAGAGGAATTGGTTTGTCTAATTTCCTTGTAATGTTGTCAGGGATACAGGAAAGGAAAAGAAAAAAGACCTTGTCTGCTATCTTATTAAAATAGTAATATTTTCTTCTGATTGGAGATTAATTATTAGTTATAGAAAAGCTCAAGAGGATAATAAATTAACCTACCCTTCTACCACTTGTCTGGTATGTGTCCAGACAGTCCTTTTTTAAGGAATACACACATACATATACATATACACACACGTATAATATATGTGTATGTATATAAAATATACATTTAAAAGGATATATGTATATTATACGTATATAGATATATATTATGCATATTAAAATATATTTAATATATAAAATATACTTTAGGAATATATAAGCAATATATGTATGTATAAAACATACATTAAATATATATACACATACATAGGTAAATAAATGTATAATATGTATTTGGGAATATATATGTACATTTTATATGTATGTATATAAAATACACATTTTCAGAAATATATACATATATGTATATTATGTTTAAAATATATATGATATATAAAATACATATTTAAGGAACATATATGTACATTTACATGTATGTATATAAAATATACATTTTAAAAGAAATATATATACGTATGTACATATAGTAGTCACTGGAGGTTATGTCAAAGCACCCATAAAAAATCCTTTGGATCAATCATAAAAGGGAGTGTAGAAGATTTTTTGTGTGTCACATGGGAAGAACTTTTTATGCACATTAAAGTTGGAGAATACTGAGCCAACAGGTTCCCAGTTGCCCATCCAGAAACTGACTTGCCTTCAACAATAATGCCGTTGAACAGCACTGCCCAGGAAAGCCTGCCTGGGCAGCTGGGAACCTGTAGGCTTTGTGACTGGAGTGAAGGCTGCCCATGCTGTGTGCTGTACAGAAGCTCTAGGATCTAGTCATGGAAAGTAGCTCATTCCTTCCCCTTTACCTCTCCTTTCATTCCTGTTTCCTACTCTTCCTTTCAATATGGTTGCACGATTTATCAGTTATAGTCTGTGGTTCATTAGATTTGATGCTTATTAATTTTCTGTCCTTAAATTACTACATATGTGTAACTAACACATGAAAGATACTGATGAAAAATTAAGTGCTGTCAGGATGGACGAAGCATCGATGTTGTTCAGGTCTGGTTTGTATAACCCCTAGCCTAGAGCCTGGCACAGAGTAGGTATGTGTTATGGGCTGAATTGTGCCCCCTTCAAAATTCACATGTTGAAGTCCTAACCCCCATTACCTTAGCGTGGACTGTATTTGGAGATAGGGTTTTTAAAGAGAGAATTTTGTTAAAATGAGGTCATTAAGGTGGGCCTTGACCCATATGACTACTATCCTTATAATAAGAGGAGATTAGGACACAGTCACACACAAAGGAAAGACCAAGTGAAGACGAAGTAGAAGGTGGCCATCTACAAGCCAAGGAAATTGGCCTCGAAAGAGTGAACGCTGCTGCACCTTGATCTCAGATTTCTATCCTCCAGAATTGTGAGAAAATAAATTTCTGTTGTTTAAGTCACCTAGTCTGTGGTACTTTGTTGTGGAAGCCTAGCAAACTAATATAGTATGTCACAAACATTTGTTGAATTAATGATTGTCTTTTGAATTCCTCTGCTGACTTTTAAAAATTATAATGGTTGCTGAATGACTTTAACTGGGTTGTGACATTTTCTTGATAAAACTTTTCGATATGGTGAGGCAGTGACCTTGCTTATTCTAGAAAAGTATAAATATACCTTCCAAGTGGGGATCTAATTAGGAAGTGGTAGAGAAACAGATGCTGTCTCACTGAAGGCCCTTTACATAGGCTTTAGGTTGCTGAACTTTGTGCTTCAAAGACCCTCCCCTGTGTTCAAGTTTAATATACATTTCACTGATGTGTTTGTACTTCTTTTCCTCCCTGAATTTTTTTCAGGCTACTAGCCTAATTGTGTTTAAGAATCGTTTTTCCTAAGGTCAGTGGCTTCAACTTGGAAACCTTAAATTGAAGTGTAATAAGAATTAATTTTATTCCTAAAGGCATTGCCTTACATCTTAGGTCATTTAAAATACACATTAATGCAACTGTGAAATAGGTACCTAGACAAAGGAGATGACAGGCATTTAAAATAATATGTGAAAGCACTGATTTCCTTTCCTGACTTTGCTTATGAATTTGTTATATCTCTTAATTTCTTGAAAAATGAGAGTGAGGTGAGAGTGATGTCCTCAGGTTTCCGGTGTGTTCTGAATGTCTTTCCAATTGGTGTTGGCCCCTGAGACTGTGCTGTCCTCCTCTGCTCCAGGGAGCATCTCCATGTTAGGTACTTACCTGTTGTGCTCATGCAGCTGATACACTGGCCTGTGGGCTCCTTGATGGTGAGGATATTGTCCTATTGGAATTGCAGATCTCCCTTGACTCTACCAAGTGGCTTCCATGTAATAGGTGCTTGCTGTGCACTTGAATGAGCGAATGAGGCACTTGGCAGATGTGAAAATACTTCTGGGTCACCTAAGTGAGTCACTTCGTAAATTGCTTCTTAAAGATTCTATATAGTAGCCAAATTGCCTGAAATAGTTTAGAAGTGTTATACAATTACAGATGCTCTGAATAATTTTAGGTTAAGATAAAAATGAGGTTCTTTAAACTTGGAAGGTTAGGCAACCAACCTAAAGACACCTTGCAAGCTTACCTGGATTGAGATTTGTGAAGAACATGCAAGGTAATGCTATACCTACAATTAAATATTTTAAAAATGAAACAAATTTAACTCAGTGCTCATAAGTTCATCTTTCATACTCTCTAACAGCAGCCATGCTTGCTGTCAAAATAATATGAAAAGAGAGTGTGAGTCAAAAATGATGCCATTGTTGTAATATATAAATTGCTTATTTATGGATACATTTTGCTCTGGCCAAGTCTTAAAAGACAATAATAAAACCTTCTTTAATCAGTTGATATAACTGATAATCAGATATCCCTAGTGTTCTCATTATATCCTCAACTTACGTATCGGGGATCTAATATATATACCATATAAGATATTGCTAGGGGTTAAGACACCACAATTTTGTAAAAATATTGCCATACTTATGGGACATCATTCATAAATATTAAATTTACAACTCTAGAATGAAGGCAGAGTGAATATTATCTTTAGAGATGGGGAAATTGATGCCCATTGAGATGATGATATGCTCGAGTACATTGGCTAGTAACTGACAGAACTGGAATCTGAACTCCCATTTCTGTTTTTAGTTCCATGGTCTTTCCACCAGTTCCACCTTTCTAAAATAAATGGCATATTTATAAGGAAAATGGCTCCTAGGTTTAATCTGAGTGGAGTTATAAATACATGTAATCTCTGCATTAATATTAGTGTTCAGCACTATAACAAACACCAATAGTTCCTAAATTTTCAAGACAGGATTTAACTTCGAGAAAATAATAACTTGTATAATAATGAGATTTTAATTTATTTTATATTAAAATAAATGTACTTTATAATGTCTTGTGCAAGAGGATCTACCAACCTGTGAAAACCTGTGCACTTCTTAAATACTGCCATGTAACCTGGATGCTTAATAACAAAAAAGCTTAGTTCACACAGTTGTCCTTTATTAGACCTGAAGACTGAACTAATGAAAGCCACCAAAAAAAGTTTTCTGTCTTGGTACAAACTTCCAGAATTCTCTCCCAGTGGAGTCACAAAAGGTGCACTTAATTCCTCTAGCAACATGTAACAACACATTTGAAATGTTGTCTACCAGGAAAGCCCATTAGGGACTCATTGCCCAGGGTTTTTATCAGGGCTGGTCACGTCGGCATCCTCTGCTTGGCACGTACTGAAATCCCAGACTCCCAGGAGGAAGGCAGGTTGTCAGCATAAACAGTATTGTTTGCATAAATAATTTTGACAAAGTGAGCCATTCTAATCAGGAAATGATGGGAACCTCCTGAAATCCAGGTTTCAATGTACCAGCCAAGGGGCCAACCTTGTAAACTCACCTTTCAAAGGACAGCACTCTCAGGACTGTAAGGCTGACTCTTTCTTCACCCAAGATATATTTCAGCACAGGGAAGAAAAATAACTTTCATTTCCGTTGGACATATAGCTGGAGGAATGTGAACCTGGAGCTGTAGGCAACCCATATTGCCTTCACTAAAAAGTGTATCATCTTGGGATTGACCCAACAGAAGAAAAAAAAGAGAGATGGAGAAAGAGAAACCACATTCTGCTGAGGCCCTAGATACAGCCATACCTGCAGCTCAAAGCTTCCCTGGGTGCTTGTTTTGTGAGTCAATAAATTCTCTTGTTTTATCTAGAAAAAAAAGTTTTTCTAAAGTTTGTGGAAATGCCAAATGGAAGATGTTTGTTATTATTATTACTATTTTTTAAAATAAATTTATTTATTTATATTTTTTATTTTTGGCTGCGTTGGGTCTTTGTTGCTGGGCGTGGGCTTTCTCTAGTTGCGGTGAGTGGGGGGCTGCTCTCCGTTGCAGTGGGCAGGCTTCTCATTGCGGTGGCTTCTTTTGTTGCAGAGCATGGGTTTCTAGATGCACGGGCTTCCGTAATTGTGGCACACGGGCTCAGTAGTTGTGGCTTGCAGGCTCTAGAGCACAGTCTCAGTAGTTGTGGCTCACGAACTCAGTTGCTCCACGGCATGTGGGATCTTCCTGGACCAGGGCTTGAATCTGTGTCCCCTGCATTGGCAGGTGGATTTTTTTTTTATAACATTATTATTATTTTTTTAACTTATTTACTTATTTATTTATCTTTATTTTTGGCTGCATTGGGTCTTCATTGCTGCCTTGGTGGTCTTTCTCTAGTTGCAGTGGTCTTTCTCTAGTTGCAGTGAGCAAGGGCTAGTCTTTGTTGCGGTGCACAGGCTTCTCATTGCGGTGGCTTCTCTTGTTGCAGAGCACAGGCTCTAGGCGTGCAGACTTCAGTAGTTGTAGCATACGGGCTCAGTGGTTGCGACTCGCAGGCTCTAGAGTGCAGGCTCAGTAGTTGTGGCGCATGGGCTTAGCTGCTCTGCGGCATGTGGGATCTTCCTGGACCAGGGCTTGAACCCGTGTCCCCTGCATTGGCAGGCGGATTCTTAACCACTGTGCCACCAGGGAAGTCCCTGTTTGTTATTATTTAAACATTTGGGCTTATAACTCCTTAGAAATGGTCTTTACCTTAAAGGAGCTTGTGGCATAAAAGGGAAGATAAAAAAAGCACATGAATGCATTTTAGTATAATGACATTTAGTATAAATAAATGATATGGTGGGTAAAGGGTAGATATGGAATGAAATGTTTGTTCTCATTTAAAAGTCTTTATGGAGGATGTATGTCTTGGGCTGAGTTGTCGAAAAATCTTATGGTAAAAGTGAGATGGTTTAGGGTGGTGGTTAAGGGTACGTGCTCTGGAGTCTGACATCTTGGATTTAAATCCTGGCTCTACCCCCTACTAGCTATGTGACCTTAGATGAGTTACTTAAATCCTTTTGGCCTCAGTTTTGCCATCTATAAAATGGGACAATCAGTGGTACCACTCATGGGGCTGCGAAGAGTTAAGGCATCAATACATACAAAAAACGTAGACTAGCGCTTGGTGCGTAGTAGGTGCTCAGAGAGTGGTAGTTACGTGCGACCGCTGGGGATAGAGTTGTGTGGAACAGAAATTTGGGAAGCCAAGAGCAGCTCCATGTTATCAGGTGGTGGTGACAATAACTCAGTTCCCAGGAAGACTGCTGACTTGCTTCAAGTCTTATAGAATATTGGAGAGAGTCAGACCAACCTGGGCTCACACCTTGTCCTGCCATTTACCTGACCTTCAGTTTCCTTGTAGGTTATTGTGTGACCTTAAATAAGATAACCTGTAATTCAGCTCAACAGATATATATTGAGTGTCTTCTGTGTACAGCCAGTTTTTTAGGAGCTGAGGTTATAAAGAGAATCTCGCTTTCTGTCCTGGAGGAGTGTACAGTCTAGTGGTATCAAGTCTGTATCACTGCTTAGGCAAAAAGTAGGTAGAAAGCTAGTGTGGTACCCAGCATGTAGGAGACCCTCAGTGAATGTTATCCTTCCTTCAGTACTGCCTTTATCCAGAGGATCTTTGGAAGAGCAGCTTAGTGCTAGGCTTGCCATGCATCCATTTAGGGCAGGGATCAGCAGACTTCTGTAAAGGGCTAGGTAGTAAATATTTTAGGCTTTGTTGGCCATATTGTGTCTTCTGCAATTAATTAACTCTGCTGTTGTAGTGAGAAAGCAGCCGTAAACGGTATGTAGACGAATGCGTGCAGCTGTGTATCAGTGAAACTTCATTTACAGAAGCAGGTGGCTAGGAGATAACTGAGGTAACCTGACTCTGTCAGGACTGGATTGAAAATGGACAGGCCTGTGGGGAATGTGGATATTGACCATTGTCCTTGACACGCTTTATTTATAGTGTGTCAGTTCACGAAAACAGGCCTGAAGAAGGAAGGAGTTCTGGTTTTGAAAGAAGTCAGATGTGTTAACATGCCCTGAAACAGGATAAAACTGGGACATTTGGGAAGTGAGAGTGGGGCAGTGGTTGAGCCCCACAGAGGGGTGGTGCAGAGTCTACTGTAAACGTGTTGGCATTTCAACCACATTATAGAGGCTGGAGTGAAGGTAAAAGAGGATGGTTGTTTTCTATGTATGATGGGTGAAATGGGTTGAAGTGACAACCCAGATATTTGAATAAATGTCATTGATTCATACATGTTGAATTCCAAATGGACCTTAGAGATTGGGTGGTCCAGTCTTGTTTCAGTGATGAAGAAATTGAGGCCCAGAGAGGGGCAGTGACTTGATCAACTTTGATCCTCCTTTTAGTGCTTGGCTGGCTCTTGAACCCAAGTGTCTAGATCTCCTTTCCTCTATGTGTCGTTCAGCAGCACAATGCCTAGAACTTTAGGAAAGACTGAAATGATGATTTGATCCCCATCACTAAAATGCTACTTCTCTAAGTTACAGCTGTCCCCTTCTTTCTAATATAGTGTTTCCATAGCCAGTGAAGTGGGCTGAGGACAGGATTAGGTTGATTTTCTTTTGAGACCACCCTTTTGCCTGTAATACAGTTGGGGCAACTTTTTGCTAGGGTGCCTAACAAACACTTGTCTTTATGTACCATGGCCATTAGATTCATTGGAATGGAGTTTCCAGGACAGGTAAAAATGTAGGCCCAAACAGGTTCCAGCTTGCTGGATGCTGAGCTGAAGTCCTACTTTTGTGCAAGCTGTGAGTCTGTGATTTTATTTACAAACGTTTATGTCAGTCTTTTTCAGTTTCCTGGAAACACTTCTGTCTCTAGATGTATTTTTATAGCCTTGGCTGCATTCCAAGATGGTCGTTTAAGGTGGGTCAGCCTTGAACAAAAGTGGTTGATAACTCAATTTTATACCTAAATTCCAGAGAACAAAGAGGGGAGCAAGGAAAAGGAACTGAAGGATTATTCTAGCTCAGCCAGGGCAATCTCACTTTAGCGTGATGCAGTCTCGAAAGCCTGAACAAAGCATCATCTAGGGCAGAATTCCTAATTAAATGAATGAACTCAGCAGATATTGGACTGTTTACCATGTAGCATTTGAAAATATGCTGGACTCTGTGCCAATAAGTTATTAAGATTAACATTATGACTTATTTCACAAGATGTTAGACTAGTACCGTATAACTCTTGCACATGCAACTTAAGGCAACTGATACATATTATACTATTATTAAATTTATAATGGCATTAGCCGTCATTTTAGTATTCAGTTTAGTAGTCATGAGGCATTGTTGGTTAATGGTTATTGTGAAAATAGTGTCAGTGACTATGGGTTCACCTGCTTTAGGATGGACATCTGCATCTGGGAGTTTTATTTCTAATGTTTAAAATCATACCTTTAGAGCTGGAGGAGTTTTCAGAGATCCTATAATCCAGCATCCTCATGTTACAGATGAAGAAGCTGGGGGCCTAGAGAGGTTAAATCATCTACCTGGAATCCTGTACATCTAATTAGTAGCAGAACTATGACAGACAGCCCAGGTCTATTCTTAAGAAGGGAGGAATAATTAGAATTTTTTTTTCCTTTTGGGATGGCAGAAGGTTTTCGAATGCTATCACTTTCTCTACACTAGTTTCCTGAAGTCAGTCTTTGTATACTGTTTTCTCCAGATCCTGACATGTAAACCAGCTTTACTCCTTGCTTCTAAGTATTATAAAAAAAACCAGGAGGGATTTTTGTAGTGCCTACATGTGCAAAGCACCAAGTAAGTAGCCTTGGTGAAATCAGGAAGGCAGCACTGATCTAAAGGATTTACAAGGAGCCTTGCCCTTCTCTACCCTGAAGTGGAGAAAAGGTCAAGATGGCAGCAGACGGTGAAAAATTTCAGACTCGAAATGTGGTTCTGTAGCCTGAAGGCAGTGAGAGGCAGCAAACAGTGAAATTGTTTGTTGGATCCCAGGACATACAACACAAGCCTGGAGTGGAAGAAGAAGCATGGGTTTGCTATGGCCAGGATTGGAAGGGCAGGGCCTGGGTCCTGCTGGGGCAAATTAGGGCACGAACGTATGAATTGGAAAAGGTTTACTCAAAGAGATTTAGCTGAGGAGATGAACCAGCACCCTTTTTAGGAGAATCCTTGATTCTTGAGACTATACTTTTCATGGGGCGGTAAAGGAAAGGAATCGGGATCTGTGAATTTGGCAGCTGGGAGCAGAGGAACAGAATAGGGAGGATGGTGGATGGGAATGGTGAGGTCCCGTTAGGTGATGTCCTGCAGGCATCTGGTTGGGCAAAAGGAGTAATCTAGTCCAGAGTAACTGAGCTGAGTGCGGTCAATAGCAAGGTGTTAAAAAGGTTCCTCGTCACCTCAGTAGTAATAAAAATGGAATAGATGGTTACTGTGAACCAGGCACTGTATCAAATGCTTTTTCATGGTATTGTTACATCTCATAATCCTCCAACAACTTAATGAAACAACTGCCATTATTATTTCCTGTGTTAGAGATGAGAACATGCAGCCATTGGATCTTACTCAAAGTTTTGTTGCCCAGTCTCAGAAGAGATGTCTGAAACCAGGAAGTATGATCCCAAAGCTTGGACCCTTAACCATTATGCTTTTCTGCCTCTTTAACTGTAACTACAATGCTATGATCACATCTAGAAAATGAACAGATCCTTAATTTCATAAATATCTTGATCTCATAAATGTTATAATATCTTTCCCCCATAAGGATTCAAAAACTTCCACACAAGGCCCACGTATTGCAGTTGGTGGATACGTCCTTTAAGTCCCTTTTAATCTAATGAGTGCTCTTCCACCTATTTTTTTTTAATAAATTTATTTATTTATTTATAGCTGCATTGGGTCTTTGCTGCTGTGCGCGGTGTTTCTCTAGTTGGGGCGAGCAGGGGCCACTTTTCGTTGTGGTGCACGGGCTTCTCACTGCAGTGGCTTCTCTTGTTGCGGACCACAGCCTCTAGGCGCGTGGGCTTCAGTAGTTGTGGCGCACGGCCTCAGTAGTTGTGGTGCATGGGCTCAGTAGTTGTGGCTCAGAGCACAGGCTCAGTAGTTGTGGCGCATGGGCTTAGTTGCTCTGCGGCATGCAGGATCTTCCCAGACCAGGGCTCGAACCCGTGTCCCCTGTGTTGGCAAGTGGATTCTTAACTACTGCACCACCAGGGTAGCCCTCTTCCACCTATTTTTTTCTTGTAGTTTAATTTTGGAAGGAATCAAGATATTTGTCCTATTAGAGTTTCTCACAGTCTGGATTTTGCTGACTGCATTCCTCATGGTTAGTTTAATATGGCCCTCTGTCCCCCGTATTTCTTGTAAATTGGTAGTTGGTTCTGGAGGCTTGAATAGATCTAGGTTGATTTTTTTTTTTTTTGGCAAGGCTACTTGGTACTTTCAGAGGAGGTGGTGTGTTCTCATATGATAGATTCTGAAAGTCTGTAGGAAAAGGAACATGTAACTCCAAGGTGCTATCAGTTTTCTTGGGGAAAATGTTCCCACTACTTGATGGAAAAGGTCTGGAAAACCTTTACCCCACCCCACTAGGCTGGGTTGAATGCTTTTCTTTTGTGCTTCTATGGCAAATGGTTCCATAGCACTTACCAAACTAAATTTTCCATTTCTGTGTCTATCTTCCCCGTTTCAATGCACACTCTTCAGGGGACTGTGTAATTCTTGAATTTTGTAACATAGAGCATAATGCCTGGCATGTAGGCACATAAGACTTGTTAAATCTATTGAATAAATAAATGAATGGAGATAAATGCATCCTTGAAGCAGGTTTCAGTCTGTGGTTATTGCTATGCTTGGTCAACTGTCGATGTTGTCAGTGTTTGGGTAGTAGGGCTTGGGAATGAGGAAAACAGGAATGCTTCTTTTAGTTTGATTATGAAATCAATACACATTGTGGAAGTTGCTTAGCCTTTAGAATCCCAGTCTAAAAATAATTGGTTAATTAAAGAGGAACCTTTATTTTCTTGAGGTAAGTTATTAAGTTATAGCTATAGGCAAAACGGGACTGTTGCTTGTTGGAGCTGTGGCATACCCAGTGACATTTAGAAGAAAACAAAAAGCAAGAGAAGCAGGCTGGCTTTATGGGTGTACGGCTAGTTCAGTCACACAAGGGGGGGGGGGTCCCACGAGAAGGGCTCCATCCTTGAGGTAAGGTGCTTTGTAGTTGCTCTCTTGAAATTCTTGATAATTTTACCTTTGAATTTGTAGTTTATGAAGGTGAGTCCAGTGGGACAGTGGAGCATGTCCAGGAGCATGGAGCCCAGCCTCCCTGGGACAGGTACTTGGCAGGCTGCTCCCTCACCTCCTGTACCCTTGTCCGGCCTGGGCTGCTCCCGTCTCGACCATCAAACAACCACTATCCGGCCTGGGAGTCTGGGTGCAGGGAGCGTCAGGGTCCAATAAGCACACCCTGTGGTGTCTTGGTACGAGGCACGGTGGTGGTCATTCCCACCCTGGGCTGACAGCACCGCAGTGCTTTCAGCAGGTCACTCAGTGGAGTGAGCCCCTCGCCCACTCCTAATTCAGGTACTGAGTGTGCCCCGACTTGGGGGTTGCAGATCTTTGGGATGCCCTGTCCACTGTGGGTTCGGCGCATGCCACATTGCAAGGGGAGATGCCTGCTTGACTTCACTGCCCCTGCCCCAGACCCTGTCAGTCCAGCCAGGGAGGGAGCTGGTGGGTTGCACACGTATGCCAAGTTATGGGACAGGGCCCTTGGGTGCCTGTGAGGGTCTGTACTGGCCCAGTGAGTATCTCTGTACTCCAGGGAGTGGATATTAAGTGCCAAATTAAGAAAAACACCTCGACAGGTTGAGGGGAGTGGGGGGAGAGAGAGAGAAGAAAGAGAAAGGCTGGAAGAAAGAAAAAATTTTATATTTTAGAATTTTGTGGCACGCGGGCCTCTCACTGTTGTGGCCTCTCCCGTTGCGGAGCACAGGCTCCAGACGCGCAGGCTCAGCGGCCATGGCTCACGGGCCCAGCCGCTCCGCGGCACGTGGGATCCTCCTGGACCGGGGTACGAACCCGTGTCCCCTGCATCGGCAGGCGGACTCTCAACCACCGCGCCACCAGGGAAGCCCCTATATTTTAGAATCTTAATGGCACTTTTATCCCACTTTTTGAACAAGGAGCTCCACATTTTTATTTTGGATTGAGCCCTGCAAATTATGGAGCTGGCCCTGAAGGAAAGGTAGTTAGAAGGCATATGGAATGAGGGGGAGCTTGGTCATGGTGCAGCTAGCTCTCTCCATGGGGAGGGAGTGTGGCCAATTGACTTGGATTCTTATAGGAATGATGTTTCCTTAGCTGTCTTGTCTGAGGTACATTTTGTAAGGACATCTAAGTCCCGTTTTCTTTGATTTCAGTACTCACCAAAGCAATCTTATGATTATGATTTGTCTCCCATGAGCTTAGCTATGGGAGAGAGTAGAGTGATCAGGTGAACTTTAAATTTTTTAATACCTAATACTCAGTAGTTTTCTAATACCTAATAAAGATAGTTACCTTTTATTGTAAACCAAACTAATTGGCATTGCGATTTTCTATATTGGTCCATAAGCTTGTTTTATGAAAGTCCACCTTTGAAGATGCGTCCAAGTCCGTGGAGTGCCACATGTAGGTTTTTGAGTTTGCAAGCCTGAGGGCTGAAACTTGAAACTGAGGGTCAGTTAGTTAATCCTGAAAAGGAGCAAGACCCTGGGATGTCTGTTAGGAGATGGTCTCCTGATTTCCACTGCAGGTGAGTCCGCAACATCCCAGTGTGGCTGGGCACACATGTGTTTATTTTTCCAAAGCATTTATGTTTGGGCACAAATAAAAGCAACTGTGAAGCTTACTTAGGCCTTGAAGAGAACCAGCACAACTGCACCTCTTTTGGCAGCACCTAATAAGCTTGTGGCTTCTCAGTGGGATGAAATTAATATATTATTGAAAGGGTCAGGGAAGCCAAGCTAAAATTGTAGTATTCTACGTAATTTTAGAGTGGGAAACCAGTTTGTGGTCTTGAAAAGATCTTTTAAAAAACATTTGCTGCCAAACACCTGCTTTACCATATGCCACTAGTGCTTAAGTAATCCTGAAAGCAGGGATGGGTTTCTACAGAAGAGTTTGATTATGAATGCAAAACCTTCCTGAAACTTGTTAATGAAAGCCTTTCAGCGTCTACTGACTACAGGTGATAAGGTGATGACTGGAGAGACTTCAAAGAGCTAAAATTAAATCCTTTATTTCCTTCTAATTAAAGTATTTACTCTCAAATCCATATAGAAAACACTTCTTGAGTAAAAGTATTGAATTAGTACCATGCACATTTGTCGTTGTACAACTGTATAATGTACAGGGACCTGGATGAGCTAAGCATGGAGGGGAAACGTGATTAAGGGTCAGACATTTTGCTTACATAGCCAACAGACAGTAGAAAGGATAATTTAGGTAGAATTTATGGTTGTGAGGGACCTCAAGAAAAGGATATTTTTTACCTATGGAACTGAAAACTTCAGGGATAGGACTAGGTATTGCGTGGTGTGGTACACGTGTCAGATAATGTCTCTCACCTTTCAGTTCTGCCCCATCCAGCTTTCCATCCTCCCTCTTCAGTTCTTTTCCCCTTTCCCAAAGAAAAGCCTGGAGCTGGATTCTGACTGAGCACTGTTGCCTAGACTTGTATAATGTGCACGTCCCAGAACCCCTCACTGTGGCTGGCAGATGGGATGTGCTGACGGCCCGAGCCTGGAATCCTCTGCTCCACCCTTGGGACCTTGGAGGAGGCCTCATCCAGTTCTGATGGATTGAGACAGTGGGTCCCTCAACAGAAATCAGGCTTTTGTCACCTGTGCAATAATCCAAATACAACATTTTTTTTTTCTCACTACAGTGGTTGAGTACAAGAATAAGTACGTTAGGATAGTAAAATACGAAGTATTGTGTGGGGGAGGGAGGATGGAAGGAGAAGGAAATCTTATGTTGGGGTAGTTGGAAAAGCTTTGTGAGCAGGACCTCCTAACTGATTTGGCTAGAAATGTGGAAAGACATTTCAGGCAGAGCCATCTCTTTCATTGGGAGAAACAGGGAAAGCATATAGCTGAGGTGGGAAATGAGTTGGGAAGGAATACACAGATTGGAGAATAGATATTCTGGGGGGAGTAATGGTTGGTATGTCAGGAAGAACCTTTGGGGTCGTGTTATGAAAGGTCTCAATGCTGGGTCAAGGTATTTAGTTTAGTAGACAGTAGGGAGTCCTTGAAATATTTCTAAGCATGAGTGATGTACAAATAGAGCTGGGATTAAGACAGACTAGGAGATCAGGTAGCACAGGAGCAGGGAGATGAGTTGAATGAATATATTAGTCCTTCAGGAAAGAGGGTGATAGCGGGGATGGAAAGGCAGGGCAAGATCGAGAAGAAAATATGGACTGGGAGGAAGAGTCAGAGGTAACTCAGAGCTCTGGAGGCAGTTCCTGTTTATAGAAATAAGGTCATTTGGAGAGGGAGCTGGTGGAGGAAGAGATCCTGAGTTTGCTCTTGGAAATATTGAGTGCTGCGTTAATACAGTGTAATGTACTTGGTTAAGCGTTGGATGGAGGCTCAGGCAATGGAACAGTATGAGTAGCTATGGCTCAGTGACCAAGTGACTTTTTTTTTTTTTTTTTTTTTGCGGTACGCGGGCCTCTCACTGTTGTGGCCTCTCCCGTTGCGGAGCACAGGCTCCGGACGCGAAGGCTCCGGACACGTAGGCTCAGCGGCCATGGCTCACGGGCCCAGCCTCTCCGCGGCATGTGGGATCTTCCCGGACCGGGGCACGAACCCATGTCCCCTGCATTGGCAGGTGGACTCTCAACCACTGTGCCACCAGGGAAGCCCAACCAAGTGACTCTTAATCAGAGGTAGTCTGGGAAGTGTGTTGGGGCAGTTTTGATTTTGATTGTGCTACTGACACTCGAGACATCCTGCACAAGGAAGAGCTGTTCCACCCAGAAGTCAGTTGCATTTCCTGTTCAGAAGATTGAGAACTTACTGGCAGTTGCAGTCAAAGAGCATGCAATCCTGTTGGCAAGCATGAATTCTTTCTCCTTATGTTTTTCTGTCTGTAATGGAGTGGTGAATAGTATGCCAAGGACTTTGGGTACTTTGGGGATTTTACTCCCAATTTCCTTTTGAGAGAGACGAGGAAGACATATGGCTGAGATGGAGCTGGAAGCGATATGAAAGGCCCTGGGTTCACTTCCTTATTCTACCACCGATTTATATGTGCTCACAGTGGTCAATTATCTGCACTGTTGCTTCTTTATTCATTACATAAGAAAAGGAGAGGGTGGCTTTGCACTTGAGTAATAATATTCTAGTGGAATGCGTTTATGCTGTACTATATTGTGGCCAATTCTCAATTATTGGAGGCTGAATTATGTACCCTTCTTTTTGGCCCAGACATTGTGTTGCCTCTTACCAAATGGGGTTCCAACAGGTGCTCTAAGGTGGGGTGTTGCCTGACCCCACCTTTCTCTTGGAATGAAATCCAGTAACCATCAAGTTTGTTATAAGATGGCCCCTCTTCTATATACTACAGTTGAGAGGTCGTCTTTGCCCTAGCTTTGGCTGCTGCCTGTTCTTACAGGATGTTGTAAATAAGTTTCTATTTGGCGATACAAATCAGTACAGAATTTCCCAAGAATTGAGAATGTGGCAGTGAAGGCAGCTTTCTAGTATCTTAGACTGCCCTGTTCTCATCGCAGGGCTGGGTTGCTTCTTTTGGTATGACTTGGGATCTCCTCTGGTACTTCTGGCATAATTTTTTTCTGATACAATTCTTTATGAAGATGTTTATGGGGATTAGGTAAAAAGCAACTGTTGAGAGTAAAGTTAAAATGAATAGTGATAATACCAACAACAATAATTACTACCCCTCGACATGCCTTTTTTACCCATTCTGGTTATTGGGTATAAGCAATAGAACGTTCAGTCTTACTTTAAAGAACTTTACAGTCATACCACAGTGACTGCAAAGCTACTGGGCCATATACGATCTTTGTACATTACTGAACGGTCGGAAACATGATGACATTACATACCACCAACCAGGAGACGTGTCTTTGGAAATGTGTCCATTTTCACAGGAGCCATTGTGAGTTGCACAGGGATTGTAGTGGGATGTTTTATCCTCCCCATTCAGCCTGTCTAAATCTAACTACTCTTCAGAGCCTAGGTTCTGTCTCCCCTTTGTCTGGAAACACTTCTGTCACCAAGGAAACTGATGTCTCTCTTTAAATTTCTTTATGTTTCTCACAGACCAGTGTCTGAATCACTGGAGGCTTTCTTTATGAGTGGAACTTGCGTGCTCTGTGAAGTGCTCAGCTCCTGCAAGACAGGGGTGGTCCCAGCCCTCCCTCCCTTCCAAACTACCAGGCTTGCGGTGGGAGCTTAGCATCTTCCTGTCACTTTTATTCAGATTTCACTTTAAAGGAGTATGAAACATTCATTCAGATTTTTTTGGCAACAAGCATTTGAAAATAATTAAAGGAAAATCAATTAATAACATACATAGGCTTTGTTTTCAATTATGGCACTGTTGAAAATGAAATCCCCTGGGACATTTGAGGGGATTTTTGAGGATAAATACATTCTTCCTCCCATTTAGAATTTTCCTCCTGAAACACTTGAAAGCTGAGAAAGCAGAGAAGGGTTTTCTTTGTTTTAAAAGGCATACACGATTTCCTATACAGTGTCTAACTTGAATAAGGAAATTTAGATTCAGTTTGATGTTTTTCAGTGGTAGCAATTTGATGAGTTAAATAGACTAAAATGCTATTAGAGAACTGCTGGAAAAATATTCATTACGACTTTCTTCCACACATTAAAAATGGTCTACTTTCTCCTTTTCATATATCCATTTAGCTTTTGCTTTTAATGAGCTGAGGACATGATATTATTTCTAACGAGATTTTTTTATATTTCCTTCAGGGGGAAAAACTCAGTCTTTTTCAGTTCAGAATTCCACTTTCCTAAAGCACTCAGATTTTAAGCATGCTTCCTTCTTTTCTGAGTTTATCAGTAACCAAATTAGATAATATGAAACCAGTGAGAGCTTCGGATAAAATGTAAACTGATTATTGTATTTTTAGATTTTTAGGTGTTTATTGTGTCTTGTGGATTAAAAACACATCTACTTGATAGTTGTTAACTGAGTTTTTTCATAAAGGTTCTGCAAGAAGGATTAGAAAATAATACCCAGTTTGGTATAAGGATGCAGTGAAACACACCCATTTATACATTGATGGTGAGAAGAAAATTTAGGAAATATGATCTTAGAAAGCACTCTTCAGATATGCCCCCTGCTTATCTTATATGTGTCCTTAAGTGATATCTTTTTATAAACTGCATTTATAAGATGTCTCAAATATAAGCAGAAATGAGGCAATGTTAGTGAAATGTTAACCAATCATTGAATATTAACACCTAATGTTTTTTGAGAGGTAACTTTATGCCAGGAGCTGTTTTGCCCGTATCATCTTACTTATTTTTCCCAACAAATAAATGATAGATGTGCTATTGTCTCCTGCCTTTTTTTTTTCTGATGAGGAAACTGAGGCACAGAGAGATTGTGCAACTTGCTAAAGTGATAGAGCCAGAATTGGAAGCCAGGTTGCTTGGCTGTAGAGTCACTATACCACACGGGTTTTCCTGTGTCAGGAAAACGTGTTGAGCGGCCCTATGCTAGACAGACATGGTGAAGGACAAAGGTTTCTAGGTTGGGAACATGTGAGACAGGGTATGAAGCCAAGGGCAGAATGACGAGGGTTCTGAGATCAGCCGTGGGTTTACCTGAATGCTGTTCTTCTGTAGCAGCACCTGGGTTTGCTTTCTGAAACTGCCCTTCCTCCAGGATGCCGGGGTGGGCGTATGACCCAGGCTGGGCCAATCACGGAAGTCCTTGCACCTCTCAGCCCACAGTGACTGGCTCAGAGATGGGCAGATAACCCACCTGAGGCCAATTAGAACTGATAAGTGTTCATTCTGGAAATTTAGTCGGCACTCTTTAGAAAGAGTAAGGCTTGGAAGATGTAAGCCTGGAGCCAGCAGACATTAAGGTAAGACCCTACTAGAAAATGAGGATCATTGAAAAGCAGACGTGAGAGGTGGAGACAGCTGTGATGCTGTCTCCTGGATCCAGCCATGTCTGAAGATATGCCATAGGAACCATCCGCCCCTAGAGTTTTCAGTTATGTGAGCCTCCTTTTTTCCTCCTGCCCTCTCATCTCCCCTCTCCTTTCCTCTTCCTTCTCTTCTCCTCCCTTACCCTCCCATTATTTACTGCTGAGAGAGTTCCAGCACAAAAGGTAAATAGATTTAAGCACTCTCCAACCTGGACAGCCCCTCATTTTTGCCACTGGTATGAAGGAGGAACTGTTTAACTGCATCAAGGGTACCAAATTAGGTGGATAGAGGCTGTGTTGCCTGGGGTCTTCTGAGCCTCTCAGAGAAAACCATTGAGAAGAGACTTTGGTCTTTGAGGCTCTCTGGGAGGCAGAGCCACGGGACCATGGACCCACAGTGGACTGTTGTGCATCAGAGAACTTTGTTAAGCCATGGAGATCCATCAATGCTAAGTCTGCTCTCCCTAGGCCTAGGGGGTTGAGGCTAGGGGGTGGGAGCATGGTACAGACCATGTTTTCTATATTGAACATACTCTAATAAAAGGGCCTCTGCTTTGAAAGCCTGGATATTAGAGTGAATGCTTTGCTTTGTCTCATGGACTTGAGGGAAGAAATGAGAAATCCTAGCAAATGCTTTCATCAAAGACTTACCTGTCCTGGAATGACCTATTTCATCCTGTAATGTACCTTGTAGGAATCAATTCTAAACAAGTAGTTAGGAGTGGAGACAGGGTGGGAATTGTTTGATAAATCTTTCCATTCTCAGATATGACAAGATAGCTAGCTTCTTATATAAGCTTTGTACCTTTTAAAGAGATGTGTAGCTCCTTTACAAGTCACAAAATAGATGTCTGCGTAGGTTGGCACTACTAAAGGCCTCGCACCCTTAGTGAGATTTTCCAAGTTAGTATCCAAATAAATGTTTTTGAAGGATATTTTGAGAAGGCTTTCTTTGGCTTGGTATGAGAACAGTATTATTAGAGTAAAATGCACACTAATCCTAGTAAATATATTAATTTCCCTCAGTTTATGGCTTAATGATATTTTTAGTATCCACCCACCTCTATTTCTCCTTTTGCCCAAAGGCAAGCCTTTATGGTAGCTGGCTGATGTGCCCGTTCTTACCTTTGTCTGCTCATTGTTAAATTGATAAATGATACATATAAATAAATAGTCATCTCATTTTCATTAAGAGGTATATGTAGATTATTATACATTAAGTGAAACTATATCCCTTTAATTATGAATTCAGTTGGCAATAACCAAGATCACTAGCTTAAAGGCCAAGAAGTTTATTTTAAAATGCATCTTCTTTGAATGGCTATTTATAGTAAGATGATACTCAATTTTTTTTTTATTAATTTATTTTATTTTTGGCTGCATTGGGTCTTCGTTGCTGTGCGTGGGCTTTCTCTAGCTGTGGTGATCGGGGGCTACTCTTCACTGTGGTGCACAGGCTTCTTGTTGCAGTGGCTTCTCTTGTTGTGGAGCACTGGCTCTAGGTGTGCAGGCTTCAGTAGCTGTGAAGGGGCTTAGCTGCTCTGCGGCATGTGGGATCCTCACAGACCAGGGCTCGAACCCATGTCCCCTGAATTGGCAGGCGGATTCTTAACCACTGCGCCACCAGGGAAGTCCTGATACTACTCAATTTTATATAGTTTATTTTGTAGGAGGATTACACTCCTGGTCTGGGAGGATCCCACATGCCGCGGAGCAACAAAGCCCGTGCGCTACAGCTACTGAACCTGCGCGTCTGAAGCCTGTGAGCCGCAACAAGAGAGGCCGCAATAGTGAGAGGCCCGCGCACCGCGATGAAGAGTGGCCCCCGCTTGCCACAGCTAGAGAAAGCCCTCGCACAGAAACGAAGACCTAACACAGCAAAAATAAATAAATTAATGAATACACTCCAATATAAAGGGTTTATGCAACAAATTTTCTTCTCTGGCTCCTGAAGTTGGTTCTGGAAAGATGCTGGCTGCATTGTAGTAGGCAAAATTGCACACCCTCACCCACACTTTCTGGTGATGTGCCATTTTCTAAATGTGTCCTGCCTGTTGCAAAATGAATATCAATAGCTGGAAGCAGTTGGAGAATGTTAATTTAGCTCTTGTGTTAACAAGGGGCACTCAGTTTCCTAGATTGTGTCCTATTCCTGTGTGGGTTTTCCAAATGATTTCTGTTCTTTTTCTTTTTCCTTCTTTTTTTTTTTTAAACACAATATTCAACACTAATATATCCAGACCCGATGCTGCACTGGTTGGCATTGATATCAACCTTTATCTTGAAGCCTGATATAAAATTTGATCTGTAGAAAGTTGGCAGACATGGTCAGTTCTCAGGCTGCAGTTTTAATCATCTGGTTCAAGATATTTTTCACGAATAAATTCTTTGTTAAAAATCTAGTCCTCTTCCAAAATTTCTATGTTTAAACTTCAGGGTTTGGGTATAGATTACTTGGGTGGGTCGTTTTTAAAGTCAATGGTCAAAAAGACACATGCACCCCAATGTTCACTGAAGCACTATTTACAAAAGCCAGGACATGGAAGCAACCTAAATGTTCATCAACAGAGGAATGGATAAAGAAGATGTGGTATATATATACAATGGAATATTACTCAGCCATAAAAAGGAACAAAATTGGGTCATTTGTAGGGATGTGGATGGAACTAGAGACTGTGATACAGAGTGAAGTAAGTCAGAAAGAGAAAAACAAATATCGTATATTAACGCATATTTGTGGTATCTAGAAAAGTGTTATAGATGATCTTATTTGCAAAGCAGAACTAGAGACACAGATGTAGAGGACAAATGTATGGACACCAAGGGGGGAAAGGGGGGTGTGGGGTGAATTGGGAGATGGGGATTGACATAGATACACTATTGATACTATGTATAAAATAGATAACTAATGAGAAACTACTGCATAGCACAGAGAACTCTACTCAGTGCTCTGTGGTGACCTAAATGGGAAGGAAATCCAAAAAAGAGGGGATATATGTGTACGTATAGGTGATTCACTTTGCTGTACAGTAGAAACTAATACAACATTGTAAAGCAACTATACTCCAATAAAAATTAATAAAAAAAAACCCAACCAAATAAAGTCAATGTTCATCTGAAACAGTGATTTCTGAACAGTTTTGATTTTGCACCCTGATCAGTAAAAGTTTTATAAATGGCATACACTTACCACTGTGCAAGCACATATTATATAAATTAATGTATGCTTGTTTCTATTTTGTATATTATATAACAGACGAAAGCTAGGATTCAGAAGGATTTTTTTAAAAAAATATAAGTTCTAATATTTTCTTCTTGAGCTCAATGTACCCCACTTTGGAGACCACTGATTTAGAAAGCAGAAGATTATTCAGTGCACCCACATGGCTCCTTTTGAGCCATAGTACTAATCTCAGTATGATATTTTTGAAGGATGTGATTTTTAGTAAACTTCAGAATGAGTGTAACTTGAATACAACTTCTGGTTACAGTCGATTGCTATCAGTTCTCTTTTAAGGGAATATGGTTACCAGTTTATGAAGACAAGATCTTAAAATTTTATTACAGGATATGTAAGACATACAAACAATATAACATATAATATGACCAAGGCCCATATTTTTATCGAGTACCTTGAAAAATAAAACATTACCTTCTTCCTGCAGAGGGATCCACTCTTTTGAATTTATTGTTTCTTTTTTTTTTTTTTTTTTTAAAAATGTTTTTAAAAGTAGAAGATTGAATTTATTGTTTCTTATTCCCATGCAACTGTAGACCTATGTTTGGGTTCCAAACAATGAGTTATTGTTTTGCATGTTTTAAATTTTATGCAGTACATACTTACAATATGTAACATGTATTTCTCTACAACTCCCCCCATACATATTGATTGTGGGTAACCAGTTCATTCATTCCCACGGCTGTGTAATATTTTAAAGTTTGAAAATGCCACAGTTTATTCTTCTATAAATGACATTAGGTTTGTTTCCTTTTTTTTTTTCCTATTACAAATAATCCTGGTAGGGATTTTTTAAATGAAAGTCTATTAGGATTTTCCTAGGATGTACCTAGGAGTGGAATTGCCCTTGTTCCTTGTTTCTTCATAAATATGAAGAAAATGCACCTCTTCATATTTATGATACTCCCCACCAGAGTATATGGGAATTCCCCTTGTTCCTCACCCTATTAACACTTAGTATCATTAGACTGTTTAATTTGCCAGTTTGATGGATGTAAAATAATATTTATCTTTTCACAATATGTTTATTGGCTATTTAGGTTTTATTTTTGTAAACTGTTTTACTTCATACATTTTGTCCAGTTTTCTCTTTTTTTTCTTACCGAGTTTTCTCTGCTGGTCTCACATTTACACACACACACACACACACACACACACACACACACACACACACACACACAGAGTCATTCAGTGAGCTTCAGTAGAAAATAAAAGTTCTTTGTTTTTCCTCTCACATCTGGCCCTGGTTTGGTATCAAATCAGACCCCTCCCCTTTAAAAAAGTCATTGCTTCTTCTATATGGTAACATTACAGTGCAAGTAAGCTGTCATTAGCTTGCTAAAAGACATTTTATTTTATTTATTAAAAAGATTTTTATTGGAGTATAGTTGATTTACAATGTTGTGTTAGTTTCAGGTGTACAGCAAAGTGAATCAGTTTTTATATATATATATATATATATATATATATATACACACACACTCTTTTGTAGATTCTTTTCCCATATAGGCCATTACAGAGTATTGAGTAGAGTACCCTGTGCTATACAGTAGGTCCTTATTAATTATCTATTTTATATAGTGTATATATGTCAATCCCAATCTCCCAATTTATCCCTCTCCCCCTTACCCCCTGGTAACCGTAAGTTTGTTTTCTACATCTGTGACTCTATTTCTGTTTTGCAGATAAGTTCACTTGTACCCTTTTTCTAGATTCCACATATAAGCGATATCATATGATATTTGTAAAAGACATTTTAGACAACCTAAAGACTGTCTAGTTTGGGCTTCCCTGGTGGCACAGTGGTTGAGAGTCCGCCTGCTGACGCAGGGGACATGGGTTCGTGCCCCGGTCCGGGAAGATCCCACATGCCGTGGAGCGGCTGGGCCCGTGAGCCATGGCCGCTGAGCCTGTGCGTCTGGAGCCTGTGCTCTGCAACGGGAGAGGCCACAACAGTCAGAGGCCTGCATACCACAAAAAAAAAAAAGAGTCATGTACCACAATGTTCATTGCAGCTCTATTTACAATAGCCAGGACATGGAAGCAACCTAAGTGTCCATCACCGGATGAATGGATAAAGAAGATGTGGCACATATATACAATGGAATATTACTCAGTCATAAAAAGAAATGAAATTGAGTTATTTGTAGTGAGGTGGATGGACCTAGAGTCTGTCATACAGAGTGAAGTAAGTCAGAAAGAGAAAGACAAATACTGTATGCTAACACATATATATGGAATCTAAGAAAAAAAAAATGTCATGAAGAACCTAGGGGTAAGATGGGAAGAAAGACACAGACCTACTAGAGAATGGTCTTGAGGATATGGGGAGGGGGAAGGGTAAGCTGTGACAAAGTGAGAGAGTGGCATGGACATATATACACTACCAAACGTAAAATAGATAGCTAGTGGGAAGCAGCCTTATAGCACAGGGAGATCAGCTCGATGCATTGTGACCACCTAGAGGGGTAGGATAGGGAGGGTGGGAGGGAGGGAGATGCAAGAGGGAAGAGATATGGGAACATATGTATGTGTATAACTGATTCACTTTGTTATAAAGCAGAAACTAACACACCATTGTAAAGCAATTATACTCCAATAAAGATGTAAAAAAAAAAAAAAAGAAATGCAGGTTCTGGCTCCACTCAGGTCCTATTGAATCAGATGATGCGTTTTGACAAGTGAAGTTTGAGAAGTTTTGCTTGCAAAAACAGAGTCCTGGTCAAGGTTGACGTGTCTCAGAAGGGACCCCTCCTCCGCCAGTCTTTCTTCAGAGTAACTGAAGCCTGGGGGTGGATAGGTGTTGACAAAGCCGTACATACGCTGTACAACTTGAGGTCCTACCAGTGAGGTTCATTTTAGTTCATTACTTAATCCAAACATACTTCTTTAAAGAAACAACTAGGAGAATGAAGGGGTTATTAGTCATTTGAATGTTGATAATTATTAGACTTTGTTGCTATCTGCTATTTTATAAGGAAATGGAAGTTTTTTAGCAAGAGAAGAGAAGGGGATAGGCTAGGCCTGGATTGGAGGGGACTGTAAGGGGAAGTCTAGGGAAGCATGAAATGTATTTAGTAAGAAGAGGAAATAGGAGGTGGGATAAAGGGAGCATCAAGGATTTTGCTAAGAAATGGGAATGACCTTACCCTTCCTTGCTTCTATGTTGCAATAATTTGTATTGCCCGGACCCAGCATTATTTTTTTAATTTTTCAGGTTTAACCCAGAAGGTTAATTACCATTTCTGACATTGTTTCTACTCATTAGTTTTCTATTGAGAAGCCTTATTGGCATACAGCAGACTGGAGTTATACACACACAGCAGCCATTCCTGCACTTAGAGCCCATAGCACCTAGGAAGAGAGTCAGATTTTGAAACCAAAATTATAACAAGCATAGGAAGTGCAGTAATACAAGTATTGAACTGAGCCTCAGTATCTTCCTGTCTCACAGGATTACTGTGAGGATTTAATGGGATCTGCAAAAAGGCACAGAGGAAGGTCTCAATAAATAGTAGCTCTTCCCCTTCTCTCCCCGCCACATCCCACATCCCTCCTTCCCTTTCATCTCATCCCAGGCAGTTTGATTCCAGAGTCTATAGAGGTTGGTACTAAGGATAGTAGTTGTGGTAGGAGTATAATAGGGTGCAGAAATAAGGAGGAGGTGATTTTTGACGGAAAGAGACATTTGGGGCTCCAAGTGAATGGCTCAAAGAATACTTATGCATAGTTTTTCTAAATGTTGAACATGAGAATCACCTTCATTTAAATTCCAATAATTTGCAACTAGCTGGAGACAAAGGCTAAGGTGAAATTTATCCTAAACCATTTCCTTGGGAACCCCTGATGTGAGCCTTATGAGGCCAAGCGGGCTTTATGAGGGCAAGCTGGCATCAGCTGTTATTTGTTGTGTCCCAGCAGGAGGCTCAGGGTTACCAGCTGACACACTAGTGTGCTATGCTCAGTACCAGTATGAGTGCTAGTCTAACCAGTCTGAAAACCAAGAGATTTGGGGTTATCAGAGATCAGAAAGAAGTTAAAGATCAGAAAAACAAGAAGTTGAGCAAAATTGGAAAGAATATTCCTAAAATACATCTTCATCACTCTCTTCGCAGAACTTCACCAGCTCCCCCTGCCTCTAGCTTTCTCCGTATGCAGCCCCACAGTCCATTTCTGGCTCGCCTTACTCTTTTACCTCCCTTCCTCTGTCCATTAAGTAATCCCACCAGGGATGACTGTTTCCACTCCCTCCAGCTGACCAAAATCATAACCATCGATTACGTTCTGCTTCAAATCCCACTTTCCTTTCCTCTCTGAGCTCTTCCTGACAGTTTCAAACGATTTGGATACCTGTTCATCCCTCTTGCCAGCTTCAAAAGTATTTTGTGCACCAGCTTCTCCCTGCATTGCCTGTGGCTTGTCCTTCTGAATCCTCAGGTTCCCTGAGGGCTGAGGATCTTATAACTTTCTGTTTTTACCAGTTCTTTGTTTCTTACAAGTGATGGTTTCTTAATGTAAAAGGTAACCCTTGCTAGCTAAGCTCCTACCATCTGAACCCAGGAGCAGAATAGTTTTGGGTAACTTTTTGGAGAGGGGAATATTTGGAGGAAAATCACAGGGGTGTAAATATTTTCCTCTCGGTTATCTCAGGCTGCCAACTTGAGGTCTCTGGAGGTTGGGACGAGATGCACGCAGTCCGCTCCCGAGCCAGCGAGAGCCAGCTCCATCCAGCACACAACTTAAATCCCCGACTTCCCAACTCATTATCCAAATTTCAGGAGCCAGATATTAGCAGATTTGAACAACGTGCTTTCTCTCACTGTTCAACTTATGGATGGGGTGGGGGAGTCATTTGTTCTTGTTCACTGGATTCTTCTAGTATGTAGGTGTGGTGAAGAGAATTCTTAGCCTTTAGACTAATTTTCTAATTTCTAAAAAATATTTTTACAGGCTTCTATGTTAGAGAGCCAATTAAGAGGTTATGGGATTGGATCTGAGCAACATTTATAGCTGTTTATTTGGACAGCCTGTGAAAGCAATTCTTTGAAGAACTATGTGCGTAGCAGAGGTTCATTAAATATTGGCCAGATGATTGATCTAAGGAAGGAGCCAAAGAAAGAGGAATAATTCCTTTGTATATCCAGTGGGATTGCACAAGGCTAAAATAATACAAAGCAAGAAATTGCGAAGCTTCATTTTTATTTAATGTCCTCTTGGATCAGTGGTCAACCAAGGATTGCCTGACACAGGAAACATGAGTTTGTTTGATTTTAATCTAAGTATAGGTATTTGTAGAGAAAGTGTTCTAATCTTTACCATGGACAAAGTAAAAGATAAGGCAGGTTCTCTAAAGTAAAATTAGGTTTAAAAGCAGAAGAAGAAATAGTGAATTTAAGAGCACCTTAAAACTCATGGTATAGGTTGGACCCATGTTGTCCTGGGCACATGGTTGTTTTTTAATCTCTCCTTATTTGGGAAGAACAAAGGCACCAAATCCAGCATTATTTTGACTGTGTGAATTTGAATTCCTAATTAAAGCTAATTACTGCTTCACAGATAACCTAGATAAGAAAGTTAAAGCTTGTTGCCTTTAATAAATACTGCTGAATTTGGAAGAAGACTAGATTAGCCAAAATCTTATTTTATAACTTGAGATTCTAAAAGGCAATAGAAAATCAGCCCCTTAGCATTTCCCAAAATATTCCAATCCATCTGCTTAAAAAAAATTACTGCCAAATACTTTAATTTGTTAGTAAGAAATAAAACATGTTCACCCTTAAAGCTGTGAACTCTTTCACTCTCCACTGAGGTGTATATAGAACCACCTCTGCAGGAAGGTGTTAGGATTACACCCAAATACGTGCATTACCATCCCCTCCTTTAAGCAAAGTTTTAGAAGTGTGTAATCTTATCTTATTTGGAGGTTTCTCATCCTTTTGCCTAACTTGCACATAAACAATTGTCATGGCACTAATCTTTTGCCCTCCTAGAATTGTTATGGGTTTGAACATGGCCAATGAGATTATTACAGACTGTTTGCCTCTTGTTTGCAAAATCTTGGGAATAACACTTCAGGTTTTCCTTTGACTTTTCTTCTTTCTTTATTGTTT
Organism: Tursiops truncatus; assembly: GCF_011762595.2. NCBI lineage: Eukaryota > Metazoa > Chordata > Mammalia > Artiodactyla > Delphinidae > Tursiops > Tursiops truncatus. Next base: position 38,549,838 of record NC_047040.1, read on the forward strand.
GGTAGTTTTGTAATGGAAAGAGGATTGCATATCTGAGCTTAGTTGTCAGTAAGCTGTCATTTGATATCTCGAAAGGAAATAGGGTCTGCTTTAGTTTTGGTGGAGCCTTCATGGTTATTTAAACCAAACACAACACACCAAAAACACTGATGATACTTACGCTGTAATTCTAACTCCCAGCAATACTATTTTGCCCTGGATCTACACTGAAATTTTTTCCCCTCCTACATAACGTATGCAGGTTTTCAGTTGGGAGTTCTGAAGTATGTTTAAAAGCAGAGTTAAAAATGAGGCAATAACAGCTGGTGATAACGTGGCAGCATATGCTTTCTGGGGTGCCATTTTCTTAATGTTTCATGTTGAAAGATCCAAAATGAAATTGGAAGCAACAGAGGTGATAAGGGCCCCTAAAGTGGGTGGCAATTTTAATGTATCCCTCTTCTGAAGTACTGGTAAAAGAGCTTCTGAAAAGAAAATAAGAGAAAAAAAGAAAAAGGAAGCCAGGGAGGGAGGAAGGAAGAGAGGGAGGGAGGAAGGGAGGGAGGAAGGAAGGAAGGGAAGGAAGGAGATTTCAAGATAAAATAAAAGGACCTGACTTCTCATAGGTAGAGGAGGGAGGTTGGGGAAGTAGCTTAGAATAGTACTTACTCTCAGTTCCTTTACAGGAAACTTCCAGCACAGTTTGATTTTATTTCTTGGGTCAAAATGAAGGGCAGGTAATGAATGTTGCTAGTTGGTTCAGTTGCCTCTGTGGATTTTCAGGGGAGGAGGGTCACTGGACAAGTACTACTTCCTGGTTGTAATAGTATAAAATGTACGTCTCGGGCTTCCCTGGTGGCGCAGTGGTTGAGAGTCCGCCTGCCGATGCAGGGGACACGGGTTCATGCCCCGGTCCGGGAAGATCCCACATGCCGCGGAGCGGCTGGCCCCGTGAGCCATGGCCGCTGAGCCTGCGTGTCCAGAGCCTGTGCTCCGCAACGGGAGAGGCCACAACAGTGAGAGGCCCGCGTACCCCCTGACCCCCCCCAAAAAAATGTACGTCTCATGGTGAGGAGGACTGTTGAAAAGAACAGTTTTGTCTAATAGAATTCAAAGAACAAAGAGATCAGGTAGTTCAGTTAAGTCACCTTGGAAATGGTTTCACTTTATAATATAAAATAGAACCTTATATAAGCAAGTTTAAAACAATGGCAAACAATATTAGCTATTTCTCTACAATGATTACTGTTATAGTCATAAGGTAGACTGATGCCAGTCTACATTAGTATTCTGGAGAAGCCCAGCCTCATAGTTTTGAACTTTCATTTCTATTAAAATTCCTACTTTGCAGTCGCAATTTCTTTTTTTTTGGCAGGCTGGTGTGGGGGGAGGGTTGTACTGCTTGACTTGCATGACGAATCTACTTTGGATTCATTTCAGTCTATTCCCAAACATTCCAGGCACTAAGGCATCGCTCTTATTTTTCAGAGAACTCATCTCTCACTCAGTAAGCCATGCTAACAATTACAATTGATAGAACACATACCTTTTACAATAATCACTGCTGCTTTTCTTATGTTCCAATCTCACAAAAGAGGTGAGACACCCCTTCTGCACCCACAGGGCTATTGGTGCAATCGCTGGTGATCACCAGGGAAGACAGAATTGAGTTATTACATACCCCCATGACTAATTGTTACTTTGTGACTATAGAACTTCCAAGTTAAACTTCTACCAGGACTCAGAAGCCTTGGCATTAGTACAAGTGGAGAATGGGAGAATTTGCAATTTCTTCCCTGCTGATGTGAATGGGGGACCTCTCTCTCTTGTTTGGAAGTCTTGCTGGAACAGGGGATAGAGAGCAGGTGAGGGCTGCTTTCCCTCATCTGCCGCTCATACCCGTTTGTTTCATCTGCTTGGGCCACTCCCTTCGGGCTTTCCCTTACATTTTATTTCCTAGTCTTTCCATTCGTTCACGCATGGGTCTTCTTAGATTGTACATTTCTAATGCTGTTGAGATGAAGAGTATAGTAGTTTTGACCTGACTTATTTTCAGTAATGCTCAGGATTGTTAAGCATGATGAAAGACCATTTCATTTTGTTCAGTGCCTTTTTTTTTTTTTTTTTGTGGTGGTGGTGGAGATGTATAAGTTTATCACTTAATAAAAAATTTAGTACCATATATTTTATAAATAAATAGCCTTAAAGGAAGACCTATTTATAAAAAAGGAACCTGTTTTGGGTGTATTTCTGGGACGTAGTGATTATCTTAAGTTTTAAGATTCTATTCAGCTAAGACCTGATTAAAGCATAACCAGGAATTGGCCATCTGGAAAGCACTATTAATGGATCCAGAAATGTTACTGTCATTTTGAATCATATAATAGAAATTGCACTGAAGAAAAATATGGTGGGTTGAGTAGAATGCAAAGTTTATGAAAAAGTCTGGCCTTCCTAATTCTGTTCTTTCTTTGGGCCAATTTATTTTTCTTGTCATTTCTAATTATCAATAATTCCTCTATCCCTTATGTGCAGAATTTATCATTTAATTTCTGTAGTCCTGTGCTGTTTATTGTTTATTTAATGTTGTCTCCCCAGGTGAATTGTAAGCTTCTAGAGAATATGAACCAAGTCTTTTTTTTTTTCTGTATATTCTACAGTGCCTAACATGGTGCTCTGGACATAAACGCTCAGTGAACACCTAGTACTTAGTCATCTGGATATATGTTTATTAGGTCAACATGTTTACATTCTTGTCCTCTTCATCATCTGGTTTCATAATTTTCGCTCTGGGGCTTTAAAAGTCTTGTATTATTTATTTCAGTACCTAGCAATATAAGTCACAGATTTTCATCCATTGGTAGTGGGGTGAAGTATAACAGATATTCCTAGCATTAAAAGACCTTTTGTACTGCAGAAATTGGGTAACTCAGGTATATCATACAAGAGAACTGGTAGAGGGCATAAAAAAGGGAAACAGTTCCTAGTATGCTAAGGCTTTAAAGAATTGTGGGTACTATCCCTTTTGATTCTTTGGGTCAAATACCATATGCTTTATTGATAAACACTTTGGCATATTCTGGCATGTTTCTTAAGTATCCTTTTCAGGTTTCTTGGTAGTAGTGCTTATTAAAATTTGTTGTGAGGGAAAGGAAAACAGCAGTGGGAGACATGGTTATTCTGATTTATAAATGAGTCACAGACATAAATTTATAGAGTTAGGAGATGTCTTGTAAATTATATAGTCCCCCTCTTTCATTTTTATAGGTGAAAAATATCAAGGGCCAGTGTGATTAAGTGACTTAGATAAGGTTACAGTTAGTAGAAGTCAGCATAGGACAGAGTAGGTTGAGATAATCAATTTATATTATTTCTGATTCTCCAACCCAGTTTATAGAGTAGTATTCTGGAGATAGATATCTGAGAAACTCACATATTCTTAAAAAGTATAATTTTAAAAAAGTTTCAAAAGATCTTTTCATATGCTAATATATTAAACTGCTCTGCAAGGGACCTCAAATAGAACATAGTTGAGAGGTGGAAATACCATGCATGGGGGCATGTAGTTGAGAAATCTGGGTCCTAATCCAGGTCTATTAATTACAAGCTGTATGACCTTGGAACAAAAATCATACAGCACTCAGAAAATCTGTTGGTGTTATTTAAAAATGAAAGAATTAGGTGAGGTTCTCTTGAGAGCCCTTTTAGTTCTAAAATTCTTTGTAAAAATGAAGCAATGGTAAACACTTGGAACTTGATCAAAACACTTGATCAGAAACACTTGACATGATCAAAGCTTTATGAAATGAGAGTAAAGACAGACATATCTAGTGTGTGACCAAAGGAGTCAACAGCAGAAAAGTCCAAACGTGTTAGACTTTCTTTCCTTTTTTTTTTTTTAAATAGATCTTTATTTGGGTATAATTGCTTCACAATACTGTGTTAGTTTCTGTTGCACAGCGAAGCGGATCAGCCGTATGCATACACCTGTCCCCATACCCCCTCCCTCTTGAGCCTCCCTCCCATCCTCCCCATCCCACCCCTCTAGGTCATCGCAAAGCACTGAGCCGATCTCCCTGTGCTATGCTGCTGCTTCCCACCAGCCAACTATTTTACATTTGGTAGTGTATATATGTCGATGCTACTCTCACTTTGCCCCAGCTTCCCCCTCCCACCCCAGGTCCTCAAGTCCATTCTCTATGTCAGCCTCTTTATTCCTGCCCTGCAACTAGGTTCATCAGTACGATTGAAGCTTTTCAGATGATTCCTGTTTCTGAGGCTTAATTTGATCTCTCTTTTTGCTTGGAGCTTGTTGCAAGGAATAGGAATACTGCAAATAGATACAAATGAACCAATAAACTTACTATTTAGAAATCTTTTGGCTCTTCCAAATGAATAGTCCATATACGTGGTAGGTGTGTTGTTGTGTTAAAGAATAAAGAAAACTTAGGTTGTTTAAATTTGAAGCATCTTTTATTGAAAAGCACTGTAACTGATCCATGGGCTTAGTTTTGTTGAATTAGTGTATTTTGCCTGATAAACTTCCCTTATTTTACATTCTGTGGAAAAGTAAATCCAGTGTTTCTTAGCTATGCTCACTCTTATTCAAGGATAGTGTCCCAGGAGGGTAAATAGGAAGGTCATCTGGTCATACTTAAGTGTCATTTTACCTTGTCCTGTACCCTGGGATATGATTACTCTTAACTTGCTGATTGTCATGATCTCAAGTAATCAATCTTTCATCAGTCCAAGCTCCAAGTATGTCTGCAGTGCCTGCGGCCCTGATATTTCCTCGTCTTTCCTCACAGGACAGCTGGTCAGTCATGACTCCCAAAGAACCATTTGCAATCTGGTTACAGGGTGCTTTGGAAAGACTCTGCCAAAGGCAATGTGAAGCCAGTGGGGTGGCAGTATTTTCCTTGTTGGGTAAAGGAGATAATGAGTATAGTATAAGCTCATAGCATAGGGTCTGGCACATGTTAAGTGCTCAGTAAATATGTTTTTATTCTGTTTCGTAATCGTGCTTCTGGGTTTGTAGCTCTCAGGCAGTCAGCAGGCAGGCCTGTATATTTTGTTAAGACCTGGGGAAGATTCTCCAGAGTATTTGATATAGTGTAGAATTTTAGTACAGTGGCTCTTCTATTGCTTAACTTAAGAAAAGGAAGCTAACATGTTCTGTGACTTTAGTATCCCTAAATTGGGGATTAGCAATTAGGGGCTTAATTTGTACTGAAGACTTTGATATCTAGAAATAATTCAGGCTCCTTCTCAAAATGTGGGAGTATGTGTGAATTGTGAGAAATAGAGTCTTTCTTTTGAAAGTTATATTCTGTTTTAGGATGAAAAAACAGTAGGAGTCAAAAATACTAGGTCCAAATGCAGCTGTTTAAAGTTAAAGGGCTCAACATTTTTGGTTACAAATGGTGGTTTAAAACTTTCCTGTTATTTATATATTTCTTTAACACAAAGATAATTGATGTGGGGTCATTGGGCAAACTACATTATTGTCTTTTGAATTTCCTTTGCTTCTATAATTTGAGTAATATAACAGTTTTTTAATTTTATACTTTATATTTCTAGTGTTAAATGTTACTATGGTCTTTGTTAAAGGTGTATTCAAACTTAGTTAATAAAGATTTTTTAAATATCAAAGAAGACTTTTTTCCCCAAAAAATGCCACAATTTAGAAACAATGCAGAATTTATATTTAAAGGATATTTTACAAGATCCTGTATTTTAAAAGTTGTCTGTACCATCACTTTTTTATAATTTTGTATTTTGGAATACTTTAAAAATGCTTTTGTTACCATAAAGTCATGAATGATGTAAGGTTTTATACACACACACACACATATAACCACAACTCTTATTTAACTTTGCTTTAGAACTTCTAACCAAAGCAATTATTCCAGAAAAATAAAACAGGAAGATAACAGAAATCACCTTACTTGTAAATGATGTGATTGACTACTTAAAAAAAAAGAGGCCAAGAACGTGAAAATAGTTTATTAAATAAAAGGGTCTATGTTTTATCCCAGCAAGAATCAAATAAATGCAAATTAAACAAAAATGGGCTTTGTTTTTATTTTCAGATGGGCACTACTAATGGAATGAGTGAATATTGAGTCCTTATTGTATGTCAGGTGTTGTAGTAACTCATTTAATCCTTAAAAATAACCCTTTATGTAAGTATAATGATACAATTTCTGTTTCACAGAAATCTGCAGAAACATTGAGTAACTTTCCAGAGGTCATAGAGCTAGTCCGTGGCAAAGCTAGGATTTGAACCCAGCTATAGAATTCTACTTCTGGAACCCATTCCCTTACTCACTGAACTGCCTGCAAAGGTTAACAACATTCAGTGTTGGTGCAGGTATTGAGAAGAAAATAGCCATCTCACCTGCATTGCAGGTGTGAGGAACGTTTATTGAGCATTCTTTTGAAAAGGCATTCTGGTAGCACTCTTCAACACCTTAGGATCCAAAAATTCTACTTTTAAGAATATATCTTAAGGAAATAATCAGTTGCATGTGCATTAATGAATGTGAGAGGGTGTGTTTAAAACATGGTTTATAGCAATAATGGAAACGACCATCTCGAGGGAGTTGTTTTGGAACATCATATGATAGAATGTTATATTGCTATTAAAAAGGATGATATAGTGCTATGTTAATTAATATGCATGTCCACATTACAGTTTGCATGAAAAGAGCAGGTTACAAAACAGCTTGTACTCTGTTGTATGATCTCATCTTATCTATACGTTTAAATAGCTATACATGTATTTATAGACCAAAATGCAGTGGGCTGGCATCTCTGGGTGCTGGCATTTTGGATGATATTTATCTTCTTCTTTATCTTTTGTCATCTTTTTTGAAATTTTATAGTGGGCATGTGGTATTTTTATAATTGGAAAAAAGTCCTAAAACCTATTTCTTTCCCTTATTCCCTCAACTCTTATTTTGTTGTGATAAAATTAGGTTGGCAGGTTTTTCTTTGGTGTCATGCTTTCTGAATGTGAGGCAGTATTTTCTGTGAGCTTTTCATGAAGCTCCATGTCAGGTTTTTTTAAAAAAATTTTTAAACATCTTTATTGCAGTATAACTGCTTTACAATGTTGTGTTCGTTTCTGCTGTAAAGAGAGAGGGGATATAGAGATATATGTATACATATAGCTGATTCACTTATTGTTATACAATTTTGTTTTTGAAGTTTCAACTTCCACGGTTGTTTATTCCTTACCCTAAAGCTGCTACAGAGGTCTAGATGTGCTGTCATTAGGTGGGGCTAATGAGCTCTGGATGCGCTCTGAACTGAAGAGCCCACCTAGTTGGCTTGAGCTTCCAGATTTAAACATGACTTTTCCATAACATAATTTATACAAAGATAGAACTCTGTTAAAATAACTAAATACTGGCTTCCCTGGTGGTGCAGTGGTTGAGAGTCCGCCTGCCAATGCAGGGGACACGGGTTCGTGTCCCGGTCTGGGAATATTCCACATGCCGCGGAGCGGCTAGGCCCGTGAGCCATAGCTGCTGAGCCTGCGCGTCCGGAGCCTGTGCTCCACAACAGGAGAGGCCACAACAGTGAGAGGCCTGCGTACCGCAAAAAATTAAAAAAAACCCACTAAATACAAGCTATCATTGAACATTAAAGCAGATGATATCTTAAAGCTGCATTTAAAGTCAACAAATGTCATTAATAATCAGGAATCTTTTGTCAAACAGTCAAAATTTTTCTTTCATGATCATATATGCAGATCCTGATTAGAATGTTCTTTTCTTCTTACATCTTACTTTGATGTAAAAACATCCCAAAGATTGTGTTCCACAGCATACTCCACACTGGGTTTGGACTCGGCTGGTAGTGCTGTGTTTTGGGGCAGTTTATTTTTTACTTAGACTTTGGGTATATGTACTTAAAACTAATTTAGTTGGCTGTACTCTTTCAAAGTCTTCTTTCAAAGTAATTCATTGGCCAAGAGATTTTAGCATCATCCCAGCTGGATACCCTACAATTTTATGATGTAATAGAAAAAAGAATTCATAACTAGTTTCTTGCAGGGGGTCCCAAACCCTTTGTGATTAGGTGTTTTCAATCATGAGATTCTCTTTTCTTAAAGAAGAACGGAGTCTACCCTCTCCTCTCTTGCGTGAGTGGATTCATTTGTTTACATGGCTTCTGTAGGCAGAGGGAATACGTATAAAGGTCTTGCTGACTTCCCTAAGCATGCTGCTTAGAGTAAAACTAATTACTGTTAAAAGCAAATTTAGCAGAAAATAAGCTCGTTTTCATTGGATGACACAATTTCATCATGGATTCTCACTGGTCTTTGTGGATGGGGCTTAGTTTTGTTTTTATACTTTCTGTCCTGGAATTGATTTACTGAAATCATAGGATTACATCATTGGATTGTGGCCCACTGGTAAGCCCTGCTCTGAAAATATACCAGGATGTGTTTATTGGCCCATGTTTTCTCCTTAGAACTTTGGGGTCATCATTCATTTGGTCATACATAGACAAGAATTGTTTTCTGAGGAAGATTTTACCCAGAAATGATCTCTGTACCAATCTCCATGCAGGACGGGACTTCCATGGTGATTCAGTGGTTAAGAATCCACCTGCCAATGCAGGGACACGAATTTGAGCCCTGGTCCAGGAAGATCCCACATGCCGCAGAGCAACTAAGCCCATGCACCACAACTACTGAGCCTGCACTCTAGAGCCCGCGAGCCACGACTACTGAGCCTGCGTGCCGCAACTACTGAAGCCTGTGTCCCTAGAGCTTGAGCTCCACAACAAGAGAAGCTACTGCAATGAGAAGCCTTTGCACTGCAATGAAGAGTAACCCCCGCTTGTCGCAACTAGAGAAAGCCCTTGCACAGCAACGAAGACCCAATGCAGCCATAAATAAATAAATAAATAAATAAATAAATAAATCTCCATGCAGGAGAGGAGTGGCCTTTTATGCAGGTGCATGTACTGGTCAGCTTCCGTCATGTTCACAAAAGGATGAGATCCTTCCCAGTGGTTTTGCCCTTAGTCACTTGTGTCAAATATTCAAGGTCAGATTTCTGTTAGTGGACTTTATCTTGAACTTCCTGTTGCCAAATTCTTAAGAGACACTTATTTATGAGAAGTTATATTCACAAAGAATTGTTTAAAAAATAAGAAGTCCAGGGCTTCCCTGGTGGCGCAGTGCTTGAGAGTCCGCCTGCCGATGCAGGGGACACGGGTTCGTGCCCCGGTCTGGGAAGATCCCACATGCCGCGGAGCGGCTGGGCCCGTGAGCCATGGCCGCTGAGCCTGCGCGTCCGGAGCCTGTGCTCCGCAATGGGAGAGGCCACAACAGTGAGAGGCCCGCGTACCGCAAAAAAAAAAAAAATAAATAAATAAATAAATAAAATAAGAAGTCCAGCCATTGCTTTAAGATCTAAGATTTAAGTCTAAATTTGACCCTTGAGTTAAGCAGGAGTGTAGCTGCTAGACCAGCACTGTTCCAGTAGAAATATAATGTGTGCCACACATTCATTTTTCAGTAGCCACATTGAAAAAGGTAAAAAGAACGGGTGAGGTTAATTTTAATAATCTATTTTATTTAACCCAATATATCTAAAACTTTATCATTTTAATGTGTAATCAATATAAAACTTGAGAGATTTCCCTTTTTTGGTACTGAGTCTTTAAAATCTGGTGTATTTTATACTTACAGCGTATCTCAATTTGGACCAGCCACATATCAGATGCCCAGTAGCCACATGTGGCTGATAGCTTGTAGTGGACACCGCATTGTAGACCACTATAGAGCTATGTACACGTGTGCCCGAATTGGCACTATTTGTTTTAAGCCAATAAAATGTCAAAAAAAAAGGTAATACAATTACAAATGTCATACTTGATGTAGATGTAAGAATACAGGTTAATATTTCCTATATCATAAAGACTAATAAGCAGAAATCTCTTATTTTACTTAAAGTCATATAATTTTACTTAAAGTCAGGGCTTATCACCAGGAAACCATTTGTGTTTATCTTATAGACATGTGGATTAGGCCTGTGATCCTTGTGAGTCTTTGGTCGGGATGCTAGGAAGTTCAGAGACAAATCAATGGCCTATTTCTTGTATCTGAGCAGTGCTGAATGGCGAGAATTCTGAGCATAAACTTGACCCCTGGCTTGCTTCCCCTGGCTTTTCTTCACTGACTTCTTTCAGCTTGTTGCGTGTCATACTGCAATATGCCATGAAAAATTTTTTTGGAATAAGAATGGGGATGAATAAATAAGATTTTGTGTTAAGTTTTTATTGTTTAAGTAATTGTTGCTATAAATTTTATGGGAAATAGAATTAAATTTTAGAAAGACCAAAGTCTCTCAGTTGACTTTTGGTTCTTTTAAAATTAATAAAATAAATATTAAAATATTTACTATTCAAATATTTAATAATAAAATAAAATTTAATAAACTTGGATATACTTGGGGAGAGAGCATCTAAGTTATTATTTGGTCTAACTTGGGACTCTGTAGGGATTAGCTGGTGATTTCTTACATCAGTAAGCTTTCAAATTTCAGCATTCATCAACATCAACTGGGGAACATGTTTACAATCTGATGCCTGGGCTGTGTCCCATGGGTGGGTTAGGATCAGTAGATTTGGGTTGGGGTCTAGAATATGGTAGTTTAATACATCCTGTGGTTGTCATATTCCTGGTAGCTACTTCTCCCATCTTCCTTCTTCCTCAGTAATCCCCCAGAAAAAAATGCTCCCCATACTTAATCCCCACAGTCTTTTCCTTTTGGATCCCCCCTCACCAGCCCCAGCTTTATTGAGACATAATCGATATACAAATATTGTATAAGTTCAAGGTGTACAACATGTTGATTTGGTACATTTATATATTGAAAAATGATTACTGTCATAGTTAACTAACACTTCCATCATGTGATATAGTTACCATTTCTTTTTTGTGGTGATACATTTAAGATCTACTCTCTTACCAAGTTTCAAGTATGTAATACAGTGTTACTAACCATAATCACTATGCTGTACATTAGATTTCCAGAAATGCTTGTTTATGTTGTAGCTGGAAATTTGTATATACATCTCCCCTCCCACCACCACATCATTTTCTTGTCTTTCTTTCCCTGCCCCTCTCTGGCAAAGCACAGTGTTTTATAGGTCAACTCAGATTCTTTGGATTTTTCCTTTTTTCCCTCCCTGCTTCCCTCATTACCTAGGTTTTGTAACTAAACAGTGGGACATGTCCAGTGTATTATCTAGGATTCTTTAAGTCTGTGACAGAAACCCATCCCAACTTGCCTAACCAAAAAGAGAAAAGTGTCAGAAGAGACTAGGGATGGGCCTTGTGTCAGACACACTGGATTGAGGCGAGAGCCATACACAGCTGTCTCTCTGGTTCTCAGCCCGGCTGACCAGCAAGGTCTCCTTACTTCCAGAAGGCAGGCAGGAGAACACTTTCCTCTTCGAGGAGGAGAGGGAGAGAGGAGAAGTGCCAATACTTGTGATTCAAAATCTCTTCTTTATCCCAGTTACTCATGCGTCATGACAGAAGGACTGACCATGGCAGAGAGTGGTTTTTTGGTTTACACTGGGATCTTTCTTTTAAAAAAAGAATTGGATTAATAAAGTAATGGATAAGTGCATAGTGTTTTGAGATTTTTCCCTCAGTTACAACCAGTTATAATTGATTTAGGTTTTAACAAGATTTTAATTTGTTTGAAACTATTAAGGCCATGGTATTTTTCTAAATTTAATAGTGTAGCATTCTAAGCAAAAGTAAATATTTATAAACTGAATGGATTTCCTTCTTTGAATAGATTTTAATCTGTTAATTAAAATGCAGCTTCTTGTAGTCTGTTGAATTTGGAGAAGAAATCCAATTTCTTTTTTTAATTAACTAATTAATTAATTTTTGGCTGCTTTGGGTCTTCTCTGCCGAGTACGGGCTACCTCTAGTTGCAGCGAGCAGGGGCTACTCTTTGTTGCAGTACGTGGGCTTCTCATTGCAGTGGCTTATCTTGCTGCAGAGCACAGGCTCTAGGCACATGGGCTTCAGTAGTTGTGGCGTGTGGGCTCAGTGGTTGTGTCTCGCGGGCTCTAGAGTGCGGGCTCAGTAGTTGTGGCGCACGGGCTTCGCTGCTCTGCGGCATGTGGGATCTTCCTGGACCAGGGCTCGAACCTGTGTCCCCTGCATTGGCAGGGTGGATTCTTAACCACTGCTCCACCAAGGAAGTCCCTCCAATTTCTATAAATTTAATAAGTTAAAATAATTTGACTCATTGAAACTAAAGAATTTTTTCAGCGTCTTTAGAAAGAAATTGGTAATTTTACCTAAAATAGAACTTTATCTGACATATAACCCAATTAAAATGGTTCTAACATTATTTTGTAAGAATTGTCTATTCTGCAGAAATCATTCCACCAACTTCAACCTTGTTTCATTCCATATTTTTTCCACTTTCAGTGAATCGTTTCCATGTCACTGTTACTGCACTAGACATCTTGGTGATGTCTAGTGGGAAGGGAAGAAGGTGGAGAAGACCAAGTTGCTTTGTTAGGGACTTATGACATGTCATTCTGAAGTCGGCTGGAGAGCTGTTAGGGTCCCTGAGGATTAGTTGTAGGCATCGGTGCATTGGGGCAGGAGGAAGCTGGTAGTTTAGACAGGCAAGTTTCCCAGAGTTGACATCACAAATTTCCTCCCTCCTCCCAGTATCTTTAGTCTAAGAAGCCAACACTGTCTTCCTTTTAACACATACTCAAATGTCATGAAATCCAGCCCCAGTATTGACGTGGGAGGCAGAACTTTACTTCTCTGCTTACTGCAGCAGTTCTGTGTACAAACTTTCATGTGCTTGCTCAAGGAACCCTCTACTACATATTCATCATCCTTTTCAAAAATGGGTGGGTGAGAGGAGACGGGCAAAAAGGATGTGATTGTTATGAGTCCTATTCTGGAATGGCCCCCATCGGCAAAGCCGCTCCTCGGGGCCTCTGTACTGTGCCTTCACACTACAAAGTTGTCAGAGTCCGTGGAGACTGTTTTGAGAGAGGGAACTTGCTGCGTCTCAACAATATTGTGGGTTTATAAAGTTGACTTATAATAGATCTTTGGCTCATAACAAATAAAGAAATAATGACTTTCTATGTCTGCAAAGCTTACAGTAGGTGGACCAGAAATGAGAGTGAGAAGGCAGGGAGGAAGCATGGCAGGTCAGCTCAGGAGCTCGGCTTTGGCAGCAGGAGGCTGCTCGGCACCTGCGTGGAAGGAGCTGATTTTAAATCCTGTAAACGGGTGATTTCACCCGCCCCCCCCACCACGCGATTTTGTGGGTAACTGTAGGTACCCCATGATGTGGGCTTGGTATAGTTGCCACAAGGAACAGTGACAAATGGGAAGAGAAGTAGGCTTTAAAGACCTAAGTGTGGGTCTCAGCTGTGCCACCCACTAGTGTGGTGCTCTCATCTGGAAATGGCAATCTGGAATTTACAGCTTCATCATAAGGTGGTTGTGGGATACCATGGGGTGAGTGTGAGGGCAGGACATAGACAAGAGATGCCAGAAAAGCAGGCTTCTTAAAACACATCCATTTACGCTGGGAAGCCGGATTTCATAGTGATTAGGGGAAAAAAGAGTTGGATCTCGACAAACAAAAGTTCAAATTATGGAAATCAGTTTAATCTTGTTTGTTAATCACAAATATGGCCTAATTATTAGAGTGAAAAAAGAACAAATGAAGAGTTGACATTTTTAGAGGGTTGGGGAGTTAATCTTTTCAAAAAATTGTATAATAGCATAATATGGTATTTGTCTTTCGACCCCAGCCTTGAAAGTCATATTACAAAAGCTGTGCCAGGCCACTGTCAGCCTTCCTGTGTGACATTCTTTTTAATCCTGTGACATTCAAATTGCACTTAATATTTTTCCTCCTTCAGTTGTCAACTATGCTATCTTTGCCAGACCCTTATTAATCATTGGTTTAGCATGTGGTTCAAGTAGTTTTTCAAAATCACTTTCATTGACTTTTATGAAATCCTGAGTCTTTTATTAGTTCATGCATTTTCTCTTTGCATCAGTTTATTGTTGAAACATCTGAAATTTAGTGAGTGACTGACTAAAAGACAGAGATATGAGTGGTAGGGATCAACTCTGTCATTGCATGGGAAGAATGGTTGAATGAGGACTCATAAAAAATCTTCAGTTCATTGTTTTGTGTATGTTTTGCTTTCTTCAGTTCCTTAATAGAGTGCAGCTGGATAAAGGATACCTAGGTTAAAAGGATTTTTTTCTTTGTCAGAAAATTTTGAAAACTATGTGTGCTATGAAAATGCAGGCAGTCTGTTTGGGAAAGGTTTCAAAACATTTTTTATCCTAATACTTGAATCAAGGTTAAACCTGGTATCAATAAGCAGGGTCATGATACTGAACAGAACTGTTTGCTTATCCACATGCTGCATATTGATATTCATTTAACTTTTTGGTTCTTCCAGATCATTCTATATACCATGGAAATCTCGGGTATTGGTGATTTATTAATTATTATTTTATTTTTAATTGAAGTATAGATGACTTACAATATTAGTTGCAGGTGTGTAACATAGTGCTTCAATATTTTTATAGATTATACTCCATTTAGAGTTATTACAATATAATGGCTATATTTCCCTGTGCTGTACAGTATATCCTTGTAGCTTATTTATTTTATACATAGTAGTTTGTATCTCTGAATCCCCTACCCTTGTATTGCCCCTTCCCTCTCCCTCACTCCACTGATAACAACTAGTTTGTTCTCTATATCTGTAAGTCTGTTTCTGTTTCGTTATAATCTTTCATTTGTTTCATTTTTTAGATTTCACCTATAAGTGATATCATACAGTATTTGTCTTTTTCTGTCTGACTTATTTCACTAAGCATAATACCACCAAGGTTCATCCATGTTGTTGCAAATGGCAAAATTTCATTCTTTTTTATGGCTGAGTAATATTCCACACACACACATACATATATACACACACACACACACACACACACACACACACACATATTTATGTATATATATCACGTTTCCTTTATCCTTTCATCTGTTGTTGGACACTTAGATTACTTCCATATCTTGGCTATTGTAAATAATGTTGGTGTGAACATTGGGGTGCATGTATCTTTTTGAATTAGTGTTTTCTTTTTCTTTGGATATATACTCAGCAGTGGAGTTGCTGGATCATATGGTAGTTATGTTTCTAGTTTTTTGAGGAACCTCCATACTATTTTCCATAGTGGGTGCACCGATTTGCATTCCCACCAACAGTGTACAAGGGTTCCGTTTTCTTCACACTCTTGCCAACATTTGTTATTTGTGGTGTTTTTGGTGATAGCTGTTCTGACAGGTGTGAGGTGATATCTCATTGTGGTTTTGATTTGTGTTTCCCTGATGATTAGCAATATTGAGCATCTTTTCATGTGCCTCTGTATGTCTTATTTGGAAAATGTCTGTTCAGGTCTTCTGCCTGAAGAGCTTCCTTGGCAGAAGAAATAGCAGATGCAAAGGCTCCTGTGCTAGTGTGGCTGGTGCCTTCGAGGAGCAGCAGTGGCACTAGGGTCACATGAGCATGGGTGGCCATAGTGGTAGATGAGGTCAGAGAGCACCAGAGACCAGATTGTGTGGGGCCTTACAGACTAGCATAAGGGTTTTGGCTTTCACTCTGACTGAAACGGGTGCCACTGTAGGGTTTGGGGTAGAGAGCAACATGTTCTGACTTACATTTGAAGAGAATCACTCTGGTTGCTATGTTGAGAATAGACAGTAAGAAATCAAGGATGGAAGCAGGGATATAGATGATTATTTATTCAGACGACATATGACAGTGGCTTGGACCAGAGTAAAGGTAGTGGAAGCTAATTGCTATCTTTCCTTACTTTTTTTCTCTCTATTTTCCTTACTTTTTAATCACATTCTTTCTTTGGCCTAAAATTCATGCCATATTTCAAAGGCCTCCTCATATCTTTCAAGGTCCAGCTCAGTTTTTCTCATTAGGCTTTTTTTTTTTTTTTGTGGTACGCAGGCCTCTGACTGTTGTGGCCTCTCCCGTTGCGGAGCACAGGCTCCAGACGCGCAGGCCCAGCGGCCATGGCTCACGGGCCCAGCCGCTTCGCGGCATGTGGGATCCTCCCAGACCGGGGCACGAACCCGTGTCCCCTGCATCGGCAGGCGGACTCTCAACCATTGCGCCACCAGGGAAGCCCCTCATTAGGCTTTTCTTAAACACTCCAGCCCCTGCTGATCATTCCTGGCAGTGAGCTCTTTGCACTTAAGGTGTAAGTGACTTTTGCACTTACACCTTATAGTATAGAAGACAATTCTTCTCTATTTCTTTCTTGCAGGTTGATTTATATTTCTTTCTATACTATAACAAGGGACTTGTGCTTTTCAGCACAAAGTAGGTACTTTACTCAGTAAATCTTTTTGGATGGCTAATGTGGCTAATTCTAAAGAAAATGCAACATGTATTCATACTGTTGATTTAGTCCTTTTACATTCTTATTTTCTGATTAGTAGGAGTCAACCCCATCCATTCATTTATTTGAAAAATATTTACCGAAAACTTACTATTTTATGGAGAATATAACATATAAGAGAAGCAGTAATTTCCTCAAAGAGTTTATACTCTGGCAAGAGAAGACACGAATCTTTATAATTAGACTATAAAGCGTTGTGAATTACACGTGATACGAATGATATCAAAAAGGCCACTGGAATTCAGTCATGGGAATGTTGCCTCTGGCTGGCTGTTCTTCAAGAAGAGAGTGGTCATTAGACCTTGAAGGTGGGGTGGGTGCAGGAAGTAGAGAGGATGGCATGAGCAATGCTGGGCGCGCTAAGCATTTTCATGCGGAGCAGATAGATAGCCTTCTATTGAGAAAGTTTGTATAGAACTTTGGGTTTGTTTAAGGAAGTATAAAGAAATACACTAAAAAACCACCCTGACCCCCGGAACCACCATGCAAATCCAGGCCATCTTCACCTTTCACCTGGACTATGCAACTGCCTGCTAACTTCAGGTCTCAACTTAATCAATTTATATGTCACTACCTGTGAGAGGCCTGCCTACTCACCCTGCCTAAACCAGGTCCCACCCCTGCCCCTTTGTTCACTACCATCGTGGCCCTTTAATTATGTATTTTACTTGATTGGGAGCGTTGTCATTGAAAAAGTGCTATAGGAAGAGAGTAGATGGGTTGTCTGGGAGAAAACACAAGGATCAGAGAGGCCTTTTAAGAAGTGATGGCCTGGGACTTCTCTAGTGGTCCAGTGGTTAAGACTCCACGCTCCCAGTGCACAGGGTCCGGGTTCGATCCCTGGTCAGGGAACTAGATCCCGCATGCTGCAACTAAAAGATCCTGCATGCTGCAACTTAAAAAAAAAAAAAAAAGAACCTGCACGCTGCAACTAAAGATCCCTCAGTCTGCAACAAAGATCCCATGTGCCACAGCTAAGACCCAGTGCAGCCAAATAAATAATAAAGAAGTGATGGCCTAGATACGATATGATGTGGATTTGACTTAGTGCCGTTGTGGCAACGGGAATGGAAAAGAGGAGAGTGTTCTGTGGGGTATAGAGTACATGCCACAATTAATAGTGTTTGTAGTTATAATCTCTGGTGTTTTATGGAATAAGCAATTGTATATAAATACAGTTAGTCATCTTTTTTAGCAGCTTTTGACAATCCACAGCTAGAAGCTTATGCGGTTTGCTTTGCAAGAAAGACTTTTCCACACAAATGTGCTCCAACCACCTCAAAGTAATGCAGAGTTCTTAAATATCCGAATTCCATTTACCAACAATTGGTAATTATCTTCAGCTTTAGCGGAAGTTAATGTCTTGGGATGTGTTCCACACAAGAGAAAAAAGACATCTTTTCCCCTAAGGCTGTACAGGGAGTAAAAGTTGAATATCTTTGAAAAGAGATTACTCTAAAATGAATCGATTCTACTTCTCCTGCACAAACCATCACTATTTGCTGCTAGGCAAGGAAACCACCAAGAATGCTCGACATAAAAGAATTTTTCGTTTCTTTTTATCAGTCCTTGGACAGATCATGGAACTTCATGTGTATTTACTGAAAAATATGTTGGAATTTTAAACAGGTATTGAAAATATACGAAATTTTGATTTCCATATCTGGCATAATGTTTAAAAATGATTCTTGAAATGGTTTTGCTGTTCTTAATTTAATAGCATTTTAAGAGTGTAGATCAGTTTTTAAAAAATTGGTATCTATGCCAATGCCAGTGAGGGTCCATTCCATTCTCTCCTTGACTGTTGAGATAAAGATGTCTTGATTCTTCCCACACTCTCTATCCTAAATTCTTCTCTAATTACGCGTATAACGGTCTGCCATTTTTTCTTTTTCCTTTATGTTTGTCCAGCATTCATTTCCTCTTCTTCTAGTAACAGCTGACTTGCTTCTTTTGAGGACTCAGTTGTCCCCCACTGCCTTCAGTTTTGGTCTAGGTGCCTTTTCTTCTCCAAGGGCATGCCCAGCGAGCTTTGCAAAACCATCCTGTCAGCAGCATGAGTTTCTGTCTCACTGCACCTTCACTTCTGAGTACTGTTATTTTTCAGAGTTGATATTTTGGTGCATAGAAAATTATATCTAAGTTTTGTTTTAATTTTTAACATATAATTATTAGTGATTTAAATTTTTCCTTTTGTGAATTATCTATTCACATCTGCAAAAGAAAAGTTTAATTAAGTAATTGAATTGAAAGCCTTATCACGTTTAAAGAATTCAGAAGAGTTAAACCAAATCTTAATTATTTTCTCATATTTGTCTGGCTGCATATTCAGTCAATTATGATTCAAGCTAATCAACAGCTTGAAAGCTTTGTTGGACTGAGTCTTTAAAATTAACAACTTTTGAAACTTAAAATTCTTTCTATCTGTGTCCATCCCTTTTACAAATTTACAGGTGGGCTATTATTATGTTGTGGATCATAACATATCATTTGAGAAAATTGTGGGGAGAAGAGCCTTTTCCTAAAGGGCAGCAGGCTGGAGGGAAAATTACATTTTTCTGATACTTTTCCACCTGGAAAGAGGAAGTGAGGGGCAGCTTCAGTCACTGCAGGCTCTCTGTTGAATGCCCTGAAATCATTTATTGGTAGGTCGAATAGGAGGGATTTTTCTGATCTTAATCATTTTCCTAGCACACTCTTGCCGAGCAAGCTAAGCATTGGGTTATGACTACGTATGATAAACAGTGAGTAATGAGTATGCTTTCTCTTAGCAAGAAGGCACAGTGAAAAGCCACTGGGAAGGGGTCTTAGTTGAGAATTTGGTGATAACTTTATTCATCTCAGGTGACAGCTGGCTTGCGGGGTCTGATGGCTCGCTGCTTTCTCTTCCCAGAGGTCTCACACCTCTGCTTATTGCAGACATATTATATTTTCTTTAGTGTCTCTAGACATAAATATAATCCCGCCTTTGCTTTCCTTATTTATATAGTAAAACACAAATGGAGTTTGAAGTACAGTGTAGTTGAACAGGTGTGTGTATGTGTGTGTATGCATGTGGTGTTTTTTTGGGAATTTGAAGGGTTAAACAAGGATGTTAGTTATTATTATTGGTTTTATTTTTCAATGTCCAATCTAGGAAATTAAAATATGAGGGTGCATTTCCATTCTGTACAAATCTTTTTTTTTTTAATTTCCAATTTTGCATTTCTTTCTTTTTTTTTTTAACATCTTTATTGGGGTATAATTGCTTTACAATGGTGTGTTAGTTTCTGCTTTATAACAAAGTGAATCAGTTATACATATACATATGTTCCCATATCTCTTACCCCTTGCGTCTCCCTCCCTCCCACCCTCCCTATCCCACCCCTCCAGGCGGTCACAAAGCACCAAGCTGATATCCCTGTGCTATGCGGCTGCTTCCCACTAGCTATCTACCTTACGTTTGGTAGTGTATATATGTCCATGCCTCTCTCTCGCTTTTGTACAAATCTTTTCATAATGAATGTTTTCAGTACTTGCCCTTCAGGTGAGGTTTCACCTCCAGACTCCTTAGCAAAAATATTTTAAATAAAAACACTTGTTTAATGTATTTGTCATCTGCTTCTGTCTGTATCTTCTAAACAAAATCTGCTGCTTTTGGAAATGAAATTGTATACTAAAGCATTTTGCAATTTGCTTAGTAATTATATCTCTCTTGACCTCTGGAGGAAAAGTGATTTTGTTTTTGGTTGTCATTTAAGCAGATGTCTGTTACCTGAGAGAGCAGGTTAGTATCGACCTTATCATAATTAGAAGTGGTAGGGTTTTTTTTTTTTTTTTAAAGGAGTGCTACATCGTGTTAAATTGTGTCCTTTGGGAATGGGACATATAGCCTCAGCAGAGGCTCACCGTGGGTGGATTGTTTAAGGAGCTTTAAAGGACTAGCTTTCTTTTTAATAAATCTGGTGAGTATTAATCAGTTTCCCTTAACATCAGCTTTGTCTACTAAAGCTTTTCAGAAGAACATAGATACTATTCTGAAGAAAATTTGCCTTTCTTATTGCAGAAGGCATAGATATGAAACCAGGACACAAGGGAAGAATTCTTAGATATCAGTAGAAAATGTGAAGCAGTCGTTCCTTGTTGTTGGAGTAGCCCTCATTTTCCCATGTGAGAACATTGCATTGAATAAGGTAGTTATAAACTCAGATTTTAGCTGAAGATAGAGTGGCTTGATTGTTAAAGTTTTTATGCAACTTTGCAAATTCATTTTTGCATGGGGTTTGATCTTAATTTATTACGGAAACATGAACTCTTAAAAAATACATTACTTATATTGCAAGGGAAAAATGAAGTTTTCCAAAGCAGTTTTGGAAATAATCTCTCATCACAATCTCAGCATTCTGATTTTACTTCTTTTCCATTGATCTAAGTTATGTAAAGTAAAACATCTGAGTGAGGTTTTTCAACACTGAGTTGAGCCTTTTAGAGATACTTCGGCATAGTCAATTTTAACTAATAAATTCTAAGCCCATTAGTAAGCAGAAACTTGCATTTGAGTATTTGTTTTATCCCTGGCCTCATAATAACCAGCAATTGGGGCCCACCTTCGCGAGAGTCTTTGGGATATAGTTACTTGGATACATTGCATTTATTTTAAACTCACCGAAAGTAGTACTGATTTTCTCAGCCTTATTAATGTTTCTGGGATTCTGTTGTCGCGTAGATTGAAAATCCAGAATTGAGTCTTAATTTCTTCCTTCCTTTTATCCCCTGTATTCAATATGCCACCAAGTCTTCGGGTTCTTTCTCTGAAATATTCCTGATTGATATACTTCCTTCCTGTGTTGCTGAATCCACTCTTCAGCACTCAGTGCCGGATGTCTTAACTAATCAGTTAGCTTCTAACTGGTTCCCCCACCTCTGTTTTCTCCTCTTACAATCAGCCCCACGTGAGCTTTCAGATTAAGTTTCCCATGGTTAAATTTCCTATTTTGACTCTTCTGCTCAAGAGCCTGGAATGGCTCCCTGCTCATTGGTGAGGTTCCAAATGAATTACTTAACATTCTGTGCCCAAGTTTCTTCTAATCTTCTCTTTTCTCTCTAGTCTCACATCTCACTACATGCAGTGACCGGCTTGTGAGTGGTAGGCTCTAAAAGTTCCTTTAAAGTGGGGTGGTTTGGAAGTTGGAATTAATTTTTGTTTATGTGGAAACAATTCTTTAAGAGCTGTGGATGAGTTCCTAAGCTATAACTCGAAGGCCTGTGTATCCTAATGTAGCTGATTTCTGGGCTCTGGGAGCCAGGAGCCATGTTGAATAGGAAGGTAGGGGAGCATGAGCTGTTTTCCCTTTCTTTCCTAAGTATGGGATCATCCAGCACTAGGCAGAGTTCACAGTGAGTTTTCATGTGTAAAGATGGTCTTTAGCATTTGATTTCTGTTAACTGTCTTCTAAGTCTTAGTTCCTCTCCCCAGACTCTTAGGCCTGGAGAGCTACCCCAGGCATTAATTGCATTAATTAGTTCAGAACTATATTATTTGTTTATTAAAATAACAGTAGTTACTTTAAAAAATAACTCTCACTTACGATTTTCCTAATCCCTGCAAATGGCCTTGCATGTTACATTAAAGTTACCTCCGTTTAATAGCTGAATATATTGAGACAGGGTGAAGTTTAAGTATATGCAGTTACTTAGGTAAACACAGAAGACTTACAGGTAACCTGTATATATTTGTAAATCACTTAGAAAGAGTGAGTGCCACGTGAGTGTTTGCTAAAGAAATATACAGATAACCCGATCACTTCCCCACTTCATCTCTTCCCCTGTTATACGTAAGCTCCACTGGAGCACTGCTCCTGCTTTTGAAGACTGTGTAGTTTCAAGGTTGAAGAAAAGAAGCTAAAAGATACCAAGAGTTTCTGGGACTTGTTACCCTCCCCATCCTCAAATCTATCCCCAGAAAATTCTCTACCCCAGACTGGGTGTCTTCATATACCAAGTAGAGATTTGGCTCAAAAAGCATCTTCATGAGAAAGACAAATATTATATGATATCACTTATATGTGGAATCTAAAAAATAGTACCGATGGACTTATTTACAAAACAGAAACAGACTTACAGACATAGAAAACAAATTTATGGTTACCCAAGGGGAAGGAGGTGGAGGGATAAATTGGGAGTATGGGATTAACATATGAATACTACCATCTATAAAATAAACAACAACGATTTACTGTATAGCACAGGGAACTATATTCAATATCATGTAACAAACTATAATGGAAAAAAAGCATCTTCATGCTAAAATGCATGGAAAGAACCCTTGGGAAGGATTAAGGAATTCTTGGTTATTCACACATTATTGTCAGCTAGTTAATGATGTTTTCCTCTTAGCTACATTGAGGGCCTTTCTGGTGGGATAAGGTTGAAAAGGAAGCAGATTGTCTTGGAAGCTGGGAGCATTCCCGTGGTTTAGATCTGTACTGTCCAGACCAGGAGCCACCTGCCACATGAAGCTCTCAAGCTCTTGAGATGTGGTTAGTTTGAACTGAAATGTGCTTTAAGTATAAAATATGTGTTGGCTTTAAACACCTTACTACAAAAAAAAAAAAAAAAAAGAATGCAAAATATCTCATTAATAATTATTTACATTAACGTTGAAATAATAGTTTGGATATATTGAGTTAAATGAAATATGTGATGATTAAAATGTTCACATTTTTAATGTGGCTCCTAGAAAGTTTAAAATTACATAAGTGGGTTGCAGCATATTTCTATTGGGCAGTG
The DNA here is from genome assembly GCF_011762595.2 of Tursiops truncatus. Lineage (NCBI taxonomy): Eukaryota > Metazoa > Chordata > Mammalia > Artiodactyla > Delphinidae > Tursiops > Tursiops truncatus. The sequence goes on from NC_047040.1 coordinate 38,573,116, forward strand.
CTGGTTTAGACTAATCCTCTTCCTGTCCTGTGTATTCCAGCTTTTGTTCCTCCTCAGTCATCTTGCTCCATCATATATCTCCTCTCTTTCCTACATCTTCAGCCTCTCCTCTTCACTGGCCCTTTCTCTCAATTTTCATTTATTCATTCATTCAGCAGATATTTCCTGAGCTCTTAGTGACCCTATGCTAGTATTATAAACATGCAAAAGTCTCTCTCAGGCTGAAAAACAACAAGCAAACACACCCAACCCTGTCTCAGTACACATCACCCTCTACCACGTGTTCTCCTTCCCTTTACAGTCCAGCCTTTTGAAGAAGAGTCTGTACTCTTTACCTCCGTTTACCTTTCCAGCCTCCTTCCTCAAACCTCAACAGTCTGGCTTTTACCACTTTTACCACTCCATGTAAAAGGTTTTCCTAAGGCCAAGGATGTCCTCCTAGTTTTCAGGTGCTATGGTAACTTTTCAGTCGTTAGTTGCAACATCTGAGGCTCTCCCTCAGAATCTCTCCTTGACTTTCAAGACATGTTTCTCTCCCTCTCCCTCCCTTTCTCCCCTCCCCACCTTCTCCCCCCTTCCCTTCCCTCTTCCCCGTTCCTGTCTCTCTCTCTCTCTCTTTCTCGCTCTTTCGTGTGTCTGTGTGTTTCTCTCTCTCCTATTTTATCTTGATTTTTACCCTTGTCACTTACCAGCTCTGCGACCTTGGGTGGGTTTAACCTCATGGGGCATCAGTATGTTTTGAGTCATGTCTGGGCTCACCATATGTCTTCAGTGGCAGTATTAAGACCTGCCTCTCTCCCTGGGCTTCTGCTTGGTTCCTTTGGAGGATTCCCATCATTTTCCCAGGGTTCTGCAGAGCCTCTGTTTTCTATTTTGTTTCTTCCTTCTCATATTCTCATCCTTGGTTGCTTCTCCATATCCATCCTTCCAATTAGAATGCATTCATTTCTTCATATAGTTCTTCTTCTCCTCTAACCCTTTAAGACTTACCTCAAATATATAACCACTTCCGAAGTGTTTTTATCTCCTTCAGCTAACCTTTTGCCTCACAGATCCTCAGTTTTCTCATCTGAAAACAGAGATGATGGCATCTCTCAAATTTAATTCATAATATTCTGGGTCTCACTTGAGATGATAGAAGTGAAAATGCTTTGAAAAATGTAAAACACTTTATAAATATTACTGTCACTTCCTGATGCCTCATGAGCGTTTATTATCTCCATCACATACTTGTGGGGACAAATTGTACACTAATGAAGTGTCATTAGTACAGGATTGAATTTTTTCATATATGTATTTGTCTTTTCCCCCCAGAGTCAAGTTCCTATAGAGTAAATTACATGCCTTAGGGAAAGAAAAGAAAGAATTTGAAAGAAAACCTCACTCTCTTTTCTGTTTAGTATACTTTGTAGCTTTATGCCAGATGTGTACTAATAGATGCTCCATATGTTTTTATTTGCAGGGTTCAGTTAAACTAGCAGATTTGCACATTTCTGTCTTATTTTTTGACCTGTCTGTTGCGTGTCTCCCTTTCACAAGGGAGGTGCTCGATAAAATTTTGTTGAATGAATGAATGAAGCCAATAATGGTGAGAAAGTCAAATTCCAACCCTTATCTCTGGCTAGAGGACCAGAGAATGGCCCTTGTCAGGCCACTGTTATGGAGTTAAGGCTTGGGCTTCAGGATAGCTCTTCCTCAGTGCCTACCAGTCTCTTTCTTTCTTTTTTTTTTTTTCTTCTTTCTGTTTTTGGGATTGTGCTTTGAATAATGGTGGATACTGATAGCCTACTCTCCCAATAAGTGGGGGAATCAAGGGGATTAAAACCAGTTCTACTTTATATAATTAAAGTAGAATGTAGTCACATAATAATATTCATAGCTAAACATGATTGGGCACTTATTATATGCCAGGCACTGTTCTATACTATACTGATTCATTTAGTTCTCTCCAAAATTCTATGAACCAGGTGTTATTATGTCCCTACTTTACAGATGGGAAGGTGAAGGCACACAGAGTTAAAATAAATTGTCCAAGATCACAGAGCAACTTAATAGTAGAAATATGACTGAAACCCAGAAATCAGACTTTGGAGCTTATTCTCTTATCCACTGTGTTTACCTATCTCTCTGATTAAATAGAGGTCATTAAAAAATAAAACAGTTTTAGTGTACATCCCTGTTTTTCCCCTTTTTTCTAGAGCAGAGTAATTTTCAGTTCTTTTTTGTGGCTTAAAGCTGTAAAGATTCTGGCCTGTTTCTTTCAGGGAAGTAGCTTAGTTATGTCCAGCCTGCATTTTCTATTTGACTACAACATGTTAGGAGTTAATTATTTACAGTGCTTGCTGAAGCTGATGTGGTGCTGGACTCACTCTGGGTTTATAGACAAAGAACGGCCTGTCGAAATCCACTAAAATGAAAATTTCATGAAACCCTGAGATTCGAGGTTGACCTGAATTTTAGACTTCATGGATTTGAGGTGGTTTAACAGTTATGGGTTATATGATGTCAGAGTTACCATATACCGCATAAGGAAGCAAGTGCTAAATTTATGAAGAGGAGTATTAAGTTTCTCTGTTCGTTTTATTTCTGTCCTTTTTACACAGGACATCTTGCCCACCAATCCCAGTGATTTTTTAATTCAAAGGATCGTGCTAAAAATATGAGATCAACTTTATGCCAGAAATTAATTGAATAGATACATTTGCAAGTACTATGACCTTAGCAATGGTAGAATGTCCCCTTCACCCAAGTGTTTGTGAAATGGATGAGGGGATGGGAGAAATTAGGGAACCCTCCTCTTTTCTTACCTCCGACTTGGTATCCAAGATTATTAGTTATAACGTAAATATTCAGCCCAAGATTAGTTTTTTTTTTTTTTTCATGAAAGTTCATGTTGACATTCTAGGACACCTTGCAGGGAGTGGCCTTCGGAAAAGATGTAGTATATTAAAGAGACCAGCACATACTAGGGATGCAGAGTAAATGTTAAATCCATAAACCTATTAGTGAATGATGTAGTCCTGAAAGGGGTAGTGAGAGGAGAGCCAGATTCATTCTGTGTAGAGCCTGTGGGGTCTGGGTGAGGGAGTGTGAATCCATGGACAGACAGGAAAGGCACTGGCAGATGGAACCTCAAATGTGCTAGAGTAAAGTACAGAGGTCTTAGAAAGAATCTCTGTCAGAGCCTGGCAATGGAGAAGAAAATGGATATCTTAGGACTAGACTCAGTGAACCAACAGGGGACTGGATCTAAGTTTGAACAGGCAAAGCTTTGTTCCTTTAGATGGAGGCCAAGTGGGAGCCAAAGGAAATAGCTTACTGTGGGTCTAGATGGTAGAAATAGGTTTGGCAAAGGGCAGGCCCAGCAAAGGGACTCAAGGTGTAGGTCATGAGCATCTAGGAGATAGTAAGGAGTATCTCCTAGGAGCTTAAGGAGTATCTAGCACAAGGATGCTCACTGTTCAGTGATCTTTTCATTCAACAATTATTGACACCTACTGTGTACCAGGCACTGTTGGAAACACTGGGGATAAAATATTGAACAAAACAGATGCATTTGTGAAACTTACATTCTTTTTTATTTTTTTCAGCTTTATTGAGGTATAATTGATACTATTGTAAGATATTTAAAGTTTATATTGTGGTGATTTGATGTACATATACGTTGTGCAAGGATTCCCACCATCTAGTTAATGAACACATCTATCACCTCACTTTTTTTTTTTTTGATGAGAACATTTAAATTCTACTCTCTTAGCAAATTTCAATTATATAATATGGTGTTATCAACTGTAGTCATTTATGTTTCACGTTAGCTCCTCAGACCTTATTCATCTGAAAATTTAGAGTCTGTAGCCTTTCAGCAGCCTTCCCATTACCCCCCATCCCACAGCCCCTGGCAACCACTCTTCTACTCTCTGTTTCTAAGAGTCTGACTTTTTTCTTAGATTCCACATATAAGTGAGATAATACAGTATGTGTCTTTCTCTGACTTATTTCACTTAGCATGATGCTTCATTGTTCATCTGTGTTGTTGCAAAGAGCAGGATTTCCTTCATTCTCATGGCTGGAAAATACTCCATCGTATGTATATGTATTGCATCTTCTTTATCCGTTTATTCATTGATGGACACTTAGGTTGTTTACATATTTTGGCTCTTGTGAATAATGCGGCAATGAACACGGGAGTGTAGATACCTCTTTGATATCCTGTTTTCATTTCTTTTGGATATATACCCAGAAGTGGAATTGCTGTATCATATGGTGGTTGGTTCTATTTTTAGTTTTTTACGGAACCTCCATACTGTTTTCCATAGTGGCTGTACCTATTTACATTCCCACCAACAGTGCAGGAGGGTTTCCTTTTCTCCACATCCTTGCCAACATTTGTTATCTGTTTTCTTTTTGATAAAAGCCATTCTGACAGGTGTGAGGCAGTACCTCATTGTGGTTTTGATTTGCGTTTCCCCGATGATTAGCGATGTTGAGCATTTTTTCATGTGCCTGTTGGTCATCTGTATGTTTTGTTTGGAAAAATGTCTGTTTAGGTCTTCTGCCCATATTTTAATTGGGTTGTTTGGTTTGTTTTGATACTGAGTTGTATGAGCTGTTTATATATTTTGGATATTAACCCCTTATCAGTCATATCATTTACAAATATTTTCTTCCATTCAGTAGGTTGTCTTTTTGTTTCATCAGTGATTTTCTTTGCTGTGCAAAAGCTTTTAAGTTTAGTTAGATACCATTTTTTTTAGTTTTGCTTTTGTTTTCTTTGCCTTAGGAGTCAGAACCAAAAAAATATTGCTATGATTTATGTCAAAGAATTTTTGGTCTGTATTTTCTTCTCGGAGCTTTATTTCAAGTTTTTAAGCCATTTTCAGTTGATTTTTGTGCATGGTGTAAGACAGTGGTCCAGTTTCATTCTTTTGCACATGGTTGCCCAATTTTTCCAATCACCTTTTATTGAAGAGTGTTCTTTCCCCAAGCTTACATTCTTGTGGGGGAAAGTACACAGTAACCAAATAAATAAGTGCATGGTACTATGTGGTGGTACATCAGATCAGAGTAATTGCTTTTGAGAAAAGTAAAGCCAGGAAGGAGGGATGGGAAATGCTTGGCTGTTGCAGTTTTAAACAGGATGGCCAACTCTATTTAAGTGAGGAGGTAACATTTGAGCAAGCTCCTGAAAAAGGGTTTAGTGAGTTTCATTCCTATGGGAAGGAAATAGAACTTGTCCTCAGTAGTATATTTCAACTCTGTTGAACATCTCTCAAAATTTTCTGTCTTGCTATTTTAAAATTTAATTGCATCAGCAAATGAATATGTGAAGGAGAGGAGGATGCCATTTCTGAAGGAGAAAGAATAGCCATAAAAGGGATGGTAGGGAAATCTCCTTCTTAATTGCTGAGGAAGCTGTGCCCAGTGAAATTGAGGGCCACAGGTGTTTGATGGCCTTTGCCGTCTTGCGACCTCAGTCTATAGAAGTTGTTTCTGACAATCATCAGTTGACAGTAGAATAATAGGTTTTATTTTGACAGCAGAAGATTATTGCATGGTTAAGCTTTAACAAACACTCATAAAGTCTTTTTATCTGGGGAGCTTAAACTTAATGCCTTGCATTGTAGCACTAATGCTTTGTGCTTGTTTGTCTCTCACAGCTTCGTAGAAAGCCAACCTCAGAGAGGCAGACGGGATGGCTAGCTCAGCCCGGGAGCACCTGCTTTTTGTGAGGCGTCGAAATCCCCAGATGCGGTACACACTGAGTCCAGAGAACCTCCAGAGCCTGGCCGCCCAGAGCTCCATGCCCGAGAATATGACTCTACAGCGGGCCAACAGCGACACCGATCTGGTGACTTCTGAGAGCCGCTCCAGCCTGACTGCCAGCATGTATGAGTACACGCTGGGGCAAGCTCAGAACCTCATCATCTTCTGGGACATTAAAGAGGAGGTGGACCCCAGTGATTGGATTGGACTTTATCACATAGGTGAGTCAAATGAACTGGACTTGCTTGTGACTTGATCATACATTTCACTCTGACATTATATTATTCTGTGTTTTCTCCTGGGAAGAAATTCATACACATAATTTAAAGCAGCCAGATCCTAGGCACTTTTTCTTCTTCTTTGGGGCGGGTGGGGGGGGGCAGTCAACAATTATAAATACCTTTTGCTGATATGAATACTGTGGTTATATCTCTACCTTAATTAAATGTCAGAACCTGCAGTATTTTCTTTTTAAAACTTCACTTTGCCCTTGATCAATAATCACATTTGGAAAGAGGTGGCTATTAACATTTACTAGTATTTTTAAACCGATGAAAAGGATGTTTAGACTTAGATAACTGATATGAAAAAATGTGCTCGTTCAGAAGGTTGAATTACATTAAGAACAACTTATAGTCTAAAGTATCTTTTTATTTCAAAATTCCTTGATGTGTCCTAGATCAATTAGGTAAAGAAAGTGTCATATTCTCCTAACAAATGACTTAGAAATAGGTTACTATTTGTTTTAATGAAAGCGTCCTAGCTCTGTTTAGCTGATTTGCATCTGTTATTCATAGGTGAGTGCACGATGAGTAGCACATTCCAGAAAATATAAGTATCTACTTTAATTGAAAGCAAAAATCAAAAAAAAAAAAGGGGGCTTCCCTGGTGGCACAATGGTTAAGAATCTGCCTGCTAATGCAGCGGACACAGGTTCGATCCCTGGTCCGGGAAGATCCCACATGCTGTGGAGCAACTAAGCCCATGCGCCACAACTACTGAGCCTGCGCTCCACAGCTCGTTAGCCACAACTACTGAGCCCATGTGCTGCAAATACTGAAGCCCGTGTACCTAGAGCCTGTGCTCCACAACAAGAGTTTATCTTATTCCCAAGTGACCAAAGTCACAAAATCTTGGTGTTCTTATATTTCACTTTCTAGAGAATAGGCCAGAGTCCTAAATCCGGAATTAGTCCAAAGATATAGCTAGGAAAATAGAATTAGGAAATAAATCTCTTTTGAAAAGTGCTATTCTTCTTTAGTTTATTTCAAGCTGTTTCTGTACCTTTCTTATGTATCCTCATTGTATTTTTGCTTCCCTATATGAAATGTGTTTCTTTTTTTCCCTTTTGGCTACTTTCAACATTTTTTTCTTTATCTTGGTTTTCAGCAGTGTGTCTATTATGTACCTAGGTGTGATTTTCTTTTTATTTATCCTGGTTGTGATTCTTTGAGTTTTTTAAGTAAATGTTTTTAATGAAAACTGTGAAAATTTTGGCCATTATATTTTCAGATATTTTTTCTATCTATTTTCACTTTCTTCTTGTTTTTCTGAGACTTCAGTTACACATTCGTTACATCATTTCATATTGTTCTACAAGATCCTGAGGCTCTGGTTAATTGTTCTTTAATCTCTTTGGTATTCAAATTCAACCATTTCTACTTACCTATCTTCAAGTTTACTAACTTTTTCTTTTTTTATCTTCATTCTCCTGTCAGGCCCATCCAATGGATTTTAAAATTTCAGTTATTTGACTTTTCATTGATAGAATATGGATTTCTCTTTTTACAGTTTTAATTACTCTTATGAGAGTCCCTATGTCTTAAGTCTGTCAGACCATATCTTTGTTCAGGTCTTTGAATTGATTTGAATACAGCTGCTTTAAATTCTCTGCTAAATCCAATATCTCTGGGGGTCATCTAAGGGTCCGTTTTTATTGTCTGTTTTTCTCTTGACCATGAGTCCCATTTTCCTGTTTCTTTGTATATTCAGCAACTTTTTACTTTACACTGGACATTGAGGATTCTGTACTGTAGAAATCCTGAGTTCTGTGGCATACTTTTTATTTTAATGTTAATTTTTATTCTAGTTGGCATATTTATTTCCTTGAGCTTTCTATGTATGATGTAACACTTGGTTAGAATGGATCTATGGAAAGCCCAGTGTAGTTATGCAGCACTTCTAGCTTGATGGCATTCAGCCTTCACGTTTGGTCTCCTCTATGGACTTTGTTAGGGCTTGGTTTGGGGCTTTGTTAGAGTAGGTCTACTAGGCTTTACTCTAGGACTTTGTGCTTATTCCTAAGTAGTGGCATTTCTGGTGTCTTAGCTGAATGCCTGGAATGTTAACCATTCTCTCTGGCTCAGCTGTAACTTCAGTGTTCTCCAGCACTGCTTGACTTCTTTAACTCCACTACACTCTCAGTCCTGTAGCAGCTGCTCTCTGGAAAGAAGCCTTGGTAGTCTTGCCCTGCACATGTGCAGCCCAGACCTTAGCCAAGGGCTTATGGGGGATCCCCATGTGGACTTCTGGCCTTCATTCCCCCATAGCTCTTTCCTTTCCAGTGCCTTGCCTGGAGATTCTAGTCACTTCAGTTGACCCAAACTCTGATTGATGCCTCCTTAGCCCATCAGAACTGCCAGGAAATTGTCCCCCAGCTGAGATCTGGGTGGTCGTGGAGTCAACTTATAAGTTTCCCTTCACTTTGGGATTTTAATCTATTGTGCAATGTCAGAAAACCACTGCCTTCTAGTTTTACAGTTGCTTCATTAGGAAGGCAAGTCTGGAACTAATTACTGCAACATGGCCTGAAGCAGAAATTTCTCCCCTGCTTTTGATTTAGGGTAGACAGTAAGAGGTTCCACTTAATTTTTGCATCTAGCCATTTCCAGAGAACTCTGAATAAATAATAAATGATAGTTTGAGTCCCATATGTTTGTCTCCTTCTTAGTGTATTTTCTAATAGTTTTAGATCCCTAGCATGGAAAAGGTGTGAGGAATTGGCACCCTCAGACCTCTTAAGGGGATGGGATGAACACAGAGACTAGAATTCAGAAATAAAAGTATCATGTAGGTGGAATGAGGTATGTGGTATTTTCAGGCATGCTGTTGGTTTTAACAGGTCTTCCACAGTTAATGGCTTTAAAAGGCACACATCCTAACATCTAGAACATTAAGGATGGCTCATTTATGTAGTTGCAGAACTACAGCTGTGTTTAAAAGAAAGATTGGCTATCTGGGACCTCAAAGTGAGTGACAGGGACCTTGGTTTAAGCAGAGATATCCATTTCTTTCCTGGGGCTAGGATGGACTGTTCTGACCTCTGGACTGGAGACAGCCTCACTTCTGTGGGGACTTTGCCATCCCATGCAGTGAGGGACGGGTGACAGCACTGTGGTCTTTAGCTGGCAGCCATCTCCTGATCCCTTCTTCCTTATGGGGTCAGGGGGTGGGCAGCAAGCCCTTGATCTCAGGGCAGGCAGGCCCTCTCCAGACTCAGGAAGGGTCTAAACTGATGTGGTAGTCCAACTAGTGAGTAGTCAGGGAGTACACATGTGACCCAGTTCTGGCCAGTGATATGTAAGGGAAAGACTTTGGGGAAACTTCCTTTTCTAATGAAAAACCAGAGCCTCATGAAGAGAGTCTTTAAACCTCCCTTTCTCTTGTACTTGGGACTCTGGTGAAAGGATGTGATATCTTGAGTTGTGGCATCCATGTAGCAACCATAAGTTATCAATCAAGAAAATTAAAAGCCAAGAATTACAGAGAAGAAAGAGCTTGGACTGGAACTCCAAAGTTCTTGCTATGCATGAAAAAAAAAATCTTCACCTCTGTTTAAGTCATCATTAGTGAGGCTTTCTTGTACCAGCAGTTATTCCTAACTGAGTCATTGGGGTGGCTGTTATGATGAGAAAGGGGAAAGGAGGAACACAACTGCTTTTAAAGGCAGGATGAAGAGTGAGTGGGCTACTTCCATAGTTACTGCTTCAGGGTGAGGGCTTGGGCTGCTTTAATATAGGTAAAAACCACTCAGTTGTTTTTAAAAGAAGTAACAAAAAATTGACATAAAAAATTTGAACACTGTAACTCCAAGCCATGCAGAAATTTACAAGAGTTTAATGAATCAATGACATGATGGGAAGAATCTTTCAAATGAGCAGTTAGTAATTTGAAAACGTACAAAACAATTTTCTTGGGCCCTATGAAGGGAAGATAGGTGATATGATGCATTTAGAGAAGACCTGAAAGAAAAGAGGAAATGCAGGGCTAAGATGGGGAAAAGAATGTTGGGGTCCAAGTTACGTCCTAAATTTAAGGCTGTTATGACTAAAGAGGAATATGCATAATAAGTTCTCTCTCAGGCTCTGTGAAATAGGTTTCATAGAAGCACATATAGCGGGAATAGCTTCAGGTTTCTATATCTCTTAGTAGGAAGCAGCCACTCCTCTTCAGCTGTGTCCTGAGAAGCTGGACTGTTTCCTAGCAATGTCTAGTTTTATTTGTGGAACTGAGAGATGGTCTCTATAGAAATAAGTCCCAAAGGGGAAGGATTTGGGTGGAACATAGGCCTGGAGAGGTGTGGCTTATTGGCACACTCCTCATTTTGATGTATTTCTCTTGGCTTACATTTTCTTCCTACCTAGAAGTGTGATTTGTTTTTGTTTCGCTAACTGCTAATAACGTTTTGCACTGTACAGCTTGTTCCAGATGACTTTTAGCACTACTAATCTGGAGGGAAAACATATCCTTCTGGATCAGAAACATACATCTTTCTTTAGGCAGTTTAGCAATGTAGAGATCCTATTGGGAATATAAAGAAAAAAAGTTTGAAAATATCAGAACACCATTTGGGGAAACTTTGAGTGTGAACATCGTTCTTAAAGCAGAAGCTAATTGTATTTTCTCCTTCCAGAAAGTCTCATATACACCCTGAGATTTCCAGAGATGATCACAATGTACCTATAGCCCCAAATCTCCAAATTACAACAATTAATGCCTTGCAGATGGTTTCCAGAAATCACTAGGTTTATAATTTAGTGTTGGTATCTAAAATTAGAATCGACCCCTCACAAATTTAATAGTGCTACTCATTGCCTCCTCCTAAGCTGTCTAAATAAAAAGAACCAAATGCTTATCTTGTGCAAGAACCCTTAGGGTACTCAACACAAACAGCTTTCCACGAAAAATCAAGTGGACACTTTTTAAAGTGGAGGCAGAAAATATTAAATTTGTTTCAGGCTCACTATCTAATTCCCCTTAACCTTTAATCTTGTGCTCATTTTTCTGGCTCTTCAAAAGAGAAACACTTCAAGAATCTTAATTTGCCATTTCTTATGTGCAGGCAACTTCAGGTACCTGAACAGAACTGGGAAAATGCACATTATGAAAATTAGAAGTTTACACTGTGCTGTACACCTGTGCTTCTCACAGTGCTGGTCTCTGAACTGTTTGTTACTGATCTGTAACTCGATAAGAAACATTCTCCAGAATGTAAATCAGTGTAACAGCTTCCTTCATTGAGAAAATCTTGCTATTAAAAGATCATCTAAACTAAATAAAGTGCCTATTGATGTAGGTATTTCATATTTTGGATCAAGGTTCTTATCTTGTCATCGACCGGTAACAGATAAATAATTTATCAGCATTGTCTGGACCGTCCTTTGAGTATACCTCTCAGTCCTGTGCATTGATTGTGTCTTCAAAGATAGATGGCAGAACAATTGCACTTTGACCCTGTCTTAAAAAAATCCTGGCTTATGTATTATGACATTTTTCATACTTCTTTGCATTTGGATGGTAAAATGAAGTTGCAGTAGTTATCCAAGGCATTGGGATCATGTATTTTTGAGCTCCAAATTTAAGCTGATGTTTTATAGATTAAAAACTGAGGTCCAGAATGGTGATACCATTCAGTTACTTGGAGTCAGTCAAGGCTGGGACTTAAGAGTCTTGTGTCCCAGTCTTCATGTTTTCCCCTCTGTGTTGAAAAATACAGTCTAGTGGTTTTCAACCTTTAGTTATTTTCTCAGCACTTTCTTGGTTTTTGCAATATTGGGATTATCACTTGTGCTATTAATCTTTTTCTTTAAACCATCTGATTAAAAGAAAGCAAACTGGTTATGTACCCTGACCTTGTTCTAAGCAGTAAGGTCTGGGAAAGGCTTGCTGTGTTAGCTATGTTTCTTCCTAACATACATTAACAGTTAGTAATAACTGTGTCTATGGGCCACCCAGGATGGGCCACGCAGCACACTTTGAGAAATTCTGAGGTTATCAGTGATTAAGAGGACAGGCTCTAGAGTCAGACAGACTAGTAAATTCAGATCTACTTACTAGCTGGGGAGAATTATGTAATCTTTTTAAACCTCAGGTTTCTCATCTTAAAAAAAAAAAAAAAGACTAAGGAAAGTGCCAGTATCATGAGAATTAAATGAGATAATGCACGCAGTGCTCTTAGCAAGGTACCTGGGCTCATTGTAAGGGCCTGCTGATTGTAAACTGTCATCCTTATGTTGGCTACTGTAAATAATAATGAAATCCTCTCCTTAGTAGTCTAAAGCAGCAGCACGAATTTACCCACTGAGTGAGTCCATAAGAAGGGATTTCCAGATTAAAGTGGCATACTAACTTACTTCTGCTTACAGAAAACAAAATCCATTCTTTTGAAATTGAGCTCTAGGAATTATACAAAGCACTTAAAATATGAATGCTAAATAATGCAGTGTTCTAAGATGAATATTATGTAGGTTCTAAACCAGCGTGCTTTCCAAGGTGATAGGAAAGCTGCCGTTTAATCTGAAATTCAGTCAAATGGAACAAATAATTTATGTGTTAGGTATTTAGTTTCCAGAACAGCTGTCAAAAACAGTTAAGAGTATTTGTTCTTAAACTCTTTTTTGGGGTATTTTTACATGATTACTGCCAAAGAAGTGTTGTTTTAGCTCATGTCTTTAAATTAAAAAAAAAAATTATCTTAGAAAATAGTAGCTTTGGAAATGAAATTATTTTTTGGAACAACTTAACTCTAAATTACTTTTTGTTACCTTGTTGTGTTAGGATAGGTCAGATTATGCTACAGTAATTAACTACTCCTGAGTCCTTAGTGGCTTAACAGACAAAAGATGATTTATTACTAATGCTATGTATCCAACATGGGGGCTTGCTTTGTACTGTCTTTTAGGGACTCAGGCTTACCACCTCTTGATTTTTGCCATACTGGATTATTAAAGTCTCAACCATCTTGTCATTACACCATCTGGAACATAGGGCCTCTTTGGGCAGGTGTCGAGGGAAGAGAGAGCTGGAGACTTTTATACCAGCTCTTAAATGCTTTGTCCCCAAAGTGGCACATTTCATTTCTGCTCAGAGTCCGTCGTTCAGCACTAGTCTCGTGATCTGCCTAACTGCATGGGGACTGGGAAATGGGGAGAAGCCCTTGGCTATTTGGTGAGAGTCGGTATCTCTGCCATAGTAGATGTGTCTTGCTAACAACGTCTGGTCTTCCATAGTCGCTGCAAGAATAGATGCTGGAGGTGAGAAAGTGTCATACTTTGGGATATACTTTGCAAGGTGTTCAGAAGACTGAATGAGAGGACACATCTAGGGCAGGACCAAGGATAATACCCAACATTATGGATGCACAATAGCAGTTACTGGAATCTGAATTCACAGCATTGCATTGGTGTCTCAGATGATCGTGGATCTTCCTTTATTACGCATGCTGAAGATTTGGTTCACAGAGGAGTCCATGAGTTCAAAATGGTAGTGGAACACTTCCCTGGACATGACGTAGGTTTCAAAAAATTGTATAGCTCAGTGTACTGAAGACACTTTAGTATATTTTATCCCCTAACATACTGGTTGACAGCAATACTTGAAATAGGTATTCTTCTCTCCATAGAGTGACATGGTTTTTATTTTCTAGCCAGTTATTCTCTAAATACTACTTGATTTTTTCCCCCATGCTGATTTGTGTCACTTTTCCCTAAAGGAGGCTTACGTAGGTGCCATAATTATTAAATGTTAAATAATTGTAAATATTTTGTGAAAATACCATGGCCTGAGGTTTACAAATGTTTCATTCTGATATAACCCATTACTGAGTACAAAATAATCCTTACCACACATGCTAATTTTGTAATGTTTGTTTTAATTGGCTTTTCATACTTTCCTAAGGACTAAATAGTGGGCACATCAATAAAGAAAGAACATTTATAATGCCATCTTTTTATCCTGATATCTCTCTTAAAGTCAGTTTGTCTGTTATCAGTTGTCCTATTAGCTTCCTTTTGGTTAGTTTTTTGCTTGATGTATGTTTTCCCACCAATTCACTTTCAGCCATTCTTTGACTGCTTCACATATACCTGCTGTAAATCATCTATAGCTTCATGATTTTTATCCAGTCTGTGTGACCATCTTTTAAAATTGGTGCATTTAGTGTTTTTACATTTGGTATTATTTTTTCATATATTTGAATTTATTTCCACATCTTATTTTGTTTTCTATATATTGCCTGCTTTTTCATAGGTATTTTTTTCCTTCTACTTTTATGCCTTCAGTTGAAATGATGAGTTTCCTTAACTCATCCCTACCTCCCGCTTTCTTCTTCAATCTGTTTGCTTGGCAGTTGAACATTCTAGTTCTAGTCTGTTAGTGGTCACCCTAAAATACAGGTCATGTATAATTAACAAAGGTTTTAATGAATCAATATATTTAAGCACCTCTCAAACTGTACAAGGATCTTAGGAGAGATTCACTACAATCACTTCCCTCCCCATCTTCTTTTTTATTGTTGACATTTAATTCCATCCTGTTTTAAACCCTTTCTTCCATATTGTCTTTATTATTATTGTGTTTTTTTCATAGACAGGAATTGTTCTGGTTATATATTTTGCATAACAAACCACCACAAAACTTAGTGGCTTAAAGCAACAATTTATTGAGTGAGTAAATAATTTAAGGATGAAAAGAAAAGACATCTGAATCAGCAAAACTAGAGTACATGGGGTTTGACTTTCTTGCAACACACACACACACACACACACACACACACACACACACACACACACACACACACACACACACACACCACCCCCCGAAGTTGCATTCTAAAATAAATGGAAGCAAGTAGGAGGAGTTTAAATTTTACCTTCAAACCCTTGTTGATTTACCAAATCAAATCATTCTTTTTTCTGGTTAATGTAGGTAATGATAAAAGATGTCAGGTATGTCTGAAATCTTCTCTTCATTTTCTCCAGTGAGTTTTCCCCTTTATGGGCTCTCACACAATCTCTATTTCATTTTGTACCATTTGTTTGTATCTTTAGTTTAAACCAGGCTTATCCTGGCAGTCTTTGAGGTATAGAGCTGTGATAACTATCAAAGTCATTATATTAATTTCTGTCAGTTGTTTCCTACAATCTGAATGACATTGTTGGATTTTTGAATAACGACAGACTCACTTCACTTCATATGGACTTCAGAGAAACTGTATAGAACAACTCATCTTCAGTCTGCTTTAAGTTGTGAGTGCCAGAGTGTTGTAACACAGTTTTAATGGTGACATTAAGGAATTCTTCCTCTGAGTTCTTGTAGTTCGACCTTCTGTGTGTATTTTTTATTTCAACTGTGAATTGCAAACTCTCAATGTATGCATGCTCATTGAGAAAAACTGATTTGTATTTTTTATTTCAGTTATGAATTGCAAACTCCTAGTGTTTATCTACTCATTGAGAAAACCTGATTTTTTCTTTTCTTACATCAAAATTTATAAAACAACAAGTAAATATGATAGATGGTCATATTTGCTCAATTTACTGTAGTTCATAAAATCATTATGAAAACCACACTAATACCTTAATTACAAACAAACTTGAACTGGGTTAAGTCTCGTGGACCCATCAACTCAGCATCAGGAATAGTGTGGATAAGAGGATGGTTTTGGAATTGGGGTGTGAGACAGACATGGATTTAGATTCTGACTCTGTCACTTAGTTGGCGCTTGGGAGTTTTTTAACCATTCTGAGCCTCCGTTTCTTCATATACAAAGTGGGAACAATACCAACTTTACACAATTGCGAGGAAGATGGAACAAGCTAACACTTGTGATATGTATACAAGGGGAATTGTTTCGTAGGAGGTAGCTGCCACATCAACTTCAAACATTTCTTGAGAGCCTCCTATTTGTCTGCCACTAGGCAATAGGATACAACATGGATCAGCTCAGAGTTCAGTGGGGTGCATGATGCAGTGTGTTCAGAACAACGTTACAGAGGCCATGAGAGCATGGTGGGGGAACAGTTTAATGCTTGAGGTGGATTCGGGAATGGGAAGGGTATAGAACGGGCTTCACCAAGAAGGTCAAAGAGTCATTCTATGAGGCGGGAATTGCACGTGCAGATGCAGTCTTTCCCATGAAGGGCTTCATGTGCAATGTTTGAAGGTTGCGCCTCTGTCCCCATCCCCTTTCTTCCTGGCTGACTTCTGTGTATCCTTTTAGACAGGATTCAGAAGCCACCCACTCTGTCATGCACCCCGCCATCTGTTTCAAGCAATCAGTCCGTTTTCCTGCTCCCTTAGAAACTTTTTCACATCACTGTTTCAGTGCTGATTGCACTGTGTTGTAATTTATCTTCTTCCACATTTGTCTCTTCAGTTGCACTCTTAACTCTTTAACTGTGTCCTGTTCATGCAGTGTCCTGAGCAGCTTTCAGTGCCGCATTATTCATGCAGATCAATCAATTTCATTAAAGAATAGGCTTTAGGCTAGAGCAGTTATGACACAAAAGTAAATACTTTTTTATTGAAGATTATTTCATGTTATGTTTCTTCTTTTTTTATTGAAGTATAGTTGATGTTAATATTATATAAATTACAGTTGTACAATATAGTGATTCACAATTTTTAAAGGTTATACTCCATTTATAGTTATTATAAAATATTGGCTATAATTCCTGAGCTGTACAATATATCCTTGTAGCTTATTTAGTACATAATAGTTTGTACCTCTGAATTCTCTATCCCTATATTGCCCCTCCCCGCTTCGTTCTCCCCGCTGGTAACCACTAATTTATTCTCTATATGTGTGAGTCTGCTTCTTTTTTATTATATTCACTAGTTTGTTGTATTTTTTGGACTCTACATATAAGTGCTATCATACAGTATTTTTCTTTCTCTGTCTGACTTATTTCACTTAGCATAATATCCTCCAAGTCCATTGATTTTGTTACAAATGGCAAATTTTCATTCTTTTTTATGGCTGAGTAGTATTCCATTGTGTGTGTGTGCACGTGTGCGCACACACACAAACACACATCTTCTTTATCCAGTCATCTGTTGATGGACATTTAGGTTGCTTCCATATCTTGGCAATTGTAAATAATGCTGCTGTGAACATTAGGGTGCATGTATCTTTTAGAATTAGTGTTTATATACCCAGGAGTGGGACTGCTGGATCATAGGTTAGTTCTATTTTTAGTTTTTTGAGGACCCTCCTTACTGTTTTCCATAGTGGCTGCACCAGTTTACATTCGTACCAACAGTGTAGGAGGGTTCCCTTTTCTCTACATCCTCACCAGCATTTGTTATTGTGTTCTTTTTTTCATGTCC
Source organism: Tursiops truncatus (assembly GCF_011762595.2). Classification (NCBI taxonomy): domain Eukaryota; kingdom Metazoa; phylum Chordata; class Mammalia; order Artiodactyla; family Delphinidae; genus Tursiops; species Tursiops truncatus. Next base: position 38,590,486 of record NC_047040.1, read on the forward strand.
ATATTTTTTTTTAATTGGGGTATAGTTGTTTTACAATGTTGTGTTAGTTTCTACTGTACAGCTAAGTGAAGTAGAGTTCCCTGTGCTATACAGCAGGTTCTTATTAGTTATCTATTTTATACATATTAGTATATATATGTCAATCCCAATCTTCCAATTCATCCCATTCCCCCACCCCCCATTGGGTTCTTTTTATTGATAGCCATTCTAACAAATGTGAGGTGTGTGAAGTGATATCTCATTATGGTTTTGATTTGCATTTCTCTGATGACAGTGATGTTGAGCATCTTTTCATGTGCCTGTTGGCCATCTATGTAGTTTTCTCTTAATGATTTTATTCAAAAGATTATTTTTGGTATTCATTCATTCATTTGTTCATGCAACAATATTAGGAGTTTACCCTGTACCAGGCATCTGAAAGAATTTAAAAAATATCTATATTTAATAAAGTGCTGTCATTCTAGGGTTTTTCCCAATTATTATACAATATGTTGGCCTTTAGAGTCCTGTTTCCTTAGGCCATGGATTCTATCTTTTTTTTTGTGTATGTGTGTGTGGTACGTGGGCCTCTCACTGTTGTGGCCTCTCCTGTTGCGGAGCACAGGCTCCGGACGCGCAGGCTCAGCGGCCATGGCTCACGGGCCCAGCCGCTCTGCAGCATGCGGGATCTTCCTGGATCGGGGCACGAACCCGTGTCCCCTGCATTGGCAGGCGGACTCTCAACCACTGCACCACCAGGGAAGCCCCATGGATTCTATCTTGGATATAGAAAGCATTGGACTTTCCTGGTGGCACAGTGGTTAAGAATCTGCCTGCCAATGCAGGGGACACAGGTTCGAGCCCTGGTCCAGGAAGATCTCACATGCCATAGAGCAACTAAGCCCATGTGCCACAACTACTGAGCCTGTGCTCTAGAGCCTGAGTGCTGCAACTACTGAGCCCATGAGCCACAACTACTGAGCCCGTGAGCCACAACTACTGAGCCCGTGAGCCACAACTACTGAACCCGTGAGCCACAACTACTGAAGCCCACACGCCTAGAGCCTGTGCTCTGCAGCAAGAGAAGCCACTGCAATGAGAAGCCCATGCACTGTAACCAAGAGTAGCCCCCGCTCGCCGTGCGCAGCAATGAAGACCCAAAGCAGCCAAATTTAAAAAAAGAAAAAAATATATAGAAAGCACTGTATGTTTAAATAGAAATAAATTTGCTCCCTGAACTCACTGTTACTGCTTTAAACGCTCACTTTATTGGCCTTTCTTGGTCTCTTGTTTTCAAAAATATGCATCTGCTACTCTAAGCACTCTTGGATGTTTTCCCGAAGGCTGTGAGTTTGACATGGAGAATATCTGTAGTGTTTTTGTCATTCAGAAATATATAACTATTACAGTTCTAGTATGAACAAGTGCTATTATGTGATTATTGATGGATCAAGGAATGATCATCCTTTTACTCTACAAAAATAAGAACAGTTTTTTAGACTATAGTTATAGCATTAAGGTGTAATATAGAAGCAAATATGTTACTGAAAGACTAACCTAAAAAAATCTTGAAACTCCCAACTGCGAATTTACATTACTAATAGGATTCTAAATATTTAGTGTGTATCTTTTTAAAGCATCCAAATAGATTTTTTTCTTTAAGTGTAAGTCTGTGGCATATTTTTGACATGATAAAACATTTCATGTGAAAAGGGGAGCCTGAAGAATTCAGGGAACATCTGGAGGAGGTTAAACTCTTAGTTTGGGGCTGTGTAACAGCCATTTTTTTCTCTGTTCACTTTAACTGCCAAAACCTGTCATTCTGGGGGCTTCCCTGGTGGTGCAGTGGTTGAGAATCTGCCTGCCAATGAAGGGGACACGGGTTCGAGCCCTGGTCTGGGAAGATCACACATGCCGCGGAGCAACTGGGCCCATGAGCTACAATTACTGAGCCTGCACGTCTGGAGCCTGTGCTCTGCAACAAGAGAGGCCGCGATAGTGAGAGGCACGCGCACCGCGATGAAGAGTGGCCCCCTGCTCGCCGCAACTAGAGAAAGCCCTCGCACAGAAACAAAGACCCAACACAGCCATAAATAAAAAACAAAACAAAACAAAAAAAACCCCTGTCATTCCTGAGCCATTTCAAAGGGATAAACAAGGTGAACTGTGCTTTGCACATGACCCACTGTAACTGCTGATTTAAGCAAGGTTATAGGTCAGCATATGTCAGCTAACTTAGAGTTTTGTGGCCCATCATTTGCCTGAATGGAGTGCTACGCAACTAACGAAATTTCTTTTAGAAATTACTATTATTACTTGTTGGTCTTTCTAACTACGGCAATAATGCTAAGTTAAGCAGCCACATTATCATCTTCACATTGTGTGGGTGCTAATGACAGAACCCCAGAATTCCTCATTCTAAGTAAGTTTCACTCAAATGTAAGGAAACCTTGTTACTTATTTAAGGAAATGCTGGTAGTGAAGTACTGTGGGGTTTTTTTGTCATTTGGAATCATTAAAATATATTATTCATCTATTGAAGTTTATTTTGAAAGATAGTGTTGTAGAGGTTTTAGATTTAGAAAAGAAATTAGTGATCATTTACTTCACTGACCTCATTTAACAAATGAGAGGCTGAGGGCCCAGATGGATTAAGTAATGTACCCATGGTTACTCAGTGAAATAGTCAGAAAAAATAGTGTCTATAGGAATTTCCTCCACAGTGGAGTTGCTTTTTAAAGGAAGTTAGGTGCTAAAGTCAATTCCTGCAGGTGATTTTTGAGTGTAGTCGAAATTACCCTTGAAAAAGGAAGGCAATGCAACTTAACAATGAGTTGAGTGCAGCTATAGCTTTTCTTCCAGTATCGGAACAGACTCCTGTCTTAGCTTGAGTGCCAGAGAAGAAGTTGGCTTGTGTTTAGGGGCTGTTTTTATATCAAAAAACCTATCATTTGAAACTAAAATTCCACTCAGCCTGGTGGGATGCTTGGAAGAACTGCACATTTCATGCTCCCCCAGGGGCGTGCGCTCAGGGTCTGGCGTGGTTCCCACTGTTCTTAGATTGTTCTCTTTCTCAGTCTTTCTGCTTGTCCCGAGTAAGCCTTTCGGTTACACCGGAGTTTGTTAAATGGGTATTAGCTGTGCCTCCTTTGAAAATCAATTCATCTTTGAAGATTCTGTAGTGTATGCTGAGTTAGTTCCTTTAAAGTAAGCTCATAGAAATTTATTTTATAAATCAGTTTTTACTAGTTTTTATACCACTGTCTAAAATACCCCCCAACCCAATACTTATTGTCACTTTGAGCAATACTTCAGTGAAAGAGTTCCATTTATTTATTTGCATTTTCCCCAATATTTTTATTAGAAAAATATCAAAAATACAGAAAATTTTGAAAGAATTGTACAGTGAACACACACATATACACATTACCTATATTATGCAATGAACATCTTGTTATATTTATTTCATCACATATCTATCCATTGATCAATCTATCTTATTTTTGGATGCATTTCAAAGTAAATTGCAAACATCAGTGTACACTTCACTACTAAACACTACAGTATGCATTTTTACCTAGAGTTTAACATTTGTTTATGGTTCTTGAAAGAGTTCCATTTAAACCATCACATTTTTTCTGGTGACTTCTTATCAGATACACAGAGATATATATTGTTCTGTTACTTCTTGTGCTTCCTTTGCAGTGGAGCACCCCATTCCTTGGGATTTTTAATCCACAGGGCCGAGTGTATATACAAGCTCTGAGCATAGGAAAGGCTGAGAGGATCTAATATGATTGCTTATATCCTATTAAATTCCTTTGCCATAAAATTTCAAGCCTACTCATCTTTCTCTAAACTGTAACTGATGTAATTTACTGTTTTCTAAAGGCAGACGTGACCAGCACCCAAAAGTGTCCATGAGCTGAAATATTTCAACAGAATTTCTTTAATATCTCTATTAAGAAAAGGATAAGGGGCTTCCCTGGTGGTGCAGTGGTTGAGAGTCTGCCTGCCAATGCAGGGGACACGGGTTCGTGCCCCGGTCTGGGAAGATCCCACATGCAGCGGAGCGGCTAGGCCCGTGAACCATGGCTGCTGAACCTGCACGTCCGGAGCCTGTGCTCTGCAACGGGAGAGGCCACAACAGTGAGAGGCCCGCGTACCGCAAAAAAAAAAAAAAAAAAAAAAAAGAAAAGGATAGGAAGAAAAAATGACATATATAGAGAATTATTTATAAGCGGTTACAATAGAGTCTCTCTTCCCCTACTATTTACCAAAACTGTGCACTTCAAGTCGACAATACTCTTAAAAGTCAGACACTAGGCCTTTCTTTGGTCCACACCCTCTGCCTTAACGTGCTGTCCACTGCCCCCAGTTTTTGAGGCTGTTTCTTCATTGGATGTGACACTGTCCCATCTCCCCCAGTTTTCTGGCCATTCATTCTTTTCCTCTTTGCTGAAACTCCCCCTCTTTTCACCCTTATCCTCTAAGTATTCTTCAGGCTTCATTATGAACTCTCTTCTTTTTAACCTCTCGCCTTGAACAATTTCATTCACTGCCAGTCTAAGCAGAAAGCTTATTTTCATCAAGGGTGACTGGAGCCATCTCTTCCTGGCTCATGTAAGTAGCATGAAGGCAGCTGTGCAATAAGAGCATTTATACCACAAAAAGGGGCAAACATTACAAATCAGGGCTTCCTCCCACTCACCCAGAGCTGGTTTACCAGCACACCACTAACTAACCCCAACCTCTGCTGAAAGTTCCCGAGATCATGTCTCTCTGAATATCGTACGCATTTCTCAAACTCAGCCTGTTCAAAACAAATTGACTGACATGCCACACCAGTTCTTCTTCATTTCCCTGTTTTAGTTAGTGGAAATGCTTTTTTTATTTTTAGTTTCTCAGGCTTGACAACCTTGCCCAAGGTGTTGACTTCTACCCCCTCCCTCAACCTGCACATCTGATCTGCTACTCAGCGATGTAAGTTTTAAGTTAGCAGTGATTCTTGGCACTGTCACCTCTTGACTCTCATTTTGTTTAGGTCTTTTTTATTAGCTACAGAAGTAATGTCGTCAGTCTAACATGCTCTAGTCCGGTCCATGTTCCACAGTATTGCCAAACATTTAATAAGTGTAAGTTTATTTATTTATTTATTTATTTTAAGCAGAGGTCTTCTTAGAAGCCCGTATGATTTAAATTTATTTATTTATGGCTGTGTTGGGTCTTCGTTTCTGTGCGAGGGCTTTCTCTAGTTGCGGCAAGCAGGGGCCACTCTTCATCGCGGTGCGTGGGCCTCTCACTATCGCGGCCTCTCTTGTTGCGGAGCACAGGCTCCAGACGCGCAGGCTCAGTAATTGTGGCTCACGGGCCCAGTTGCTCCGCGGCATGTGGGATCTTCCCAGACCAGGGCTCGAACCCGTGTCCCCTTCATTGGCAGGCAGATTCTCAACCACTGCGCCACCAGGGAAGCCCCTGTAAGTTTATTTTTGCCAGGCATTAGACCAGGTGCTTTACACATCTTACCTCATTTAGTTCTTAAAACAACCTTATGGCGTAGTGTATCAGTTAGGATTTGTCAGCGACTGAAAAGAACCAAGCAAACCTAGCCCTTCCCTGGACCAGTAACTGTGGCCCAGAGAATGGCATATGCAAATTATCCTCCAAACCAACCAGGTTCTGCCTGGAGGTGTGTGTGTGTGGGGTGGTGCTATACAAGCTACACTGCGGAGAATGAGGCGAGAGATGGATGCTGTGTAGTGCAACAAGTGTCTAATTTAGGCAGTTGTTAGTATCCTCATTTTATAGCCAAAGTAATGGACCAAGAATTTAATTCAAGGTATTTTCAATTAAGATACGGAGGAGTTGAAATTTTCCTAACTTTGTAGCTTATGCTCTGTCTATTATCCTTTGTCATAAACCTCCCAACTCACGTAACAGAGCCTAGAGATCTTGTGTTTAGGCTACGAAGTTGGGTAGACATGTAGTTAAATCTCTGCTTTGCCACTTGCTTCCTGTGTGATGTTGAGCAGGTTACTTACCCTCTCTGATAACAGTAGCAATCTCATAGGAAATAATAAAATCCTCAGTAGGATTTTTCTGCATACATGTAAAGTGCTGGGCACAGGACTTGTTTTAATAAGAGTATAGGAGGTATCGACTGTGATGATGATGATGATGATGATTAAACTGCATATTTGAGCCAGGCAAAGAGCATTTTCTGTTTCCATTTGCTGTACTGCCAAGTACATCCCATTACTTTTGGATAAAGTATTTGTTGAGTTAAAAAATAAAACTAAACACTATATGTAAGAAATATGATGATGGAAATTGTACTTCAGTTGATGAATAGCATCATTAGTGTTCAAGGATGTTAATATGGAAATCGTTCTGGGTCAGTGTCAGCTGAGGCCCCCAGGTGAAAGATGACAACCGCGTCTACATTTCGAAGTGAGATGCTTGATCACCCAAGCAGCACTTGGGAAGGAGGTGGTCCAGAATCACCCTCATGACCCTTTCCTGGCCACCCAGGTGCTCAGAGTTGTTGATTTGATGGAGGGTTTCTTTGGGGGCATTGTCGATGTGCTGTGGGAAGCCTGTTCTTTCTGTCACTCACAGACTTGTCAGAGAGATGTAAGGTGCTTCCCTCCACCTCAAATCAATTGAGAGGGATGTCAGGGGAACTGCTCTGAGAGGCTCACAAGTGTCCTCTGCAGTGTGAGGGACACGGTGGAATGGTCACAGTCTGACTCTCTCCTGAGGGCTCTAGAGGTAATAAGCTTTGGCTGGACCTCCAAGTGAGGAGGGCTTGCTGGCAGTGGCCTGCACGGCCTGAGTTGTTGGCACAAGAATGCATGTTTCTTGTGGACCAGGGGTGGGATCTGCCCACGACAGAGCTGGTGTGGGGTCATTGTCACACCTGCTCAAGGGACTACCTGGAGAGGCTGCTGTCTCCCAGGGGCCACCCAAAGGGGCGGGACAGAAGACCTTGGCAGAAAGAGTCCGAGTGCACTCCCGGACTCCCAACATCTCTGGTGGGCAGAGGGCTGTAAGTGGCCACGTCAGGGAAATTGCAGGTGAGAATCCCCAGAATGGGGTATGTCTCCAGAACCCAGGAAGGTCCCCTGGGGAGAGAGAGATACCCCAAGCTTGCAGAGTACGGGCACCAGATTATGGCCATGCCAGCTCAGTCAGACCTTCTCTCCCTCCTGATCTCTCCTCCTTCCACCCCACTGTGACCCTGAGAGAGTCAGAAACTGGTGGGAAATAATCCATGTGGTGGAGTCCGGCCACGTCTCCTTTTCTCTCGGAAGGCTTTCTGCAGACCTACGTGAAGACAGGAGAGAAGATGTCATTGTAACCGAAGCTTGAAGTTTTGTCTCTGACACAGGACCACACATTTTATTTGCAGAAGTGAACTTTTTTGTGACTTGATGTGACCAAAGGACTTTTCATTATCTCAGAGTGACCAGAAAAGTGAAGGGCCCTGCTCTCATTCCATCCAATGGTGGGCAAAGAAGTAGTCCCCCAGAGCAGATTAGGACAAACAGCAGGGTTGTAGAATAGGGTTAAGTCGTACTCAGTGAGTCCTGCTTGCTCAGTGTAATAGTTCACTGAATACCCAGTTATTAAATTTATATGGAAAAATATGGGCTTAAACAGGGTCTTTGGAATTTGAGGCGGAGGAGACAGTTGAGATTTGTTTTGCTTGATTTTCAAGTTGCAAATTGTGATGTTACAAGACTGGAGGTTACAGGGATGTTATAGGCATGGTTTTAGTCTTAGCCTCAGAGGTGAAATTGAGCTGACTGGGACCAGGCAAAGTGGGATCAAAAACTGTACTGTTGGGGAAAATGCCTTTCTCTGATCTCTTGCTTCTAAGGCAAGCTGACTGACAGCTGTGCTCCAGTCCCCCAGAGAGAACCACTTTTGAAGAAAGTGGTTCTTCAAAAGACCCTGATGCATGTGGCATCAGGCTCTGAACTATTTGTGGAAAAGCAAAGCATTTCACTCAAGAGCAGCGAAAGAAGAGAAAATCAGGGGACCGTGTTCTCTGTGCTTTTGATGACATTGGTGGGATACAGCTGGATGCGGAGGTGAAGTGCAGAGCAATGATCATCGCCAACGACAACAAACAAAAAGCTGAGGCGGGTCTGCCTCAGCCCTTGAGGCATAAAGTGCAGGGTGACTGAAGTGAGGCCACCTGTCTCTCCGAACAGCCTCTGTGTTCCTATAGGGACCAGCACGAACTGACAGGCCAAGAGAAGCGAGAGATGGTGTGGGCCGTCAGTGTAGCGATGGTAAACTTCAAAGGATCCCATCTCCCTCAAAGGGAGAGCTCCAAATCAGAGAGTGAAAAAGAAGGCAGGATTAAGGTTGTAAGGTTTCAGTCTTCCCTCCAATTTATCCATGATACTGTGTTTACAGTGCTTCTATATTTAGAGAGTCCTTTCAGGAACATTTCATGTAATTGTTATAGCAACGAACCACCTTATTAACTATGCCACCTGTTGGTGGAAACTAGATGAGGAAACTCGACAGGTTAAGTTGCTTACCCAAGGTTAGATAGACGGTAACAAAATTTGATCAAAGTTGTCTTGTAATTTCCTAATTTGGAGAGCTCTCTCCAGTGTACCAGCCTTTACTGCTGTGTTAACAACTGCGGTGAGAGGATTTCAGATGACTTTTGGACAGTTTTAAAAAATTTAATAGTGATGTGTTTATTTTTAAGTTTGCCTTCTATTTTTGGCAAAGATACTGGTTTTCAATTAACGGACTAGGATAATCTTGTTTAAGTGAAAGAGTAGAAATTAAAAAGCACCAAGTAAATAGTGCTACTGAGATGTGGCAGTAATTGTGATGGGGGCCAGTGCACATGTATGTTTAGGAACTACTAGCCTAAAGACTTTTGCCCCAAACACAGAGCTTATCATTCGATTACATTCTCTGAATGTTATTCTTGAATTGTCTCATGTGGCTCAGTCCCAACTTCACAATTAGATTATAATCTCTTTTTGGACAGGGACTGTGCCTTTTACTGTATCTTTTATAATATAGATGCTATGGGTTGAATTATGTCCCCCTACAATTTGTATGCTGAGGTCCTAACCGTAGTACTTTAGAATGTGACCTTATTTAGACAGAGGGTCTTTATAGAGGTAATCAAGTTAAAAATGAGGTCATTAGAATAGACTTTAATCCAATATGACTGTTGTCCTTATGAAAAGGAGAAATTTGGATAAAGACGTGCCATTCAGGGAGAATGCCATATAAATATGAAGACAGCCATCTGCAAGCCAAGGAGAGAGGCCTGGAGCAGATCCTTCCCTCACAGTGCTCAGAAGGAAATAGTTCTGTCCACACCTTGATTTCGGGCTTCTAGCCTCCAAACTGTGAGACGATAAACTTCAGTTTAAAATACCCAATTTGTGGTACTTTGTTATGGCAGCCCTAGGAAATGAATACAGTAGGTATTTGCTTAAATACTGAGAATGTAACTAAATAAGAATTCTTAAACTGAAAAACATGATCTTCTTCCAGTGCAATTCTGATCAGACTCATGAGTTTTGAATTTAAAATGCCTGTTCAGGGGGCTTCCCCGGTGGAGCAGTGCTTGAGAGTCCGCCTGCTGATGCAGGGGACACGAGTTCGTGCCCCTGTCCGGGAATATCACACATGCCGTGGAGCGGCTGGGCCTGTGAGCCATGGCCGCTGAGCCTGTGCGTCCAGAGCCTGTGCTCCACAACGGGAGAGGCCACAACAGTGAGAGGCCCGCGTACCGGAAAAAAAAAAAAAAGCCTGTTCGGGAGCTTTAAGGCCTTCTCAGGCTGCCCCTTCTCTCTCTTTCTACTTCAACAGTGTCCCCCCAACCCCAGTCCTGCCACAGCACCGCCATATCCTGAGCTTGGGCACCCTCTGGTGTGTCTCCTTTTATGTGAGGTCCCCTAGATGTCTGGACTCTGCCACCCTGCGTCAGGTAAAGAGCTGTCCTCCTTTCCACAAACCTTAGTACTGAACCTGGATTGCTTTTTTTAAACTTCCAGTGCTTTGTAGTTTTTTTTTTTTTTTTTTTTACTTCTTCTGGCCAGGAAAAAAATTGTTATCCTTAGAAGTGGTAGCACCCACTAAAAAGAGCACTATTTGAATTCACCACAGAGCCTGGCCCTTAATTAAAAGATGCTGCTGCCTCCAGCTGAGCTGTTGCATTGTATGGCATTTGAAGCTCCAGAGTCTGTATTTATCTGGATGGGCTGCTGTTATCATAGCTCTCAGCATCCTGTATCTTTACCATTTGTGGGTGTGTGTCTTCTGCTGTATTCTGTGAGTTTGCAGACTGGCCATCTCTTAATCATGTTTGGATCCCCAGTTCCTAGTACCAAATTCAAATTCAATATGAGTTTGTTGAATCAATGGGCATTTTAAAAGGAAAACTGAGATTCAGTGTCCTATAGGTTGTATTTTAATTTGCCATACAATTGAATTCAATGATATGTTGCACCTGAAATGTTCTTCTAGTCTTTATTTTATTTTTTTAATAAAATTTATTTTATTCATTTTATTTTTGGCTGCATTGGGTCTTTGTTGCTGCATGCAGCCTTTCTCTAGCTGCAGTGAGCAGGGGCTACTCTTAGTTGCAGTGCGAGGGCTTCTCATTGCGGTGGCTTCTCTTGTGGACCACGGGCTCTAGGCGTGTGGGCTTCAGTAGTTGTGGCACGTGGGCTCAGTAGTTGTGGCTCACAGGTTCTAGAGCGCAGGCTCGGTAGTTGTGGCGCAGGCTCTAGGGCACGCGGGTTTCAGTAGTTGTGGCTTGCAGGCTCTAGAGTGCAGGCTCAGTAGTTGTGGCACATGGACTCAGTTGCTCCGCGGCATGTGGGATCTTCCCGGACCAGGGCTCGAACCCATGTCTCCTGAATTGGCAGGCGGATTCTTAACCACTGTGCCACCAGGGAAGCCCTCTTCTAGTCTTTAGATTCAGAATATTGTTGATTTAGAGAATGTTTTTAGTTCTGGACTGGATTCCCAAGATATTTTGGCTCCTATATTTCTAGGGAGCTTTAGGCAATGTTTTCAATGCTTTAGGTAGTTATCTGGACCTAAACACAGCAGATGGACTTAAATAATTCCCTGCCTTTTCCCATAATCTCTTAAAAAATCTATTTCTATGATTTAGATTGGATATATACGATCATTTTCTAGAATCTGTACTAAGTTTAAACCACTCTGTTTTTAAGTTCTGTTCTCTGTGACTGAATGTTAAAAAAATATATGGCTGTCAGCACACTGACAAATTGGTCCTCTTGGATGATATTATATTTCTCATCACTTTTAGGATGATGTCCAAATTGTACTGTTGCTATTTACCAATTAAATATTTCTACCCAAATGTGATATATGCATTTTTATTTTGAAGAGCAAGGCAATGGAATGATGATGATATTTACAAATCCTTGCATCCAGAAATGAGAACACTTGGAAGCACAACAAGAGTATTTATATCTTTTCATGATCAAATCATGCATATGATGACACTGCCATTCTATATTGTGGGATAAATCTGTGCTGACTTGTCAGGGGGAGCAGCTGTTTTGAGGAGTCCTTTGCTGCTCTGGGAGAAACATTTAACTAAATGTTATTTGTTGCCCATACACCAGCTTCAGGCAGATGAACCTCAAATACTACCAAACCAGGGAATTCACTGTAGCAGATATTCCATGGTTCTTGTGCAAACCCATGGTTTCGTGGGTAATACACGGTCTCTGCCTTTAAGGGACTTACTGCATGTTGAGCTTGGGATGGTGACTCAGGTTTGAGGAAGAAGGTCTGGTATTAGGACATGTGCTTCTTCTACATCTTATTCTGGCAGCATGGCACTGTCATTTCTGCCCTCATGCCAGAGGGCTCCTTATGGAGCGTCACCACAGCAACAGGATATAGAAGGAGCGCATGCTTGGCAAAATGGCCAGGAATCCTCTCTGAGCCTTTAGCCTAAGTCTGAAGGAAACCCTTGAATCAGCTGGAGGCTTTCTAGAACTTTCTTTTGGATGCAGCTCAATAATTAAGAGATCCTGGGAATTTTAGAACTCTGGCCAGGTTTGAACATGGTTGATTGGCCGAATGCATCAGACTGAAGTAGTGCTCTCACAACAAAGGGAAGATTGATCAATGTCCTGGTGCTACCCAGGTTTTATTTCATGTAGCATTTCCTGTAAGAAGACCTCAGGAGTCGGGGTAAGTATGACCCAGACAGAGAACCACAAAATTCTAAATTTTAGGTTCTAAAGGGACCTTTGTTTCACTTCTCTTACATTTTAGTCAACAAACCAGAGGTTCATAGACTTGCTACAGTTTTCATGGCCAATGAGTGGGTATATAGGGCTAGAATTCAGATCTTCTCTCTGTTCTCTGTTGGTCTTGCATCGTCTGTTTTTCCCAGAGTCTTTCTAGCCAAGCACCGTGTTCAGTAGTGTGTTGATTAACTGGCTCTCTTTTAAAAGTACCCCCTGATTTGTAGTGTTTATAGATTTCCATCGTATAAAGACTTCCACCATGGCCAATTTCAAGCGTCCTAACAATCAGCTTTTCAAGTTTCAGAAACTGTTAACAACCAGCTCCAACACACCACCAGTTGTATTCTTCTGCCTGTTCTTTTGGGCATTGTTGGTGGCATATCAGTGACCATTGCCTTGTGAGATAGGTAGGCTCCTTGAGCTGATGGGAGATAAAACAGTGTGACTAAGACAGGAGCCTATTTTGTTGATCAGCTCAGTTAAAATGAGTCCAGCATTCCCTGGATTTTAATCTCTTCATAAGACTTTGTTGCCTTTTTGAGTTAAAGTATGATAATAAATACTGGGTGTGAAGAGGGGATGTTTCTTTTGGTTCTACAGCATTTTGAGATAGTCATGTTGTGGGACTTAGACTTTGCTATTCATAAAGATTCTGCATCTCGAGAGAAAGTCCAGTTGAGGGGTGCAGAACATCTCCCATTCACCTAGTCAGTTATTTATTTATATTTGACTATTACCACTGCATCCAAATCTGATTATGGCACTCTTCCATCTAGCTATTTTGAGTTTAGAGACTGGGGTGGGGGATAAGATACTAGGGGCAGTGTCATAATAATCAGGATTGCTTACAGAATAACAGATTCTAGAACCAGAAGGACCCTAAAGATAATCGAAAATTCTTAAACTATAGATGAGGAAACTGAGAGACTGATGGAAACCTTCACATAAATAGCCACATAGCTACTGAGAGTCATTGTTTGGGATCATAACCTGTGATTCTTGATACCGCATTCAGTGTTCCTCCTATTACACCATTTTGACTATTTGGTTTTTTCTCACATTCAGAGCATGGACAGACATATAGCCTATGTCCTTAGCCTCTGACTTCAGATCGAATAAATCTTAGGTTTTCTAACATGGCCTTTGTTCCCATTAAGAAGTGGAAAGTGAATTGGAGTACTGATTTGGAGGAATGCCTAGGACTCGTTTAACCTCCTACAACTTGTGGCACATGAGTTGTCAGTGAAAGAACTCAGAAGGTACTGGATGACTTGAAACGTGAGGCTTTTCAAAAGAATCATTAAAAGGTTTTTATGTATTCAGAGTGAAATCTTCAGTATTGAGATAGAGAATAACCCATCTGTTTTGCATTGAGAGCAACGCTTGGCTCTGATGTGAGTATTCAGCTAAATTCAACAAGCATTTAAATGCCTACCATGTGCCAGGCAGTGTGCTAGGCACTGGGAATACAGATGATGAATAAAACATGAGCTTTGTTTTGTAGGAGCCTATAGCCAGTCGGAGAAGAGACATGTGAACAAATAACCTAAGTATAATCTTTAAGTGCAACATATGCACAGAGCACGTGGTGGCAGAAAGGTCCAGTTCAATATATGCTTTCATTTGTTAACTTAGGCTTAGTAGGAAGAGCACTGAGCAAGGAGTCCAGCAATTAGGTTTTAGTCCCAGCACTGCACTGCCTGACTGTGTGACCTGGTATAAATCAGTTAGCCTCTTCTTTCTGTGTTAGGGAAAGGAAGAATCATGGTGAACTTCTAAAAGGTTATTGGGAAAATTAAACAAATGACTATGAAAGTGTTTTGAAACTACTGTCTGCCACATAAATGTAAGTATAAACATTTTGGAAACATAACTTTTTTTGAACCATAAAGCTCATATTCTTTGACCAAACTCTCCATATAAGCATTCATTATCAAGTATTTATTGCACACCTACTTGGTGCTAGACATCCTTCTCCATCTTGGGATACAGCAGTGAATAAAACAGAGTGGATCTCTTTTTGTGGAGCTTATATTTTAGAGGGGGAAAGACAGAAAATAAACCAATAAGCAATAAAATATCAGGATTGTCAAGTAAGTACAGTGCAGATAATAAAAACAGGATAATCTGACAGGAATGATTGGGTAGACTTATACTGGGGGTCAGGAAAGGCCTCTCTGAAAAGTGACATTTAAGCTGAATGACGAGAAGGAAAAAGCCGTGCCAATGATAGGAGTTTTCTAGGCAGAGGGAATAGTTCTAGCATAATTCCTAGGCAGGAATGAGCTTATTAGTAGGTTTCAAGAATGGAAAGAGGGCCAGTGTGGCTAGAGCAGAGTGGATAAGAGGGAAATGAGACATGATGGGGGTCAGAGAAACAGACAGAGGTTGGATCACAGAGCACTTTGTAAGCTAGCATAAGGAGTTTGGGTTTTATTCTAAGTATAGGGGAGACCAGTGAAGGGTTTTAAGAAGCAGGGTAACAGGTTTGAGTTTTTAGGAGATCACTTTGGCAGCTGGTGGAGAATGAATCATAGGTCGCAGTCTTGTGGCAGTGAAGGTGAGATAGAATACGGGCTTATAGCAGAGAAGTTGATAGAAGTTGAATGTATGTAGGGCATTATTGAAGGTGGTATCCACAGAATCCTCATGGCTCAGATAAGGGGTGCTGTGGGAAAGAGAAGAATCAGAGATGGCACCTTGAATTTTGACCAGAGAAGTTCAATTGACTGAGGGAGGAATTAGCTGGGGGTAACAGGGAGGAAGGGAAGAGGCTGTTAAGAATTGCTTTGGCCATGTCAATTTTGACGTGCCTATTAGACATCCAGGTAGAGATGACAAGAAGAAAGTGGGGTCCATGAATCCGGAGTCTAGGAATCATTGACAGATGGAGCTGGAGGAAGTTGCCTTGAGGGAGTATGTACATAGAGAAGAGAAGGAGACCTAGGGTGCAGGCTGAGCCGAGCAGGGGAGGCACAGAAGCCTGAGAAAGAGTGGTCAGGAAAGAAAAGCAAGAGAGTGACCTGTCCTGGAAGCTGTAAGAAGAAAGTAGCATATGATCAAGTAGAGGGAGTAATCAACAGTTAGAGCTGAGAAGTCAAGTACTGTTAAGAGTCAAGAATTGACCACTGGGCTTGGCAACATGGTAAGGGAGATCACTGCTGTCTTGACAAGATGAATGGGGATAGAAGTTGGAATGAAGTGAGCTGGGGAGAAAATGTAAGGCGAGGAAGTGGCTATTTTGGCTGCAGAGCATTCCCTCGAGGAACTTGCTGTGAAGAAGGCTAAAGCAATGGGGTAGTGCCTGGTGGGCATTCAAAATAAAGTGAAGGCATTTTAACATTTTGTGTTAAAAATGGATATGATGCAGTAGACATTGTCCAGATGACACTGATGATTCAGGAGAGAGGATAAGTGCAGGAGATAAATATTTGAGAAGATGAGAGCGCAGGTCAGGAGCTCAGACTTCAACAGGAGCAGAAGCATTTCATCCAGAAGGGTAGAAGGCAACGGAGAGAAGATGTGTCTAGAAGCAGGCCAGCAGTAGATCTGCCAATGAAGATATGAGCCTGTTCACTTCTGCTTTTTATGCATTTGAATGTTTTTTATGCATGTGGTAGAGAGGTGGAGGAGAGAGGTAAACATGTGACATAGTCACCTAGGGAAATAAGAGAATACATGTATTTGAGCAGTGTAGCAAGGTTGCATGGCGGTATTGAGTCCCATGCAAGATTTGTGGTCAGAAGACTGGTGAGCATCCCTGTGTTTGGTTTTGTTTTCTTTTTCTAGCAGCTGGGCTGCAGATGAGGTCTAAGTAGGTTGCTAGGTTTAACTACTGTTGAGCTTTGCCATGGGGCACAGCAGAAGGGGAAAAGGAAGATGGATTTGGAGGGTGATTAAAAGGATAGACCAAGGAATCTAGCAGGATGAGGAACATATTGATTTCTTGGGGGTGATTGACAGAGAAAATGAATTGAAAGGCTTGAGACAGAGGATTTCTGGAGTGGGAGCATTGAAGCTGGTGAGCTAGAAGATCAGAGGTCCTTGGGTACAGAAATATGCCCAAAAGACAGGAAACAGTTTCCAAGATAATAAAATGTCTCAGGAGTGAAAATCCCTTTGGGATTTAATGCCAGTGTTTTGAGGGTTTCTCCACAATTAAAAGAAAAGAAATGTCATTACATTCTCAAGTTATAAACTTTTGACTAGGAGAGGCATTAGAAGACCCTCCAAAACCTTCCTGATTGGTCGGACCAGGTTTACTGGGTGTTGGGAAATGAGGACATCATTTTCTTCTACCGAAAGATGTAGGGAGAGACTTTGAAGACTCTCTATTCCTACATTATCCTAGCAGATATGGCAGAAAACAGCATGACTAATGCTTTGGGCAACTAAATAAACATTCATGGGGAGAGTCGTAAGGAGAATTATGCTTTTTGACTCTTAAAGTTCATAGAATGGGACTCATAGCGAATCTCCAACTCCAGTACCATGTACCTCCTCATCTATCAACAGTGATTTAAAAAAATGAAGTTTAGGGCTTCCCTGGTGGCGCAGTGGTTGAGAGTCCACCTGCCGATGCAGGGGATGTGCGTTCTTGCCCTGGTCCGGGAAGATCCCACATGCCATGGAGTAGCTGGGCCCGTGAGCCATGGCCGCTGAGCCTGTGCGTCCGGAGCCTGTGCTCCACAACGGGAGAGACCACAACAGTGAGAGGCCCGCGTACCGTAAAAAAAAAAAAAAAAAAAAAAAATTGAAGTTTATCCAATGTGGATACTGCAAGTTGCTACAGGCCCTCCAATTGTAAGAAAGCTGTTTATTGTATGGATGCAAACAGAAAACTTTCCCCTAGAACTTAATTAAATATAGTAAAGACCTAATATAGCATGGTTAGCCAGCCACAGCCAATGAGTTGTTCCATTGTATATTATCAAAGTGAAATGGCACCTAAAACTTTGATCTTAGGTGAATATGAGGCCTAAATCATATTCATGTAAAATAATTTTAAAAGAAAGACTGGGTGCTATAGAAAATATTGGCAGCGTGGTGCTGAAGTAGGACAATGTGCTTGATATACAACCTGTGAAAACATGAAAAAGCGTCTGGCTTACAATCTGGCTACATATATTAAGATGGGAGATGGACCCGTTCCTGTTTTTTTAATTTCCTTCAAAAGATCTGAGGTCCTATCACATTTTGTCATTCTTCTTCCCTGTTACTTCCTTACACCTCCTGGTCTTATAGCTGTTGTTATCTTCTCTGCAAAGAAAGAATTTTCCAGAATGTTTTGGTTCATTTTCTTGAGAGCTTTTAAGCGTTAGAATTTTTTCACTGACAAGAGATAGCTGTAAAACTTTAGGGAAATGACTCAGTCTCCTAAAATAAATCACGTAAGTTGCTGAGGACTTGATAATCAAGTCACATTTTGCAGAAATGAGCTGCACAGTATAAATGTCTTTTGGAAAGGACATTTAGAAAATTATGGCATCTTGAAGATCTGAGGGTTTGCACGTATAGAATCTCTTTCATTTGATGAGACAAATTTTTAATGACAGAGTCTACCTTTCCCTAGAAGTCTTTTTAATAGTTTATGTGTAATCTTAAGTGTGTGTGTAAAACAGAAACATTTAGTGATCTGTTGCTTTATTAGTATGATAATGTTCCACAAAACATATCTATTTAACACTTTCTTACACATTACATTAACCATCAAAGAAAGAATCAAAATGCATTTAGTTAAGTGTCATTTTGGTAGCCTATGGCTATTCTGTACTTACTAGCTGTCTCTTTGCCTGTGGTTCTACCCTATCTGGCACAATTAAAGCTGGTTATTAGTTGGGGAGAGCCTCAAAAGAATAAAAAACCCCAAGGCAAAGAGATTTATTTGTTGGTTAATTCTTACTTTATTTGCTTTACAAATATTTGTTTCCTTCATAAGTACTCATTTGGTCTCCCAAATTAAATTGTCAGCCACAGAAATTGTGTTTGCTCTCCTACAGTGTGCTCTTTTTAGGGAGGTTCCAGGCCATTGTCAAAGGTATGCTGCAGTAATTTGTATTAGGTACCATGAAAAACATATCATTCAATATGCTACATTATTCATTTTGAAAAATGCCATTAAATGCGTGACAGAGGAACATTATGGAGCATAATATCTCTCAGGGGGACTGAACAATCAAAGCAGAAGTAGCCGAAGTAACCTATGCTGTGCAGGTGCTCTGTGCACAGCATTTATGGCTAAAAGTCTCTCACTTGGATTCTCATGTCAGACAACAGTTCCAAAGTTTCCTTTTGACTAAGAATAAAAAATATACTGTTTGCAAACCATCCCCCCCAAAACCAAATCCAACGTCTGTTAAATTGTAAAGTGCTATATAATGGCTTAATTATTGAATTTCTGACAAAAGCTTGCTATTTCTTTCTTGCTTGCTTGCTCTCTATCTTTTTTTTTTTTTTTTTTTTGTAACTTAAGGTTTTTGTGGCAAGTTTCTCTCCTTGGGATGCCTAATTGTAGCTAGCTAGTACTCTCCATTTGATGATCCTATAAATGGTCACCATCCTTTGATTCAGTGTTTTAACTTATCTGGGGAATTTTGTTTTCCATTGGAAATCATATTGATGAATAAAGTATTGCCATTAATAAAACTTTTTTTGGTAAGATTATGAATGACGCTCTCTAAATGTTCATTTCATTGAAAGGTATCTGTGAATGTAGATTCACATCTGTGTATATAAAACGTCTGTGAGAGGTATATTGTTACCTGATATGACACTTTGAAATATTTGGGAAGAAGAGTGGATGATTCATATTTTTAAAGCTAGAATTTTTAAAGAAAAATTTTATTTAAAAATTGCTACAAGAATATTGTATTCTTTTGTAAAAATTTCAAATAATACAAATTGTTTCCCTTTCTCCACCAAAGGTAGGAAGTATTAATGATGGATTATGTAATAATACACATGAACACATATACAAGCAAAAACAAACTTTTAAACAAAAAATGTATCATGCTAGACATGTTCTTTTGTAAATTGCTTTTGTTTTCACTTTGCAATGCATCTTGGACATCCATCAATCTTGATGTTCATTGTTTTCAGCTTCCTTGCAATATTCCCTAATGTGCTTCTACCATAATTCATTTAATCATTACCCTGTTGAGGGCTATTTAGATTGGTGCCAAAATTTGGTATTATAAATAGTGCTGCAAGAAAAATTCTTACACTTACATTTTTGAGCATTTGTGTCATTATTTCTAAAAAATTAATTTCTAGGCATGGAATTGCTGAGGCAAAGAATGTGCACATTTAATTTGAGGGATAGTGCAAAATATCCCTCCAGAAACATCATATCAATTTACTAAAGCCTGTTATTAACTGTGAAATTAAATTAGAAATTGCTCAAATGATAGCGGGCACAAGTCTGCTGAATGATTAAGGCATACATCACAGATGAAGTTGTATACCTTTTTAGGTTTCATGGAAATTTAAAAACTATTTAAATAGACACAAGTTGAATATAAAAATAGGAAATTATTTTAAACTTTGTATTTTGCATTTCCTGAGAATGCAGGTTAGTGGCTTAGAGAGAGGGCAAAAGAGTCACCATTGAGTCTTGGAAAAAGAGGTGAGGGAGGGGCATCTGTCAGGAAGATGCTATCTGGAGCAAGGTGGTATTTAGTCAGATTTTCATGATCTTTAAGTAAACCAACTGTGACTGGGATTGAGTCCAAGAAAGTCTTTGTGCTAGGACAATACAGATCTTTAAGCTATGGAATAGAATAACAGAATTTCCTGTGCATATTTGGTTTATAAAAATAGCCTCTTTGAAAGTCCATTTTCAAGTTTCAAATATCCCGTGCTTCTGAACTATTTCTAGGCTATCCTGTTTCAGTCAAAGGGCTTGATTTTAATACAATGCATAAGCTTATCTTTTCACTCAACAGCAAAAATGCTATATCTTTTCCAGAGGTATGCAGGCATTAGTCATATACCCTATCCTTCTTCCCCCCAACACGAAAATCCTTCCTCTGTCTGTCCCATTTCCTTGCTGATGTATGTAGCAGGAGTGATGCAGTTTCTCTGCAATGTTGGCAGTTAAAATTAGGCTGTCCCTTTTGGAAAGGCCTCAAGAATCCCACAGTGAAGGTTACAAAGACACCAAACACTATTTACTATGATTAGAAAGATTGTTGAAAATTTGAGATTTGGTTCTTACATTTATGAAAAAGTTCCTGAGAAATTGGCCTGAGGGAGAGAGCCAATTAATTTCTTATAAGACAAATTCGCCATACTTCTAGATTCTAGCATTTTTTTATTATTCTAAGTGGTTCTTATAATTCAGTTATTGATAATGTAATATTGAGTACCTGTTGTATTAGGACCTTCTCCAGGAGTTTATTTAAATCCAGAGAAGCTTTTTGTTGTACTGAAAACTTGGCAGCATCTAGTGAGACTGTTTTCTTGCCTTGAAAATGTCAGTAGATACGGCAGTGAAAGGCTACTGAACCATTTATTCAAAGATGTGTTAACATTTGCTTATAATTTGAAGTATCCTTTTGAGAAGAGTTAGGCCTGCAAATCCAAGCATCTTTCAGTCCTACGTAGGAGACTATGTGGTTAGAACATCGGCATTGATGTTCAGTAGGCCTGGGTTTGAATCCCATCTTTGTCACTAATAGTGGCTTGTACTTAGGCAAATTATGTGAATTACAGTTTCATCGTCTGTCAGGTGGGCACCATAACTCTTATGGGACTGGAGAAAGAAATTAATACATGTTCATAAAGTGCATAGCACCATACTTGACTTGAAGGAAGAGCTCGATCATGAGTTGCTATTCTTTTTTTTTTAATTTAATTTTATTTTTTACTGAAGTATAGTTGATTTACAATGCTGTGCCTTCTCTGCTCTACAGCATAGTGACTCAGTTATATGCATATAAACATTCTTTTTATTTATATTCTTTTCCATTATGGTTTATCTCAGGATATTGAATACAGTTCCCTGTGCTATACAATAGGACCTTGTTGTTTATCCATTCTATATGTAATAGTTTACATCTGCTAATCCCAAACTTCCAGTCCTTCCCTCCCCCAGCCCCTCCCCCTTGACAACCACAAGTCTGTTCTCTATGTCCATGAGTCAGTTTCTGTTCTGTAGATAGATTCATTTGTGCCATATTTTAGATTCCACATATAAGTGATATCATACAGTATTTGTCTCTTTCTGACTTACTTCACTTAGTATGATAATCTCTAGTTGCATCCATGTTGCTGCAAATGGCATTATTTCATTCTTTTTTTGTGACTGAGTAGTATTCCACTGTATATGTGTACCACATCTTCTTTATCCATTTATCTGTCCATGGACATTTAGATTATTTCTATGTTTTGGCTATTGTGAATAGTGCTGCTATGAACATAGGGGTGCATGTTATCTTTTTGAATTATAGTTTTGTCCGGGTATATGCCCAGGAATAGGATTGCTGGATCATATGGTAATTCTATTTTTAGTTTTCTGAGGAACCTCCGCACTGTTTTCCATAGTGGCTGCACCAGTGAGTTGCTATTCTTATAGTTGGCACTTCATTCTCTGTTTTGTGGAAGCTTAAAATAGTGCTTCCCAGAGTTTTTCACCAGAGAATTCCTACTGCAGATAGCAGTGGTTAAGTAACATTGGCC
Organism: Tursiops truncatus; assembly: GCF_011762595.2. Lineage (NCBI taxonomy): Eukaryota > Metazoa > Chordata > Mammalia > Artiodactyla > Delphinidae > Tursiops > Tursiops truncatus. The sequence goes on from NC_047040.1 coordinate 38,612,430, forward strand.
TCTGAAAGTATAGCTCGAAGTGGTCTGCTACTGGGATGGAATTATTTGAAGTCTTGTTTTCATATAGAAATGTATGTTTTCATAGAGAATTGCTTTTTAAAAATTACTAATTAGATTACTTAATGTAATCTAGCCCTTAATGTAACATAGCCCTCCCCGTTCTTCTTCAAATCTTTGAATAAAATTATGCTCCGTGTTTGTAATAGGACTGGGAGGGTCCCCGACATACCTGTGCATTCTTCTGGAGCATGCATGCTCAAGTTAAGAACCATCACCCAGAACTATTGAGACCTGAATGCAGTTGTCATTTTGAGATTAAGAATGGATTTGGGGGCCAACATGTCATTACTGATTGAAACAAAATAATAACATTGGATTGTAAGCGTATGTTGGTTTGCTAGCCATACTTCTATCTCCATTTTTTAAATTTACTTCTTCTTGGAGTTATTGGGCACCCGAATCTATAGAATACCGTAAACCCTTTACTCTCACTGGGGAGACAAGATATGGAGTACAAGATATCAAAAGATTCATATCTGCATACAGGGACATATGATTAGATGAGAAATGAGTGGTGTGGATAGTAAATTACATGTTTAAGAGAGAAAGATTCTACTTTGGACTGGAAGTCAGAGGTGGTTTCATAGAGGTTCATAGAGGATTTGATTAGAGTTTGAAGAATAGGTGAGATTTGATTCGTTGGAAAAAGGGCACCTTAGGGGTATTTCTTCTTCTTTTCCCTTCTCACATCCAAACTGTTTCTAAACCTTAACTGCTATGTCTTTTACCTTATCCAGAAACACCCAATTTATTAAACTATAGTAATTATATATCTCTTTTACAACTACCTATGTTAACTATATAACATATTCCTCTCCTTGAAGTTGTTAAACATGTTTATTTAACTGGCTGCATTTTGCTAGATGTCTGTTTCTCTGCACACATAATCAAAATGTTTTTTTCCCCAAGGACTTGGCCATACTGTTTTGTCTTCAAAACCCTTAACTTCACCATTAGTCTTTGTCGTCAAATTCAGAGTCCTTCTCATCTAGCCAGGGTTCCTTCCAGGACAGTGTGTCCTCCCTCATTACTCACAAGGATACATACTGACGTCCCAGGCCATTTTATCCCCTTCTCTCCGTGCTGCTCACTCCCAGCATCTCCATTTTTTCCCCCTTTTATGTCTCCTTCTCCCCTTTGATTGCCTGAAAACACCTACACCTTCTTAAGAAAACTCCACTTCCCGCTGATGTACCTTAGGAAGGGCATGCTTTCTGCAGGATTGTCAGAGCTTTGTGGAAATGAAGACTTGTTCTTATTCTTACAGCCCTTCCATAAACATCTTTGGGTGCAAGTGAGGAAGATGAGGCAAGTGAGGCAGTGATGTGGAGGCATTCTGTTGAGTTTTTTTTTTTTTGATAAATTTATTTATTTATTTATTTTTGGCTGTGTTGGGTCTTCGTTTCTGTGCGAGGGCTTTCTCTAGTTGCGGCGAGCGGGGGCCACTCTTCATCGCGGTGCGCGGGCCTCTCGCTGTCGCGGCCTCTCTTGTTGCGGAGCACAGGCTCCAGACGCGCAGGATCAGTAGCTGTGGCGCACGGGCTTAGTTGCTCCGCGGCATGTGGGATCTTCCCAGACCAGGGCTCGAACCCGTGTCCCCTAACATTGGCAGGCAGATTCTCAACCACTGCACCACCAGGGAAGCCCCATTCTGTTGAGTTTTAAAGGACTCTACATTGGAAGCATTTGAAAAATTTGGTGTGTATGGAAGGAAATGGTAGCTAAGCAAGTCAGTGGAGACCCATAACCTAAAGAATTTAACTACTTCCAAGGGAAAACAGATTGTGGCAGCTGAGCACCTTAATAAACTGGGAAAGGGGCCATCAGCACAACTAATGATGCTCTCTGCTATTTGGTGGGAGATGAAGGGGGTTCTGTCATTATTGTTACCTGCGAAGTTGTGCAGAGAGCTAGCAAACCTGTTAAGCATAAACAGAAAATGTTTTTTTAAAAAAATAATAGAAAGAAAGAAGCCACAAAACCCAAACTCACTCCTGTCCTTGCAGTTCACTGCTTTCCCCATTAAAAGAATTTAAGAATTGACAAGTCCAGGTCCTTATTTGTGTGTGTAGATGCAGGTCATCGAGTTGGTATGAAGTGGGGTAGGTACACAATGGTCCCAGGAGGTGAATGTCAGTAAGCTCTTGGGGAAGGGAGTGGAAGGCCTACTTTCAGAAGTGAGATTTCTCTGGTACCTGAGTCATATTAAGCACTACCTTATGGATACCTTCATTTGTTCTTCTGGAGTAGAAGGCACAATATAATGTCTTTCCTCTGTCACATCAAACTGTAAATAGCTCTCATTCTTCCATATGCAGAAGGCTTCACAAAGGCAGTTTTTGTTTTTTGAAGTGGAATATGTGAAAAACCTAACCCTATATATTATCTATGAGACAGTAATTTGCTGGAACCTTCAGGGACATTGCCACAGTCCTAACCAGGCCACCTTTACTCATGCTTGTTTCCTTCTTACCTCTGTAAACACTCAGCTTGGTTACCACTAAAGAATTGCCTGTAGGCAAGAATCTAAGTATCTAAGGGTATTAATTTGGGGCATATTTCTCAAAAAGGAGAAAGCAATAGAGATACTTTTATAGCTTATGTTGAACACTTAAGAATTATTCCTTAGAAGATCGATACAGTCTTATACATTGCAACAAGAAATGTATAAGAATGCCTGTTTTTACATGTTTATTTTTATTTCCTTTACTAGATATTCAGTAAATCTTTAAAAATGGCATTTCAGAACTCTTCTCCATGTGATAATTTACTACCTATTTTTTTAGTCCTGTGTAGTTTTTCTTTAATCACTATGTAAAGAGACCCTGAGAATTGACCCATATGTGTTTATCTAAAAACCATTTCTGTACTTTGAATTATAAACTTCTCAATTACTTCTACCTATTGATTATCTTTGTATATTTTTTATTGTTTTTAGACATGCAAACTGCTCACCCCTCAGTCCCTGGGAACCACCATTCTACTTTCTGTCTCTATAAAGTTGACCATTCTAGGTACTTCATATAAGTGGAATCCTACAAAATTTGTCCTTTTGCTACTGGCTTATTTCACTTAGCATAATGTCTTCAAGATCAAACCATGTTGTAGCATGCATCAGAATTTCTTTCCTTTTTAAGGCTGAATAATATCGCATTATGTGTGCCAGATTCTGTTTATCCATTCATCCATTGATGGACACTGGGCTGCTTCTACCTTTTGGCTATTGTGAATAATGTTGTTATGAACATGGATGCATAAATAGCTGTTCAGGTCTCTTTTTAGTCCCTTTGGGTACATACCCAGAAGTGGAATTGCTGGATCATGTGGTAATTCTCTGTTTGATTTTTTGAGGAATTGCCATATTGTTTTCCACAGTGGCTGTTATCAGTTTTCATTTACACTAGCAATGCATATGAGTTCTTATTTCTGTTTTGTTTTGTTTTGATGCTAGATATCCTAATGCGTGTGAAGTGATACCTCATTGTGGTTTTGATTTGCGTTTCTCTAATGATTAGTGATGTTGAGCATCTTTTCTTGTGCTTATTGCATTTATATATCTTTGTTAGAGAAATGTATATTGAAGTCCTTTGCACATTTTTTAAAACCAGGTTGTTTATTTTTTTGTTGTTGAGTTGTAAGAGTTCTTTAAATATCCTGGATATCAAACCCTTAACATTGCAAATATTTTCTCCCATTCTGTGGGTTGCCTTTTCACTCTGTTGATAGTGTCCTTTGATACACGAAAGTTTTTAGTTTTGATGAAATCCGACTTATCTGTTTTTTCTATTGTTGCCTGTGTTTTTGACATCATAGTCAAGAAATCGTTACCAAATCCAGTGTCATGAAGCTTTCCCCCTATCTTTTCTTCTAAGAGTTTTACAGTTTTAGCTCTTATGCTTATGTCTTTGATCCATTTTGAGTTAATTTTTGTATATGATGTAATGTAATAGTCCAACTTCATTCTTCCATATGGGGATATCCAGTTTTCCCAGCACCATTTGTTCCAAGGACTGTTTTTTCCCCTTTGAGTGGCAAACATTTTAAAGAAGAATATTTGCAAATTCATTTTTTTTCTCTCGGAGAGGCATTGTGGTATACAATATTGGGTTTTGGAATCATACAAACCTGAGTTTACATATACCTCTGTTGCTAACTAACTATATGATCTGGGGCGAGTTAACTGACCTTTCTGGGCCAGGATATTGGATGAATCATCCATCTGTCTGGCTCCTGTATCTACTTCTAGATGGTCTGAACTTTGTCATGAACTAGAGGGGTAGTGCTTATTGACTCACTAAAGTTGCAAAACCAGCCCCAGGTTTAGGCAAACGATGGAGGAAAGTATATTATTCTCAGTCAAGGTACGACAGAATTTAGTTTCCCTTTAATTTGTCTTATACCTTAGGTGGTGAGAGAAATAGAAAACAAATTCTTATTTGTCACTCTTACTATCTGTAATATTCTTTTTCTGGGATAATTTTCTAGGTGCATAAAAGTTTTACATGCAAAGGGTGATATTTTCATGTCTTCCTTTTCTCTATTTATTTATTGCTGTTTCAGTGTTGACTTCTATTGTTTTTATATTTCTTTCATGTTTTCCAGCAATATTTCTGAAACATTTGGGTGGCATTTGGCATTTTTGTATTTTATTTCTTAAGGGGAATGATTCATACTTTTCCATTAATTGTGCCTACTTCCTAGATTTATAAACCATTATTCTCACGTTTTAGAAGATGGAATATATTGTGTTCCATTGCTGACTAAAAAGTAACAAACAAATCTTCTCTCCTAAGTTCTTGACTTGAACGTTTACTATTAAAAGAATAAATTTCTTTTATATAACACAGTTCCTTAAGCTTTTGTACATGGCATTTTAATTAATGAGTAAAGCTTAAAATCAAAGAACCAGGAGGATTCTTAAAGACCACATAGCCCTGACACAGAAAATAGGTTTCATCTTACATGCCTACGTAAATTGAATCGTAGAAGCTACGCAGAGTACTATGTTTAGCAAGATTGACGCTTAATTCTGGAAAGAGTTGTGTAAGTAATTAGCATGACTAGGAGATGGAGAACAATATTATTTCATTTTATTCTATTCTATTACCAATCTTAATATGATCTATTTTACAGATTCGAAAACTGAATCTAAAAAGAAAAATTATTTGGACAAATTTATTGTACATAGCATACCTGTAGTGGGTTGAATAGTGTCCTCCCAAAATTTGTGTCTACCTGAAACCTCAGACTATGACCTTATTAGATCTTAGCAAATATAATTAAGATAAAGTTGTATTGGGTTAAGGTGGGTCTTAAATCCAATGACTGGTGTCCTTAAAAGGTGAGGGCAAAACAAAGACACAGAGAAGTCCAGGTGGAAACAGAGGAAGAAATTGGAATGGTGCACCAGGGATTGCCAGGAACCATCATAAGCTAGGAAGAGGCAAGGGAGCATGATCTTGTCAACAAATTGATTTTAGACTTTTTGCCTATAGAACACTGAGAGGACAAATTTCTGTTTTCTTAAGCCACTTAGTTTATGATACCTTGTTATGGGAGTCCTAGGAACCTAATATAATATCTGGGGCTAGAAAACGTACTTCCTTATTCTGGTCCCAAGGAGTTAAGTGCAGTGTGAGGGAGAAAGCATAGAAGACCTAAACTTCAAAAAATGGAAGCTCTATAGGATTAGACTTGATAAACCTTTGGGTTCCAGTTGTGAGATCCTACAATCTAAAACGTACATTAAATATTATAATAAGAACAGTATTAATTCAGTACAAAAATGGCACAAGGATGTTCTTGATTGAGTGCTATATCAGTCAGGGTCCATGCAGAAAGCAGATGGCCATCTCAGTTTAGGTAATTTGAGGAGACTTTAATACAGGGACTACTTACAAGGGTATGAGCAGGGCAAAGGGAAATCACAAGGGTTGACACATGGCTAGTATCAGCAGAGTGGATACCATTACCACTCCTAGACCTGAAGATGCAAGAAGAAGGGACTGTTACTAGAACCTGGATGACAGAGAGAGCCAGGTGGAGAGGGTCACCTGGCAGGAGCTATATAACCTGCAAGAGAGCTATATGTTTAGGACTAGGGGTTTAATATCCCAACTTTCCTCTTCTCCCTCCTTTCTGTCTCTTGCTGGTACTACTTGTTGGCTAAATCCAGTTGCAATCTTGAAAGAAAAGGATCTCAATGATGCAGTCAATACAAGTCAGTGTCCCAGGGCAGAGAGCAGAGTGGAAAGGGGTGCAGAGCGGGTAGGGGTAGGGGTGGGGCAAATGGAAGATAATCCAGCACCGATGCCAATGTGTATAAGGATATCACCATGTAGAATTTCCTAGACAACATACAAAATTCAAATCAGAAAATTCCTTGTCTAAATACTTGGCCCATTCATCACAAATAAAAACAACGTTCTTGCCTGTTGTGAAGTCTTAATCTACTTACCTCCGAGTATCTTGTTTCTTATGGTGGCCGGTTTTATAGCAATGTGTATTTGTTTCCAGGACAGTGAATGCATTGGCCCCAACAGGCATTAAGTAGGACAGTGTTGTATTAATAAAAAACAACAAGGCTTTAGATGGCATTATTTCCCCCAGGAGGCTGAAAATGCATTTGCAGGAAAATGCATTCCCTGCCAGGTTATGAACTAATGGAAGTGTAATTTCTGTTTTATAGATGAGAAAATCAAGGCACAGGGAAGACTAGTACCCTGCTCAGTGTCACTTCTAGTGTGTTTAGTATTCCATGCAGTGACTTCTGTTGCTCAGTTTGAGAGGTGATCAGTGGCTGCTGGGAAGTCATGATATGGGATAGTTTGGGGGAGTACAAGGAGTTCTGGCAAGAGTGTAAAAATAATTCCCTCTGAGAATTAAACTATAAAGTTGACATATTGATCATGCCAAGTCATCTTAAAGAACTCACAAAGTTCTCAGGTCTTTAAATCATTGAAGTAGCTAGTGAAGAGCATGGATTCCAAAAACTGGTGGCCTGGATTTAAATTTAGGCTTGGTCACTTTTTCTCTGTGATGTTGGGTAAGCTGCATAACTTCTTTGAGTCTCAGGTACCTCATGAAAAAATGTGTGCCATGGTAGGGTCTACCGCATGGAGTTGTAAGGAAAATTATAAGAGCTAATGACTAAAATGTACTTCATAAAACACCTGACATCAAGGAAGTACTGAATATATAAGTATTATTATTCCAAGCCCTGGCTATAACAGACCCAGGGTTTGGAAAAATCCAAAGAGGTTATGAAAAATCAGAAGGAGTCTCAGAAGCTTAGAGCGAGCAGTGTAGTCCTTGGCAGTGTCCATCCAATCACTGTCCAGGGAGAGGATGTGCTGGCCCAAGGATGAAGTCTGTGTGGTCCCAAGGGCCAGAGGTGCATGTGTCAGATGACATTAGCCAGAGACCTTTAAACATCTGAAGTTGTTCCCCTACTTCTGATTTCTTGATACCCGGCAAACTTGTAATGATAATTTGGCTTTCTGTGGAGTTTTCCTAGAAGGCCAGAGGATGCAAGAATTAGACCCCCATCAAGTGACCTTTCTTTGTCAACTTAATCTGCCTTTCTGAGTCTGAGTAACTCCTAGGAGCCTGACAAGATCAAACCTCTTACAGAGCCAGGAGAAAGATCCGGAATAGTGGGGATTTCACCAAGTCACAGTCTCTCAAACTACAGTCCCCAGGCTGTTTGTAGGTATATGTGATAAAGGGTCCCGTGATCAAGTCAGCTTAAGCCGCCATGGATGTCAGAAGGCTTCTGGGAACCTTTGTACTTGCTAATTCATGTTGTGAGCCTCGAGGGGGCAGTGTAGAGTCCATCATACTCTACTCTTATTTGACCATTGGCCGCCTTTCCTAGTAACTTCTTAAAGCACTAAGGTTTCTCAAAATGCACTTTACAAAATGCTGCACTAAGGAAATATCACTCCATAAGGCTTCTTGGTAGAACATCCATTTGCCAGCAATAGACAATTTCTCAATATGGTAGTTAACTTCATGCATGGAATATTCTTCAGTTAATGGCATGAAGTCACTGTGCCGTATGGAGAGAGAACCAGACACAGGTGAAAAATTTGTCCCGAATAGTCCATAAAGTGACTAATTCACAACAGATTGCACTTCAATCACAGTTTATTATGTACCAATCTGTGCTTCAAATTCTAGGAATTGTTGCTTTCCTGTTGCCTGTAAAGGTTATCCCGTAGAGAGGTTTATACTTCTGCTGCGTTTTTCACAGAGGCGCTCTTCATTGTGGCAGTAGCCACGTCCCCAGTGCTAGTCTTGCTTGCCAACAAAAGCAAACATACATAATAATCAAAAGGCAGCTCTGTAGATAGTGACTCGAGTCTGAGAAGTAAAGTTTCACTTCTGCAAAACTGCCCAATATTTTGCTTTTGATACCCAGAAAAATTCAATCCTCATTACCTTTTTCTAGGTTTCTTATATATTGAACATCATACATATGATTAGATGCTATAAATACATTAAGGAAAAAGAAAATAGGTGTATGTTTAAGGCCCACAAGTAAATATAAGATAGCATAGCCTGGCAGTGAAACTCATGTACTCTGAAGCCAGGCATCTGGATTGAATCATGGTGCTGCTGCTAATTAGTTTTGTGCCTATGGGCATGTTATATAGTCCCTCTTCGCCTCTGTTTTCACCCTCATAATATGGGAAGAATAATAGCATCTAAGTCATAGGTTTGCTGTTAGGATTAAATTAATTTATATTTATAAAACACCCTGAACAATGGATTACAGGTAGTACACATTATATAAAGCGTTAAATCCGCATACCTAAAGAAAGTCATGAAAAAGCAAAAAATCAGTCTTTAGAAAATGACCTTTTTGTACAATAAGAATAATAAAATTGTATTTTAAGGAATGGTTCTTAATCACTCAGTGTTCATAAACCCTGTTTAAGATGAACAGAGGGCTTCAAATTGGATACAAATTATCTACTGCTGCTACTCTTCAGTGAAATAAGGAAGTTGCCAAATGATATCCCCAAAGTCACAGCAAGGAAGACAAACGCTCTAATCTGGCCTGTTATTCTCTTGCCTGTGTCACACACCACACACACCTCAGTGGTCTCTTCTCTACTGTTGGCTGAAATACGGCCCAGAAGATCCCCATCCCCGGACACATGTAAGCGTATCCTCAGGGGTGTATTTTTTACAAGGAATTTTAAGTTTTGTGTTTTTGTTCCAGGGATTATCCCTCCAAAGTATTTAAACATATTCTGACTCATTGAGATCATCAGTTTATAACATTTGTGCTTAAATGTTGCTGTCACCATGAGAAAGATAAAAGGTAAGTTTAACATGTCTGTGATGTACTTGTGCCAAGAGAGGACCCAAAACAAAGATTTCACAGTAGCTTTAATAAAGAAAAATGAGAAGAACTGAGTCATTTCCCAGCATCGTGCATTATTTTCATGATGAACTCAAACTAACTTCTGCTGTTAGTAGTCAGTGTTAGGGGCTCATTATAGTTCCAACAAACACCATCGTCAGTAACAGTAAATGAGAATTTTATTTGTTTTCTAGTTTTGCTTGTACTTAATGCATTTTTTTGTTGTATAAATTTGTTTGGCACTATTGGCATTTAGTTATACATTTGTATATATTTCATATTATAACAAAAATTACTTATCTATGCTAGGAATCATGCCAGAATTTTTTTTCTTTTTATATAAGGAATCTGTTCATTAGTCATATTTGAAAAACACTGCCTAGGAAGGAGATTGTCTTGGCCCTGAGGTCTTCATTTTGCTTGAAAAGAGATTCAGAACACAGAGGGTAAAGGAGATTTTTCCTGCCTTTTTCCTAACTTGTAGTGCTGGGGTGCCCAGCCTACCAACTGAGAGAAGTCAACACTGTACACAATGGCTATAGGAAAAGCCAATTCAGACAGTTGGTCTCTTTCTTCACATTGCTCTTAATTTCTCTGTTCCTTTTCTTCCTTCTTTTTTTTAAATTGAAGTATAGTTGGTTTACAATGTTGTGTTAGTTTCAGGTATACAGCAAAGTGATTCGGTTATATATATATTCAGTTATAATATATACATATATACACACATATATATATTCTTTTTCATATTCTTTTCCTTTATAGGTTATTGCAAAATATTGAATATAGTTCCCTGTGCTATACAGCAGGTCCTTGTTGGTTATCTATTTTGTATATAGTAGTGTGTATGTGTTAATCCCAAACTCCTAATTTATCCCTTCCCTCCCTTTCCCCTTTGGTAACCGTAAGTTTGCTTTCTACGTCCGTGGGTCTATTTCTGTTTTGTATATCTCTGTTCCTTTTAAATCTTCAAAATTTTCCTTTTATCTGCTTGCTGCTCCTCGGGCATTTTCTGGCAAGCTCCTGCATTAGGGCCTTTGCACATTCATTCTCTGTGCTCATAACACAGAGACCAACTCAAGAACTTTACTCAATTCTTTGCTCCAATGTCACCTTCTGAATGGAGTCTACCCTGCTTTCCTCCTCTGGAGCCTCTAACCTGTTCTATTTCCCCAAAACACTTACACCTTCCAATACCCTCTCTAACTTGCCTTATGTTTTTTGTTTATTGTCTATCTCTCCCTTCCATCTCCTGCTAGAATGTAAATTCCATGAGGACAAGAGTTTTTTTATTTGTTTAGTTCACTCATGTATCCCAAGGGCTTAGAATTGTTCCTGGCACAAAGTAGGCACTCAGTAAATAATTGTTGAATGAATTTTGTCATTCTACTTTCTCCTTAGTCCAATTCTTCATAAGGGTATAACCTGTGTTTCTTCTTTCCAAAAAGTTTTGAGGATGGGGGTGGAGGTGGCACATTTGTATATATTAGTGGGAAGAAGTTCAGGATACACAGCTCTACATTGTCCTGACATTTTCCACATTAAGTGAGGTATTTTATATTAAATGAAGCATATTTAATAGATATTTAGAGATAGGCTTCCAATCAGGTTAGTTTCCTTTGGACTAATTTGAAATAAGTAATTAAGAAAACAAAACTCATCTACTAAAGCTGGTATTTTAATGCAGGTGAGTTACATTTCAGTAAAATACTTCACATTAGTATTGCATTTGACAATTTGAAGAGCACTTGGGTAAAAACTTTCTTGTATTTTGTTTGACAACCTTGACTAACTGAACAGGTGTTTTCAGTCCTCCTTCACTGAAGTTCCAGAGAAATTAAAGAACTAGCCCCAGATCACAAAAATGATCTTCTAAGACCTGCAGCCTAAGTCTTTAGAGTCCTACCCAGGTGAACAGAATGCTCTTTTGCTAGCAGGTTATAGTATCAGCTTATAGGCTATTAGGGGAGAGGGGTGACTAACGATACAGGATCTCAGGAAGGTGTTTTACAGAATGAAACATTCATTTTTCTCTACTGAGATCATATTAAAAGATTTGCTTTAATCCCATTTTCAGTAGTTTATTGAATACTCTTCATTAAGTAACTATAGCTTTTATATTCTGATTAAGTAAATGAGCTGTTATTTCTAAGGCAGAGAAGGCTTTTACATCTTAACGAGGTTCCATGTGATTATTGCATATGGGGTACAGAAAAGAAACCAGCCAACAGGTGACTCAGGAGACTTATTGTTAATGTCAGGAAGTTATTAAGAAATACAGAGAAGAAGAAAACAGATTAAACACAGGTATTTAGAACAACTGATTAATATTTTATAAAGCATGCAGAAGAAATTAATCAACTGGCCGTTGAGCATTGTGGGGTTTTTTTAATCTTAGCTCAGGACATTGTAATGAAGGACTGTAAGAAGTACTAAAGCAGGGTGTTTCAAGTGTTGTTTTCACCACTTCATTGTGTAAATACTTATAAATTTGTGTTCTCTTGTTGCTTCTTCACAACCCTTAAAAGTAACCCTTATAATAACTCTTCTGTAATTTTACTTGCCAACTTGTGATTTTTTTTAACACAAAGAAATATATATTCATGATTTTTTTTCAATGGAGCCATTGCCTCCTCTGGCCTGTGAGAGTTGGGACCAAACCTTAATCATTTTTGTCCTGGGATCCAGCACGTATTTGGCCCATGGAAGAGGCTCAACGAATAGTCATTGTCCAGTGAATGAGAAAGCTTAATGAGTAGTCCTGAATGAGACTATTGTTTTTAAATAATCAGAACTTCAGTTGGGGAGATCCAGATTTAATTTCTTTTTGGTTTTGTACAGATAGAAGAGTTAGGAAATATAACATCTGAATCTTGAGTGAGCAGACACTGAGCCATTTACTTTGCATGAGTTACCTCATCTGATCCTCAGCAATCTCTTGAAATTGTACAATTCCCACCCCCATTTTACCAAGGAGGATTTTGGAGCACAGAGGTGTAAAATTGTTTGTCCAAAGTCATACAAGCAGTAAGTGATAGAAACAGGACTTGAACACAGGGAATATATTTAACCATTGTACTAAACTGTTTAACCTTTGGCCATCAAATAAAAAGAGAATATAGTTTCCAGTCTCACGTATTAAAGATTTTCAATGAGTGGTGTATATACAGTGTGAATGATTAGGTTTAAATGGTTGGAATACTCACCTTCCATTTCACTCCACAACCCACACCAGTCTAGCTCCTAAGTCCAACACAACTGTTTCTGCTCCCACTAAACTCACTGGGGACTTTGTCATTGCCAAATGCAATGACATTTTTCAGGCTTTATCCTTTAATCTTTGCAGGATTTGATGATGTTGATCTTACATTTTCTTTCTTGAAAATAAGTTCATTCTTTCCTAGTTACTTGCCTACATTTATTTCTATTTTTTCCTTTTCTGTTTCTTTTCACCTTAAATCCTGGTGTTCTCCCGGCTTTTATCCTATCCCATTTTCTTCTAATTTTGCTCTTGGAACTCTGAGCAATTTCATCCATTCTTATGGCTTCAACTAACAGCCATGCACCTAATTCGCCAGTGCTTCTGGCTCTGAGTGCCTTTGCTGTATTTCCAGTGTTGATTTGACATCTTTACCAGAATGGGTCCAGACTCCTCAGACTCACTAATCTCACACTGAACTTGCCTCCATCCTTGGTCCTGCAAGCAGCCCACCTCTTCTTTTCTCTAATACTGCTGGTGGCAGTTACTCAACTCAGAAATTTAAGACTTATTCTTAAATTTTTCTTCATTACTTTATCCAGTTAACCTGGTCAGTCCACCTCTTCACCTTACCTATTTCTACCCCGACTGCCTCTCCTTTTATATAAATCCTTGTCATCTTTCCCCTTACTTTCCAGCACTCTGACTGAGGTTCCTGCTGCCAGTCTCTTCCTGCTACAGTTCCTCCTCCATACTGCCTCTAGAGTTATCTGTCTTATAAAAAAATATAGTTTTATCCCTGATCGTTAAGGTTAAGCTCAGTGAAAAACGTGGAAAATACAGGAAATATAAAGAATAAAGTAAAAATTACTTATAGGCCCGCTACCATCTGCAATATAATTCTTTAATATTGAAGCCAATTACATATTTAAAATACAGTGGGATCATGTCAACTACCCTGGTTTAGGACTGTGATTGTGAAGCAAGGTGGAAGCGCAGTTTCCCTATGAGTCCACCGTTATATATCTCTTTTTAAAGCCAGATTATTTATAAATGAAGGCAAAGCATCTCTTGCTACCAGACGGAGAACACAGTGCCCCATCACGTGGGCAGACTCTCGTTCCATCCTTTCGGGCTTCATCAGCTCTCTTGACTACAGTGATTTGTAAAATTTGAAAATATCTCTAGTTTATAATTTTATTTAAAATAGTTGTGTTAAAATATCTTATCATAGAGTCTTTCGCCATATTTGAATAACCGTGTAACAAACACCTTTTTGAACTAAGTGATTTAGTCACATGGCTCAAAAGTTTCTTTAAATGCAAAAGGAAAAAGTCTCCCTTTAACCTCTTCTGCATTTCCAGATTTCTCCTTTCCTCCCAACAGGTAACAATGCTTATTAGTTTCAGGTTTATCCTTTCAGAGTTTCCATATACTGTATATGGGTGGATATATATTCTAGTGCGTGTGTGTATACATATGTATACACACATATACATACATACATATATACAAGCAAACGCAAATACATATTTAAAAAAATTTCCCCCTCTTCTGCTATAAAAAGTAGCAAAATAACACCCTTCTACACCTAGATTGTTTTCACTTAATGTATTTTTCTGATTTTCCATGTGAATACATAGAGTCCCATTCTTACATATTTACATACTATTTTATTGTTGAGATGTAACATAATTTATTAACAGGTACACCTGATGGATATTAAATTTTCTCCAGTTTTCTCCTATTACAAATAAATAATGCTGTGATGAATACATATATAATTTATAAAATTATATATATGTGTATAATTAATGCAATTACTCATTTTTTCAATTAAGGGAAAATTCACATAGCATAGATTAACCATTCAAAGTGTATAGTAGTTCAGTGGTATTTAGTTATTTATAATTTTATGCAACCACCACATATATCAAGGTCCAAAACATTTTCATCACCCTAAGAGAAAACTCCACAGCCACTAAGCTGTCATTTCCCAATACCCCTACTCCCAGCTCAGCAACCACCAGTTTGCTTTCTGTCTCTGTGGATTAACCTATTCTAGATATTTTATATAAATGGAATCATACAACATATGGCCTTTTAAAAGTGGCTTCATTCACTTAGGATAATGTTTTTGTGGTTCCTCCATGTTGTAGCATCTATCAGTACTTCATTTCTTTTCATGAATGAATAATATTCCATTATATTTTATGTATATACCACATTATTCATTAACTAACTTGTTGATGGATATTTGGGTTCTTTCAACCTTTTGGCTTCTGTGAGTAATGCTACTGTGAACATACATGTACAATTATTTGTTTGAATACCTACTTTCAGTTCTTACACACCTGTAAGTGAAATTGCTAGCTCATATGGTATTTCTTTAACTTTTTGAGGAACCTCCAGACTTTTCTACAGCAGGAGTACCATTTTGCATTCTCAGTAATGTATGAGGGTTCCAATTTCTCCATATCCTTGCCAATACTTATTATAGCCTTCCAAGTAGGTATGAAGTATCTCATTGTGGTTTTTTTTTTTTTTTTGCGGTACGCGGGCCTCTCACTGTTGTGGCCTCTCCCTGTTGTGGCCTCTCCCGTTGCGGAATACAGGCTCCGGACGCGCAGGCTCAGCGGCCATGGCTCACGGGCCTAGCCGCTCCGCGGCATGTGTGATCTTCCCAGACCAGGACACGAACCTGTGTCTCCTGCATCGGCAGGCGGACTCTCAACCACTGCGCCACCAGGAAAGCCCTCATTGTGGTTTTGATTTGCGTTTTCGTAATGAATAATGATGTTGAACATCTTTTCATATGCTTCTTCGCCAATTGTATATCTTCTCTAGAGAAATGTCTATTCAAATCCTTTGCCCATTTTAAAATTAGATGATCTTTTTTGTAGTTGAGTTGTAAGAGTTCTTTATATATTCTGGATACTAGAGTCTTAACAGATACATGATTTGCAGATATTTTCTCCCATTCTGTAGGTTGTCTTTTCATTTTCTTGATGGTCATTTGAAGCACAAAAGTTTTTAATTTTGATGAAGTTCAAATTATCTATTTTTAATTTTATTGCTTGTGCTTTTGTTGCCATTATGAAGATTCCCTTGCCAAATCCAAGGTCACAAAATCATACCCCTGTGTTTTCTTCTAAGAGAAAGGGAGTCCAACTTCATTCCTTGCAACCTCTGGGAGATAGGAGTCCAACTTCATTTTTTTGCATGTGGAAATCCATTTATCTCAGAACCATTTGTTGAAGAGACTGTTCTTTTCCCATTAGACAGTCTTGGCACCCTTATTGAAAATCAATTGACCATAAATATATGGGTTTATTTCTATTCTATTTGTCTGTATGTCTATCCCTATGCCAGTACCATGCTGTTTTGATTACTGTAGGCTTTGTAGTAAATTTTCAATTAAGAAGTATAAGGCCTCCAACTTTGTTCTTTTTCAAGATTGTTTTGGCTGTTTAGGGGCCCTTGCAATTCCAAATGAATTTGAAATCAGTCTTTTCATTTCTTTAAGAAAAGGCAATTGGAATTTTGATAGTGGTTGCATTGAATCTGTAGGTCTTCTTTAATTTTTTTCAGTAATGTTGTATAGATTTCAGTGTACCAGTCTTTCTCCTGCTTGGTTAACTTTATTCTTAGGTATTTTATTCTTTTGCATGCTATTGTAAATGGAATAGCTTTCTCAATTTCCTTTTTGCATGTTTATTGCTAGTGTGTAGAAATACAACTAATTTTTGCATTCTTTAAACTTTGCTGAATTCATTTATTAACTCTAATAGTTTTTTGTGGATTCTTTAGGATTTTCTATATAAGATCATGTCATCTGTGAATAGAGATAGTTTTATTTCTTTTCCAATTTGGATACCTTTTATTTCCCTTTCTTGCCTAATTGCTCTGGCTAGAACTTCCAGTACAGTGTTGAATAGAAGTGGCAAAATCAGACATCCCTGTCTTATTCCTAATCTTAAGGAGAAGGCTTTCAGTCTTTCACCAGTGCATATGATGTTAGCTGTGAGTTTTTCACAAATGCCCTTCTATTCCTAGTTTGTTAAGTATTTTTGCCATAAGGGTTAGACTGTTTCAGATTTTTTTTATAGCATCAATTGAAATGTCTTTCCCCTTTTCATTCTATTAATGTGGTATATTGCATTCATTGAGTTTTGTGTGTTAAACCACTCTTGTATCCCTGAGATAAATCCCATTTGGCCATGGTGTACCATCCTTTTAATATGCTGCTGGGTACAATCTGTGATGCCTTTACTGTTATGGGACTTAAAATCAATCCTTTGAGAGTGTGATGAATGCTGTGGGCTCTCTTTACAGGAAAAATAAAATGTATACATACATATAAAGTTTGCTTACTATTTTATGGATTTTAGCCTCTTCAAAAATCTACCTTTAAGGATCCAAGGATTTGAGGTTAAGAAAAGCTTATTTAAGGTATGCTCCTAACCATAAAGGGGAATATTGTGGTTCATTCACTTACCTCTTTTCAATCTTAACTCTTAAGGAACTTTATTGTTTTGTCTTGTGTAATATTATGTTTAATTTTATTTCAGTTTAAACGAGTTAAAGAACTAATGTTGGCCATGCCCTGCATTAGGTGGCGCACTCCTGGCAGTTTAGGAAAGCTCACTTCTTTATTTCACTGTAAGTTTCCAAATCATGGTTTACATACAGAGAGCCTTAGCGTAATGACCCTTCCAACCCCAGCTGGGTCTGGTTTCTGGGAAACTTTTGCCCTCCTGGTAGGAGGTAAGTATCTGCTTCCTGACTTCCCAGAACTTCTCTGCTTTTACTTATTTTGACATAAGAGACATTTTCTGCCTATTAATAGACCGGAACCTGTCCCTTTATAATCCCTTACACTATGAGAAACTAGTGACCACCTTGAAAATTCCATTGTTGATTCATTTTTAGTGAGAATTTTGTATGGACATTTAGTTAATTTTTCTTTACTGATTTACAACTTGTTAACAACTAAGGTGCAAAAGCATTATGACTGAAAATAAAACTTTAATAGAAACTACTGTAATAGCCCACATGGTCAGAAGGGCATGTTATACTTACTTGTTTTTCCACTAGGAGGAATGACTTCTGCTGAACCGATTTTTAGAATCAGTGACATGATAACCATGTTATCAGTGAAGTTTGTGGTCACAGAACAGTGTCTATAAGGGACTCTTGACTTTCCTGAGTATCATGCTCTAAGCATAAATGCTTATTGGCAGCTAGTTGAACTGGAAGTCCAATAGGAAAACCCCTAATGTTACCTTCAAAAGATCCTTGTGAGGAGAAGCAGTTCTGAATGGTAAAGTAAGGATCTTCAAAAGTCTACTCCTCTAAAAGTCAATGAGAACACTGGAGAAAATTTTCAAACTTAACTTTTTCAGCATTCTGGAAATCAACAGAATGCTTTTAAGTACAGGAGGAGCATTTATTCAAGAAACGGTTGAATCTCAATTAGAATAGCAGGTTTTGACTTTATGGTATTTTAACTTACTTTATTTCTATCTCCCTCTCCCCAGCTCCACGGTAGTTTTGAAAACCAAGAGCCTTGTGACCATGGTAGCTTAGAAAATCAACAACTTAATAGCCATGAACACAGGCAAAATGTGTTCCCAGATCCCCCAAAAGCCTCATGCTTAGAGAATTGTCACTACTTGACATGTCTGGCAGCCCCTGGAAGAGCCCCAATCACAGGATTTCTCTTTATTTGACCTGGCTCAGAGCTTGCTCTGTGCAAATAGCCTATCTCCAAGACATTTGTCAAAAATAATCACAGGCAACTGTTTCACATCATAGCTGCCTGAGGTAGCAATACTGCTTGGGGCACACAAAGGGCTGGCCAAAAAAATGTAAAAGGATAACATGCAGGACTTTGAAAAACTTTGAAATATTCTAGGGACTCTAGAAGGCCACACACATATGTAGGGCTGTGTTATGCCCAGCAAAGACCTGAGAAGGCTCTCATTTCTCTCATCTCACTGATCTTGAGACTTTGTGCAAGCAGGAAGTGTAAGCTACAGTGCTCTAAGCTGCTAGAGTGTTGAAGGTGCGATCCATCATACACGTAGAGCCCATTAGCAAAGGCTGGGAGACTTACTGGCCAAAGGCATTTAAACAAATCTCTGTCCAATTGTTATCTGACCACTAAGCTAACTTAGCATAGACTTCAGTGGCCACCCATGAGAACTGCTTCATCCCTATAAACTTCTAATAAATAGAGACATTTTCTTATACAACTACAATGTCTTTATTATGATACACAAGTATTATCCAATATTAAAATTGCACTGTTTCTTAAAAATCAGTTGGTTTACTTAAAATTCAGTAAACAATTTATTTATTATGGCACTTTTAATATAGAGCAATACCTCCTCTCCACTTTTTTTTAAAATTGGAGTATAGCATACGTACTGAAAAGAAAAGTAATGTTTACAGCCTGATTGTCTCAAAGTGAACGCATTTATGGCAACAGCACTCAGATCAAGAAACCAAGTATTTCCATCATTCTGGAAGTCCCTCTCCTGCCTTTTCCAATCACATCCCTTTAAAAAAATTTTTTTTTATATGGACCATTTTTAAAGTCTTTATTGAGTTTTTTACAGTATTGCTGCTGTTTTATGTTATGGTTTTTTGGCTGTGAGGCATGTGGGATCTTGGCTGCCCAACCAGGGATTGAACCTGCACCCCCCGCACTGGAAGGAGAAGTCTTAACCACTGGACCACCAGGGAAGTCCCGCCAATCACATCCCTTTTTAAAGGCAGCTTAAAGTCTTGACTTTTAACACCATACATTAGTCATGCCTTTTATATTGTTTTTTGGGGGAATTAGCACATATTTAGGAAGGTCCTTATGGTGCCTTAATTCTAAATATACAGAATAATCAATTTTTACATATGTACACACTCTTATAACTACCACTTAGATCAAGATATAGAAACTTCTCAGCACCCCAGAAGTCATCCTCATGTTTCCTTCCAGTTATAATTCCCTTTGGGTTTGACTTCTAAAACTATAGGTTAGTTTTGCCTGTTTTCATACTGTACAAACCAATTATATAGAGTATTTCATTTTTTTCTGGTTTCTTTTTCTTTTCTTCTTTTTTTAATTTTTGGCTGCATTGGGTCTTCACTGCCGCACGCAGGCTTTCTCTAGTTGCAGCGAGCGGGGGGCTACTCTTTGTTGTGGTGTGCGTGCTTCTCATTGTGGTGGCTTCTCTTGTTGCGGAGCACAGGCTCTAGGAGCTTGGGCTTCACTAGTTGTGTCACATGGGCTCAGTAGCTGTGGCTCGCAGGCTCAGTAGCTGTGGCCCGTGGGCTGTAGAGCGCAGGCTCAGTAGTTGTGGCACACGCGCTTAGTTGCTCCGCAGCATGTGGGATCTTCCCGGACCAGGGCTCGAACCCGTGTCCCCTGCATTGGCAGGCAGATTTTTAACCACTGCACCACAAAAGGGAAGTCCCTTTTGTCTGGTTTCTTTCACTATATTCTCTCCTTGCTCCTCAGGAACAACCTGACTCCTGACCTTGGGCTCTTAACTGCTCTGCTATACTTATGACAGTCTCACTGACCCACAACCTAAAAAAGGAGGAATGTGTGACTTGCTACTCTCAGAGTAATGAGTGGAAAAGTCATCTGAACACAGAATTAGCAATGGAAACTGTTTTTTAAAGAACTGTAAAAACGCTATGTGAGAATGCATCCAAGTAGACTTGTGCCAACAAAAAATATCCTTCTTCTTCATTTTCTTTCCTCTTTTTCTCTTTTGTATTTTATTTGGTTGGTCCACATTTTCTATTTTTGATTTAGTCTTATTGACTTGATTTACTGGCAAGAAATGGGGAGAAAAGCTTATTCTAAGCCCTTTCAGATGTTACAATTGTTACTGCATGATCAATTTGCAAAATGGAAGCTTTGCCTCATTTGTGAATTAACTATTCCGATGCCATTTAGAAGAATCTACACCAAGATAATTTTTACCAGCTTAGATAGGGAATGCAATTGTTCCAATTGCATATATAAACTTAAGCACATAAAGAATTAAAAGTGGCCATAATGTAAGTTTCCTCTTAGGTTATATTTGAGACTCTCTTTCTCTCTCTTCAAGGTTCTAAGAATTTATTTATTGTTTTATCACGAATGTCCAAGCTACTTCTCCTTGGCACAAACTAAGTGTGTAGCTTCAACCAAGTTGGTTTCCATTTGACATAGAGAGTAATGTTATTAAAACTTCCTTGGCCCGCTTATGAAATTTGAGCATCTTCAAAGAGTAGTTTTTATAGAGTTTGTAACTTTTATGTATTTTTCCCCTAAAGAATGAAAACTATTTGGATTTATGTTTTGTTGTCAGACTCGTCATATTTACTTGTCATATTTACTTGTCAGTATAAGGAGATTATTTAGATGTGGCTTTGTGTCTGTTCCAGTATTAGTAGCTCTTCAAATTTTTATTTTAACGGTTGCTCCTAAATGCATACATTTGGAGACCAGTAAGTTATAAAGTGCTTC
Organism: Tursiops truncatus; assembly: GCF_011762595.2. Classification (NCBI taxonomy): domain Eukaryota; kingdom Metazoa; phylum Chordata; class Mammalia; order Artiodactyla; family Delphinidae; genus Tursiops; species Tursiops truncatus. The sequence continues at coordinate 38,633,583 of NC_047040.1, forward strand.
ACACTTATGATGTTTGAAATAAAGTCTGAGGGAAATAAAAACTAGGATAGAGAATCTGTTCTTACTCATTTAATCAAAAACATGTATTGGATGTTTCCCAGAACTGGATAATTTTTGGAATATGAAGATTAATAAAGTATCTTCTATGTCCTTATCTCAGATAACATAGACTGATAGAGGGGATTGGATATGACTGTATCTGCGTGGACCAGATTTTCTAACAGTGGTATAAGAGGACAAGATGAAAAAGAGAGCTTATGTGAAAATATTTTGCATAGTAGCTGATACATAATGGATATATAAGTTTTAAAAAATGTCATCTTGATGAAAAAAGTAAAACTTGTTTTTCTGGTAGAATTTATTCAGGTTTCTTTAAAGAGAAACTGGAAATGATATTTATGGCCATGAATGTTTACAATGGTTGATTGTACTGTGATTTTTCTGTGTGGGGGGCGTGTGTGCACATGCGCACGCACACGGGCCTGTGTTTACAGTGGAAGTTGGAGACCCTGAAATAGCCTGGGAATCTGAATTATTTGGGTATTTATGTTTGATTTAAATTGATGTCATAATTCCATTTGGAGCAGATCTCTTTGAGTTGATGACTATTCAGTACTTGGAGTTTTGAATACAATTTTAAACTAGTTTTTGTGTGCCATCTTTCACTTCAATTTTTTTTTTTTTACAATTCCTTTACCAGATGTATCTTGAATTTGTGTTTTGTCCCCTGGAGGTGTCCTTATGATGAATGATACTTGTGTTTTTTAGTATCTTGAGACATATGGTTTATTGATAATGTGTGGTTAGCTACAAGGTCACTTTTTTGGCCAACTCCACTTGATAAATAACAACTCCTTTTGAATGAGTACTTAAATCCACACTATAAGTAATATTTTCAAGTGTCAGGATAGCTAGGTTTGCAAGGGAAACTTTATTTTTTTATTTATTACTGTTTCTGTATTTCTCTGTCACACTAAGCCAGATTGAAGCCTCTCTTTTCTGATTATTAAAGTAATGCAAGTTCATTATAGAAAAGGTAGAAAATATGGAAGAATATTAGGAACACTTAAGTCTTCCTGCCAAGCATTAATTACTCTGAACATTTTGGCATATTCCTTTTACAATTTTATTTTTATAAATATCGTATGTATGTTTAAGGTCAATGAAGCTCATATTATACATATAACTCTGCAGTACATTTTTCCACTTATTATATCATGACCATTTCCCATGTCATTCAAAATTATCTGGGAACATAGTGTAATGACTACATAATAGTCTATAATATGACTGTGTCATAATTTACCTATTCATCTTTTTTGGACACTTAATCTAGTTTCCAATTATTACAGATCATGACACAATGACCACTGAATTTATATAATCTTTGGTGGCACGTATTTCTTGAACATGCATATTATTTTGCTTATTAAACCATTTTTTCATGTGTAAAATAATCCTTACTTTCCTGGTGATTCCCCCCCCGCACCCCAACCTTGTACTATTATTCTTTACTGAAGGAAGTTTTTAAATTTAAAAAACAATAGCTTTTTTTTAAGATTGAGTTGTTTAAACATAAACTCTAAAACAGATTAGAAGGTAAAATTACAAATCCTGATGATAGCAGTTTATAAGGGAAATGCTTACAGATCCTTAAATATAGCTTTGTAGGGAAGGGCGGCAGTGAATCAAGTTGTTACAATTTGTTCCAGGAAAGGCATTTTGGATGAATGCCATCTATTTTTACAAAGATGTCTTATGATTTTAGTTTTATCTACTCCACTTAACCTTTCCCAAAGTGATTGCTGAAGCAAATGTATGTAATACAATAAAAAGAATTAACATAATTATAATTCCTTTTGTTAAAGGCAATTCTTTTTCTCCAACAATGTTACTTGAATTTTAATAAAAGTATTGAATTTAAGCCTGGTTGAATCATGTTAGATAACCTATATCCAAGTGACTTCTGAGGTCAGTTCATCTAGCCAGTTGCCTTCTTGGTGGACTGTCATTAATCTACTTAGTATTCATATTTGCCACAGAAGTAGAATTCTGAAAACGTCTCCAAATAGTCCAATGATTTAGATATTCTCTATTGAGAATAAAGACAACACTAGAATCTGAGAGTTACTGATAGTCTGTAAATACTCTGTGCCAGGCACACTGTCTCCTTGCTTTATGTAGCTTTACAGTGCTCTCAAAATCATGCTGGTTATACATTGTTATTATCCCCATTTTATTTATTTAAACACTTAAAAAAATACTTATTTTATGTATTTATTTGGTTGCACCAGTTCTTAGTTACGGCAGTCAGGCTCCTTAGTTGTGGCACATGCATGTGCTCCTTAGTTGCGGTTGGTGGGCTCCTTAGTTGTGGCATGCAAACTCTTAGTTGCGGCTCGCATATGGGATCTAGTTCCCTGACCAGGGATTGAACCCCGGCCCACTGCATTGGGAGCGCGGAGTCCTAACCACTGTGCCACCAGAGAAGTCCCTATCCCCATCTTATAAATGAGTGAGTTAAAGTTTGTAGAAGGTTACTCATTTGGCCAATGTCACACAGCTAATAGGTGTCCATTTTGGCTGCAGAACCAGTGCTATTCTGTACTGCCTTCAAGCTGTCAGAGAGTTCTTAGTCATATGAACTGACTAAACTGACTACATGAGAAAATGTCTTAAATTGGATTAAAAAATGTTAAGAAAACATAATGAACAAACTTAGTGTGTGACATAACTTTTAAGCATCACAGAACAAACTTGGATATTTAAAGCTTGGCTTTATTCTCTTTTAAAAAGGAGGCATAATTATTTAGTAGGAAAAAAACCTCATTTTTCATTCTTCCTAGCTAGAAATCTTGGCAGCTAGGAGTGCTGTTGCTATTATTGTGAGTTTGTTTGTTGTGTGTACAGATTCATGCTCCCAGATTCTCCATCCTCACCTTTTATAAACACCGTGTTTAACTTGGAAGAGGAAAAAGTTATTTTTGGCAACACTGGTAGAGCAAAAGTAGCAACTGCAGGGAGGCATGAAGGGAAATACTGACCTGAGCCAGGAATTGTAGAAATATGTCTACAATTTAACTTCAATTCTGTTTAGAATGCAGGTCTCTAACAAGAGAAAGAATTATTATTCAAGGTTTACTAGGAGGCAGGAAAACTGCAAAATGAGATCTGTGTCTGTGTACTTATGACTGAAATAATGTACTGATACTTTGTGCTTCTTATTACTGTTTTCATTGCCAAAAATCATGAAAATCATTAGCTGATAGGGCCCAATGCTAAGATGGCTAGGCTGCTATTTGAGAATAGCCTGAAGCAATCGTTTCATGTCAACAAAGATTCACAGACAGAGCATAGATATTGTATAGATATAATATCTATACCCTCAAGTGATAAAGTTCATCATTGAATTCTCAAATATTAAAACCCAAGGATTTCTTTGCAAGTTGAAAGATAACATTTATAATAAGTGAAACGAGGGTTGCTTTTTGCTGTTGAAAGTAAACTTTTAGGAAATTTTACTAAAATATCATTCTAAGAGGTGGTACAAGCTAAAAAAATGGTTGGTCAATTCACGTAACACATAGATTGGTGTATTGCTGACAGATTCAGAGTGAGTTATTATGAGACGATGAAGACGTTAGTTCAGACAGTCATTCAATAGATCATTTCTGGCCCCTAACCTTTGGAAATGATATTACAGAAAGCCACTTTTATATCAAACCCTGGGCTAAGAGGCTCCCTGATCTGACCAAGCATGGCTCATTCTTCCATCTAGAGTATGCCAGAGTTTCTCAGATTACCTATGGTCGTTCAGATCCATCACAGACACTGATCTTTCATTAGTCAGAATAAAAATAAACTATTAGAAGAATGAAATTGAATAAAAAACAAGATCCACAGAATATAAGCCCACATTTTTATTATTAGATTGAACAGACTTAAAATTACTCTAACAAATTTCTGTAAAAGTTACTAAAGGGCTCAATTTCTGTACTTTTCTCAGGTGATTAACAGCCAGCTTATGGCCCAGTGCTGGCCCATGGCCCATATTTTGAGGAGCACTGTTCTAGATTTAAATACAGACAAAAACTTTTTTTCTCATGTTAGTGTCCCTTCCTGTCTCTTCATTTTTCCTGTACTTTCTTGTCTTCTTCTTACATAGTTTTCCTCTTTTCTTAAGATGGAGTGGAAATAATCAACATGAGAATTGTTAGGGTAGGTAACACTGCAAAGGTACAAAGATGCATGTCTCTTTTTGAGTTTTCTACTAAAACGAATTTACAAAATCAAATATGACATTCATATACACACATACCTTAATATATGGTCTGTTGGATTTTGACTCCAGGTCAGTGTCTCTTAAAGTGTGGTTTAAGGACCAACTATATCAGAATTAGCTCGGGTAATTGTTTAAAAATGAAGACTACTAAGACCCATCTTATACCTACTGAATCAGAATTTCTCTGGTTTGCTCTATGAAATTTAGTCTGAATTTTAAACATGAGTCTCACCAGTTGATTCTAATACACAATAGAATTTGAGCTCTACTCTTTAAGGGTGTGGGAATCTGTGTGGTTATTCGATTCTGTATCATACACTATGGTGGTATATTATAAATGCCAATTCTGAAATGTCCACTAATGTGAATATTTTGGAGTCTTTATATATGTGCTTTCAGCAGAGAATCTCCAGGATATTATTGGGTTCATTGCTATCTCAGACATATACAAAGCCTTATTGGAAAAAGGTATGTTTTCATTTTACAGACAGAAGCAAAGAACACACATACACAAATAAAATAATTGTACATCCTTCTTTATTGTAATGATTTTACAGCCTTCTCATTTTATTTTCAAAGTTTCACATACCTAAAATCTATTCTTAAATTCACCTTGCTTTATATAATATAATTTTATTTGGAATAAAAAGTAGCATAGGGGCTTCCCTGGTGGCGCAGTGGTTGAGAGTCCGCCTGCTAATGCAGGGGACGAGGGTTCATGCCCCAGTCCGGGAAGATCCCACATGCCGCGGAGCGGCTGGGCCTGTGAGCCATGGCCGCTGAGCCTGTGCGTCCGGAGCCTGTGCTCCACAACGGGAGAGGCCACAACAGTGAGAGGCCCGCGTACCGCAAAAAAAAAAAAAAAGTAGCATAGCTACAGAATCCATTAACCATGTAATTAAACAGTTGTTATGAATTGAATGAGACATGTGGGATTGTATATAAACCACGTTAATATTTCATTTAAAAACACTTGTCTTTACATTAATCTGGGGTTAATACAAAATTTATTGTTAAGGAAAAATATTATATTCTTAGGTGTTAATACCAAATTCACCCATAAGGAAAAATAATATATCCTTGGATATATTATTCAAGGTACACGTCAGTCAAATAAAAGAGCCTCTGCTATAGCTGGATCTTTAGTTCAGCAGTGGAAATTACTAAAAAATAACAAACACCACCACATTTATTCTTATTTGTGTATTCCTTTCAGAGTTTTTGGCACATTATATCCCGTGTGTGTATTTGTCTTTTAGAGATAGAAGAGTGAAGGTCATTTATTCTTCTTTAGGAAAGCAGTAGATCATAATCCTGATATTTTGTCTTGAATGGACAGTGATAAAGGGATTTCCTTATTCACTTAAGAAAAGAAAATCAGTTCTTTGGGGACTTCACTCTCTTCCCAAGCATAATGATAACTTCCCAGGTAAAACTGCAAAACCCTAAGAAAGTAACAGGTCCATACTTGTATTTACTGAACTCAGAGTACCGCAAGAATGTTGCTGATGTGAAATTATGCAGGCTACTGGAAAATTTTCCTCTGGACCTTTCAACCTTGCCATTGTGTGCCCTTGATCAAGTTACTAGACCTCTCCAAACTGTTTCCTCATAAGGATAACAAGACCTCTTAGAATTGCTGGGAGAACTCTATCAGTTCAGTTAATGATTCTGAAATACCGAGCACAGCTCTTGGCATTGGTGAGTGGTAGTCAGTAACCTGGGGAATTTGTATAGCAGTGGGAAATGTGTGGGTAATCTCTGATGTCATGCAAACTCTAGATTTGAAATTCAGCTGGTTTCCTGCTATGTAATCTTGTGTTAGCAAGTAATTCAATCCATCTATCCCCCATTTTTCTTAATCTGTGAAATGGGGATTGTAGTGACGATTCCAGAAAGTTATTATGAGGATTAAATGAGGGAATGTGTGCCTGGCACATAGAAGTTTCTTAATAGATAACAGGTGATAGCCATTATTATTTTTATTGAATTTGATCGCATACCACTTTCTAAGATAAATTTAAAACAAACAAACATGTTTCATGTACATGTATCTACTTGAGTTTAGTTTTGAGCGTCCTCCCCTTGATCTTTTAGAAGCTGTCTCATTTTAAAATTTATTTTCAAAATCTTTCTGATTTATACACGAACCAATGTGTATTTCCATTGGAAGATGTTGGGAATCCGAAAACAGAGCGGTGATGAAATGAGTATTCATCTGGCTGCTTTACGAACACAGTTTCAGAAGAAAAAGCAGGCAATACAAATTGCAGCAGATAGGCAGACCCTTGCTGCAAGACTTCAGTAATGCATATGAGTGATGTCAGACTCACAGGCATGCAAAATGCATAAACACAAAGGAAATTCATAATGGGCTTTTCAGGAAGAGGGTTGTTGCTTCCTGATGTGCTAACCTTGACTCTGCTTCGTGTTTTTGGTGCCCGCATAAAGATAGCTGGAGGAAACACTGTTGGAGTTTTCCATTGTCCGTCTGTATTGTAATCTAAGAATTGTGTTTTGCTCTTCTCTACCCTATTCTTAATAAATATTCTGTGAGCTTTGGGGAATAAGCTATTTCAGTTAAGTGATGTCTTTAATTTATATGATTAATTCATTCAGCAGCCACAAATCACAGTTCTACCCACAAGTATCCTTGTTGATCAATAGATCAGAATGTTGAGAATGTGATAATCAGTTGGGCTTTCAGAAGGAGAGCTTAAGGAGATGGGGAAAGGGACGTTTCCTTTCCCTTATTTTTTTTATTTTTATTTTTTGTGGTACGCGGGCCTCTCACTGTTGTGGCCTCTCCCGTTGCGGAGCACAGGCTCTGGACGCGCAGGCTCAGCGGCCATGGCTCAGGGGCCCAGCCATTCCGTGGCATGTGGGATCCTCCCGGACCGGGGCACGAACCCGTGTCCCCTGCATCGGCAGGCGGACTCTCAACCGCTGCGCCACCAGGGAAGCCCTCCTTTCCCTTACTCTTAAGCTTCCTTTTCTCTCCCTATACACTGATGCTTAAATTTTCTAGTCTGTTCTCCTTCCATGGCCTCATCCTTCCCTCATCCTCTGTGCTCTAGTCACACTGGTCTTCCTTCAGTCTCTGAAAGGGCCATGCTGCTTCCTACCACAGGGCCTCTGCACAGCTCTTCTGTCTGGAATGAACTCTCTCTCCTCTTGCCTCCTCCCCTCCCCAAATCCTAGTGGTCCACTTAGTCCACACACTGATTCCTTGAGGGAGCTTTCTCTTATTCTCTGGCCTGGTTCATGTCCCCAGCTCATCCATTGCCTTACCACCTTCTCTTTTTCCTTTGTAGCATGTATCATTATAGTAACTAAAGAATTCACTTTATATTTGTTATTTAGTGTTTCTCTCTCTAAAATAGAAGCTCTGCAAGAAGAAGGAGGGGCTGTGTTTGTCTTGTTCGCATATGTCTCCCAGTGCCTAGCACCTATATGATAGCACAGTAGGTGAAAATGCTAAGGTGTTATATGGATGCAAAATTGGTATTAATGTGCTTCACCATTTTATTTGTTGCTATGGATTTTTTTTTTTTTTTTTTTTTGGTGTTTTCTTCAAGGGTGTGGTTTGGAGGAAGGAACGGCATATGTAAATTTCAAGGCCTGACACTATCATGCTCTGGCTGTACTTTCTCAATACAGTAATTTATTGTGAGTGAAGAGGTACTGGCTGAACTACTTGTATTTAAGAAACAGCATCCCCATGAAAGGGTACGTGTATGTGATGGCCTTAAGGCTAAGCTCTAATGTTCATCTAACCTCCCTTGCTCCACTCTATAAGTTTCTTTCATGATCATCTTGGGAAAAATCTATGTTCTATTATGACAAAGGCTTGTGCTGTGGAGAAGCAGATTTCCTTTACATAGGAAAGTAGCCTGTTTGTCACAAGTGAGTGTCAGTGACACGTGGATGGACCAGAATCTAGAGTTCAGCTAAAGTGGCATATCTGACAACTGTTACAATATTTGGAAGGCAAGGAAATGTGGCTTGGAGGGCCAGAGTGGTGGGAGCATCAAGTGGGTCCAGGGCCCTGGGAGTTGAATGGAGGTAAGGGTTAAACACTGGGGTTGAAAACAGAGATGCTGACATTGTTGAGCAGTCTGTTGTTCATAGGCTCTTGCCATCTTTCATGCCAATAATAGGAAATAAATTCATCCTTTCTGGCTTATTTTTTCTAATCTCCTAATGGTGACTGAGGCTGCTGTGGGCCCATTGGCCACCTATTAATTAGTGAGGTCACGGCATTTTCACAGTGTTATTTGGGGAGGCAGTGTATTATAACAGGGTTTGGGCTTGGGTGTATTCAGATCTGACTTTAATCCTGGTTGTTATCACTTTCTCTCTGTGAGTCTCAGTTTCCTCATCTGTAAAATGGACCTAATAACACTACTGACCTCAGTTTTAGAGCACGGTGGCATTCATTAGAGACTATTTCTAAAGCATTTACTATGTGCTCCTGGTACATAGTAGGCATTCCATACATGCTTGCTATTATTGTTGTTTGCTAGGATGTACCTAGAAATCCACAATGATTTGTCCTAAGACATGGCTGGGTTTGCATGTCCAGAAGAGGCCTGGACGGGGCGGGGGTGGTTCTGGAGTGACAAGCTTGCTGTGTTCACTCAATCTATTCCAGAATCAGCCCAAAGTTCTGTGCACCTTTGAAGTTTCATGGCAAACTATGTCTGGGTTAAGGGAACAGTGGAGAGGAAATTGCAGCCACCAAATGTACCATGGAGCTTAAATCTAGTCTGCCCCACTTCACAGCAAAAGCACGTGACAACTGAGCACATCTCTTCTTGCTTTCCTGGAAGTTTTGCTGGAAAGAGATGGTCTTGTAGCCTTTGATTGTACTCATGCATTCAACCAGCACTTAAAAATTGCAGTGATGGGGCTTCCCTGGTGGCGCAGTGGTTGAGCGTCCGCCTGCCAATGCAGGGGACATGGGCTCATTCCCCGGTCCGGGAGGATCCCACATGGCGCAGAGCGGCTGGGCCCATGAGCCATGGCCGCTGAGCCTGCGCGTCCAGAGCCTGCGCTCCGCAACGGGAGAGGCCACAATAGTGAGAGGCCCGCGTACCGCAAAAAAAAAAAAAAAAAAAAAATTGCAGTGATGGCACTGGGTGGGTGAACAGCCTTACAAGGCCCCTCTCCCCATTGAAGAACAATGCATCTGAACTGGAGATTCTCATACCACAACCGCTTCCTAGAATAAGACAGGAGTACCAGGTAAATCCGTGATTGTGTCTATTTTTGCATTAAAAGTAGGGTCTGAAAATAACTTCTGTACTGATAACCACATTTGGCGATTTTCATGAAAGCTATATGATATATGAAAAAGTTGTAGTCCTTTTTTACAGTTTGAAACCACAAGTCCACAAACTCTATTCTGGATTGGCTAGGATACTATTTCAGTAACTTAAATTAAGTCTGTATCTGATTAATGGTAACAGTAAATTAGAGTTTCCCAGATAGTGGCCACTCTATTCTGAGTAAATCAAACAGAAAAACCCCCTCTCTGTGATAACAGTCAGCTTGTTGACATCAGCCCCCTGTGTGTGTGAGTGTGTGTGTGTACACACATAACTTTTCCTTTGGAATTCTCCCATGGAAAAGCAAAGGAAGGAAGCTGAGGGGAGGATGGGGCGATTGCATCCTGTGCTTTACAGGGGCGTGGCCACAACTGCCTCAGCCGCGGGGACACTGATACATGATTTTTTTTCACTTCGGATGCCTGAACAGTGATAAGTCTTGATGAAAGGCAGGGGCGGCTCTCAGTGTTGTTTATAGCTGGACAGGAGTCTCCTAGTAGCAGCCTGCTTGAGCCCCACTCAGTATTTCACTGCTAGAACTTTGGGGAAGAGGAAGAACAGCAGGCGCATCTGAAGTGGACCCGCAGAGCTCTCCCCGCCGCATTAGGATTTCAGACCCTCTTTAACTTCAGTTCGGGCCACGCTTATGAATGACATTGCCAAGTGGGTAGGCCAGGTACATGGTTTTAAGGAGAATGAAATGTCTCTTCGTGCTGCTTCCTAAATCTGATTTGAAATGATGGATTCTGCCCTGACAAAGGCAGAGAGGAACTCTTTGGGATTTTATGAGGTAAGGTATTAGAAAGTTCTGTGAAATGAATTCCACTCTCATCTGATTTCTGTGTCCAACTGTTTGGGATTCACAGTTGTCTCTGCCTTTCTTTTTGAAAAATTCTTAATGCTGTCCCCTCCCAGCTTGGTTAGGGACAATTATTAACAAATTCTGTAGTGCATTTATTAAGCCAGGCTTAAAGCTCATTGACAGCACTTTCAGCTCTGAGTGACCCTCCATCCAAGAACTGGGCAGTATTCAGACACTCTGTGTGGGAGACTGTGCTACACGGCGTAGTACATGGCATAATGTGCAATTTCTGTACATACGGCCTCTGCACTTTTGCTGCCTGGTCATTTGGCATCCATTGCTTAAGAAAGCAGGGTCTCCAAAAACATAAAAATAGCTATGCTTTGGGGGTTTTTTGTATATTTTTTTATGCTTTTGTTTTAATTTATTTATGAAAAATCAGAATAAGACAATGTCTTTAAAGGAAATAAATTTAAAAAGTTAAAAGGAAAGAAGTTGAGGAATTGTGCTTTTGAGTATTAAAAACATAGCACTCTTTAAAAAGGATGAAATAAACACTTACACATGTATAATAGCTCCTAATATGAACCAGGTTCACATCCTGTACACATGTCCTCCTCACACCTTTCTGAGCTAGGAGTGCCATTATCATTTTATAGAATGGGGAAATGGGGTCTTTGCAGTTTTAAGACTTGCCCAAGGTCATACATTCTGTAAATGGGAAAAATGGAATTTAAACTCAGGCCTGCTGTTTCTTGAAGTTCTGGGATCTTAGCATCACACAGCAGCCACAGCCTGGTAACACCATTATCAAGCAGCATACTACTTTCATTGCACCTGTAATAAATGATGGGTACCTAAAAACAAAAGCCATACTACACACCATCTACAAGCTGGCCCTGCCTGTCTCTCTGATCTCATCTTCTCCCACTCTTGGCCTCATCCTTCACTCTGCATCACTTTGTTGTTCCCTGGGAACACAGTGGGCTTGTCCTGTTTCAGGGTCCTTGCATTTTCGTGTGTTGCCTTTTCCCAAATCTCCCAGTGGAAAGCAGTCCCACTTCATTCAAGGCCCTGTTCAAATGTTTCCCTCATCAACCTACATAAAATAGTACTCTCCCACCACTCTCTCTCCCCCTCCCACTCCCTGGCTGTCTTCCTTCAACCCATGTCACCACCACCTGACATTACGTTGTCTCTACTACACTACCTGACATACACATTATTTTGTGTCTGATTATTCATCGCTTTTCCCACTGGACCAAAATCTCCACGAGGAGAGGGACTTTCACTGGCAGAGAGGGGATGCTCAGTAAATATTTGTTCAATTAATTTTCAGTGATTTTCATTTCCATCATTCCTTCCGTAATTGTTTTCTTTCTGTTTTTAGGCCTTAAAGTCTTCCTTCTAACTCTTGTTAGCCTGTCATCACCTTGCCCCACATGATGGACCTTTAGAAAAAGATCATTTACCTACTCTTTCTCATGAAATTTCTTTAGCAATATGAAGTCTTGTTCTAATCTGTCAGCTTTGGTACCAGGAAGGGGATTGAAGCATTTTAGTGTCATCGTTATAGAATATTCATATAGGACCTAATAGAGAATCATGTGCCAAGGTGTTTACCAAGCTACCATGTGCTGAACATGCTTGACCCTTTGAAAGAGCTGAGGCTTACATTCTCATTGTTAAAGTGTAATCGCTGGAGGAAATATAGCCATGCAGACTGTGATGGGGAAAATTATGTTCTGACAGCAATGGGTGCTTCATGAAGACATTGGAAATTTTTTTTTGTGTGTGTGGTACGCGGGCCTCTCACTGTTGTGGCCTCTCCTGTTGCGGAGCACAGGCTCCGGACGCGCAGGCTCAGCGGCCATGGCTCATGGGTCCAGCCGCTCCGCGGCACGTGGGATCCTCCCGGACCGGGGCACGAACCCATGTCCCCTGCATTGGCAGGCGGACTCTCAACCACTGCGCCACCAGGGAAGCCCGACATTGGAAATTTTTAAGCCTCAAATTTTATAAAGATCACCGAATTCCTGCTGATATTTCTAACATGAAATTGGCTAAAACTATTACCAGTTGCATATTCTGTTTTCACAATGATATTTATTATAAATTTTTAGAGTAGCCAAATTAAATAGATTATTTGATATAAGTAAACTTTTAATAATTTTTTCATTTGAGGTATTATCAAAGAATTTGAGTTTCCTATGTTCTATATAGGACAGTATTCAGTTGGGGAAAAAGTAAATGTTAATTTAGAAATGCTCTGAAAGTCTTCATCAGGAAAAAACTTGTTTAAGATGTTTCAAAGGCCTTTACCAGAAACTGGTTATGTGATCTTAAGTAAGCTAGTTCATCTTTTTGTGCATTTGGTGTGATGGACTATAAGCTATAAACAAAGTTGAATGTCAACTCAGCATAGCAATGTGATTGAATTAATTAGAAATTCTTGTTATAAAGATTGAGAGTTTAAATAAATTGATCTTGTTAAGTTAGTCTAGTAAAGCTTAGTGTGGAATTTGCAATATTGTCCTTGTTTTTCTCTATTTTGAACAGGACAGAGATCTCTTTAAAAAGGCTTTATGCATTCCTTGGTGAGAATTTTATTTTCCTCCTTTGTATATTTTAACAGTATAATACTGGTATTCAGTTAATGCCATATCATCATAATTAAAAGAAGACATGGCAACCTCTTTTGTTCAACCAAATATGAGCACCTACTATGTGCCAGGTATTCTAGTTACTTGAGATACATCAGTGAACAGAATAGACAAAAGTCCTTGACCTCTTGGAGTTTACATTCTAGAGAGAAAGACAATATACAAGAAGTATAAGTAGATTATATAGTATGTTAGGTGGTGTTAGGGTTATAGAAAAGAAATTGAGCGGAGTAAGAGAGTCCAGGAATGCTGGAGACAGGGTAGTTTTAAACCGGGCAGTCAGGGTAGATTTCATTGAGACAGTGATATGCAAGCAAAAAAGAAAAATAATTTAAGGAGAGGATTGATGCATTAGGATATATTGGGGGAAAGATTCAGACAGATGGACCCTGAGGCAGAGTCCTGACCAGAACTTTGAGGATATTGTAAAGGAGGAAAAAAACTTTATTCTCTGAGGTTTGGCTACTGGCCCTGCAAATCAGACTGACAAAAGACAGATTAACAGGAAAAATAGGATACACATTTTAATAGATGTTAAAAATTTTATTTCTACTTGCATGAAGCCTTCTTGTATATAAAATGAAGACCCAAAGAAGTGGTTAAATTCAGGGGCTTATATGCTACTTTACCAAAGGACAATAAATTGTGGAGAAGTAACTAGACAAAGGAAGGGCGGTTGGCTTCTGTGGGTGGTAAATTGTGGGAAGGTAAATATATGGGGGAAACTAATGGAAGATAAGGGTTATTTAGGAAGGTTTGTTACGCAGACTGAAGTTGGTTCCTTCTCCATTGATGAGTAGTGATTAAGAGTCATCTTACTCTTCCTGGTATGGGAGAGGGAGACACCTTTACGGATGGAAATTTATGTCTTGCTTTTAGACATAAAGGGGGAGAGCAGAGGGCTGATTGCTTTCAGCTCAAAGTGGCATATTTTGGCCTGGCAGACTCTTAACTCCCTTCATTACCAAGGAGTCCAGTGCAGCTGGAGTGGAGCAAGCGGGGAAGGGGAGAGGGTAGGGAAAGATGAGGTCAGAGCTCTAATTTTTTGGGGGGTGGGGAAGGGGGCTGCCAGATCCTGTAGGGCACTATTAACCTCCAAAAAGACTTTGAATTTTACTCTGAAAGAAACAGGGATCCTAATGAACAAGAGGTAAGACATTTTCAATATGTAAACATTACCTATGTTTAAAGTGAATTCTTCTGTAAACCCTCTCTGACTGAAACTCTTGACAGTTATTTGCTAAAATGAAGCCAAGTGTTTCCTCTCACTGGTCTGTTGGTGGTTCCCCCCTTGTCAACTGAGTGTTTAATTGACTAGTTTAGGATCAGGTATTTTATACAGGAAGTTGCTTAGCAGGGCCTCCTGCCTCTGCCTAGCACGTCTGGAGGTTTGAATGTTGAGGAGACCCCTCAGGGGTGTGGTTAGGACTTGGCTATAAGGTATGTCACCCAGCCTGGATCTACTGAAACATATAACATTCTTCAGATTGGCCTGCACCACCCCTGGTGAGGCCTCCTGTAGAGGAGACAGCAGTAGCACACCTCTCTCATACAGCGGTGTGAGTGACAGTGAATCAGTATATGAGCCTCACTCTTCCCGCCCCCCCTCGCCAGTGTTCCCTTCTTATCGGGGCACACGCCCTTCAGTGCAAACATCTCCAAGGCCAGACCTTACCGGCTTGCCAGAGGGTCTTCTCAGCCTCTGTTGCTTTTTCTGTCCTGTAATGTGCCAGTGTCTTTTTCTCTCATCTCTGGCACATTATAATCAGCAAATCTTTCTGGTATCTATCAATATAAGAAAATATTCAAGTGGCAGTGGGCGCATTCTCATTTGATAGCATGGTGTCATCATTGCAATCCCTAAATATGTCCAATACTCACACTCTTTTTTTTTCCATCCAGGGAGGGTGTCAGTGTACAGAATTGGGCATCTAGGGAGATTGGGTTAAAAACAAATGCCGAGTGTGCCGATTCATGAAGTTTGTGAGTGAATTCTCATAGCACTTAATAAGACTGGTGCTCTGTTTGGTACAATCAGTGGTAAAGGGTCACCCCCTCACCCGCCTGCAATGTAGTTCAGATCTCAGCCACTGTCAGAGTTTTGCTCTTGCATAACTTGCCTAGTGGGATTCCATAACTTGCCTAGCACATGCAGGTAAATTTGCAAAGTTTTAACAGTCAGGCAGCCCCTGTGAAGATGTGTTTTTGGCCAGGTCTAGAATGATCATTTTGATTCAAATTGTAGCTTAGGATTGCTCTAAATCCCAAATCCTAGACAAGGCATCTAATTTCTGAGTGTAGCTGGAAGAAAGCCAGGCCTCTTTATGATCCAATCTCAGGACATAGGTATATTCAATTTTTATCCGAAAAGTAATTTAAAATCAAGTTAGATGTTTATGCCATTTTTCAAGAAAATGTAGGGAGGAATTACTTCAAAGCAAAAGAACATTTGTAAACATCATTTTTCATCTGTCACAGTCTGTCACATGGCATCTTTCTTACAAAATTTCTTATCTTTTTTCAAGTCCCCTAGGTTGACTGATAGAATAGTGAGGACTTTGAATACTTTTTTTGTTTCTGTTTTATCTCCAGTATTGTATGGACGTTTTGGAAATATTAATATAGACATAGAAACATTTCCAAATTATTTTGGATATGTTTAATATGTCTGGCCATGTCTCCTGTATATGCCTATTCACAGGACATTTCTGCAATCCAAAAGTCATGTACAGAAAAAAAAATTAATCTTTAAAAGATTATTTTCACACTGACCTCTGTGTGTGAAATATTACGGGGAAGGAAGAGTTTGAAGCATGAAAGACTTTATGCTTACGTCATTTTAGGTTTTTGTGGCATTTTAAAAAGAATTCATTTATTTTTTAAAATTACTCTTTACAATCATATTGTAAGTTAATATAATTAATCCTACTTTTCCAAGTAAGAAAATGATAATGTCATGGGACCTAGGGAACAACAAACAGTAACTTTTACCACTGAATTCAGCTCTTAATATGCCACTTGTTTGTTGCTTCTGATGACCATTTATGGAACCAAAAAATGAACCTTGGGAGACAAAACAATATGTCTAGAGAACAGTGAAGCAAAGGAATGGATGGGATACCTTAATGACTGGCTCAAATGTGTAAACCTCTGAAAGGATATCTCCATATGCATCTCCCAAAGACACTTCAAACTTGATAGATCCAGAGCCATAGTCATTATACACGGTCACGGAGAATGCTGATCATTCCCCCTCGGTTCTCTAACACTTTATAAAGTATGCACACCTCTATCACAGCACTTTTAACATCGCATTGTACCTTATATGCCAGTCTTCTCCTACTGTACTGCAAACTCCTTATGGCAGGAAATGGATGTTCCTGACCTTCATAAGACAGTCAGTAAATTCCATTCAGATGAAAGAAGGAAGGGAGGGAAGGAGGGAGGAAGGAAGGAAAGGAACAAGCTAGCAAATGAGAGGGACAGTGGTCAATGAGATGTGCATGGTCCACAGCATTGCTATGATTGCTCAGTTTCTCTGGAAATTACCATGGAACAGATTTTTTTTCCATGTGAGGTGTTTGTAGTACCTGTAGCAGAATCACCTGGTTGGGGTGCTTCCTAAAATTCAAATTCCTGCATCCCGACTCAAACCTACTGAATCAAAGTCAGCATTGTTGAAGGAGCCCCCAGGATATTCATTGTGAGCAATGGAGTTGGGCAATCATTGCCCCAGAGGATCAGTTAGCTAAAGGGGAAGGTAGCCAATGATGATTTGTGACCTACTGAATGTGCAGGAGATGTTGGCAAATCTGCTTATATAGAGATTTTGTTTAAGACCCCAAGGTAAAATTATGTGGTTCTCATTAAGGGAAGGGGACTATTTCTCACCAAATTAACCAAATTTCTGAGAAAATTCTTTGAGCTACTATACTCTGCAGTTAATAGAATAGAGTTAGTTCTGTGTAGTGTAATCTTATATCCCTACTCCTTTACTTCTGGGTCCAAACACTTCGTTTCTCCCTTGGAGAAGCAGACTTAACAGAAGTAATTCCAGTATTAAAAAAAAATTAATTGGAAAAGCCCTAGAAGAGTACAGTTGATGCTTGAAGAACATGGGTTTGAACTGCTCAGGTCCACTTATGCACGGATTTTTTTCAATAGTAAATACTGCGGTGCTATGTGATCCACGGTTGGTTGAATTGCAGATATGGAAACTGCCTGCGGGTAAGGAGGAACCCCATCCGTATGCAGAGGGCCGACTCTAAGTTGTATGTCGATTTTTGACTTCAGAGAGGGGCGGTGTGCCTAACCCCTGCCTTTGTTCAGGGGTCAACTGTAATTTTAAAAAACACTATATGAAATCATTTTCGGAAAGTATCATGGATTGCTAAAATAAGGCAAGAGTAAAGATTTTCAAAAGGTTTCTTGATCATGTTCCCACAATATTCACAAACAGGAATGAAAATTACATTAGAAGGATTTTAGGGCTTTTTGGGTGTGTGCTTTGCCTTTTTATTTACAGAACATGTACTGCCAACTAGATTTATAAGAGAACTAAGAATATGTAAGAGACATGAGTGGACAAGCTTCATATAAACCCTGCCAAACAAAATTAGATTTAGAAAAGATATTTAGGTACATGAATTAAATATCTCCAATGTTTCTTTTTGTAATTATATTCCAGCTAGAAAGTTACCTAGGTATCTAGAACATACACTTCTAGAATACAGACTCCATTGTAACTATAACAGATATTTTAATGTTAGTAAGAAGGGAAATAAAAATGTGGATGGGAAAGGGGGCAAGGAAGGCAACGGTCCAAGAGCAAAAGCAGACAGGTATGTCTCATGGAGGCTGACGTGTTTCTCGGTTGAGAGGAAGAAGCTAAAGGTCAAGGTGAGAGAAGGTGACTGATGGAAGGGTTTGAGTCAAGGGCACCACCATAATGGGGGGTAAAACCCTGGGCAAGAAAGCGAGAAATACATGTGGGTTCAGAAAAGATGGCGGTAGGGAGAGGCAGAAACCAGGGAAATGGGGCTTGATGTCCTCCATGTTCTAGATGCCATAGGGTGCATGGTACCCTGCTGTAAGTCAGAGGGTGGAAATTAGAGGATGTGAGGACAGTGAGACAGATTTGAATAGCTCTTAAGAGAAATGGGGAAGGGAAGTGGCCAAGTATAAATGGAAAAATTGATAATTGGCTTTAAAGACCAATGACATTTCTTTGATCTATCCGAATCTTTATTCAATTAAAGGAAGAAATAGATGTATAATTATGTCTATACGATACATGTAGGGAATTTAGAAGGCTTTCTTTGGTGTACTATTTTTATACTCAGTTATTTTTCTTATTTGGAGTTGGGGGCATTTTAAAAAGATTGAGTCATCTAATACAGATGTTAAATGAGGGTGAAGAAAACCAACTTACACAATCTGGGAAAAAATATTCTGTCCTCAAACATCCATAAAAAAATAGACCTGAGCAGAAAAATGCTGTCACTGAAAAGATGTTCTTAGGCTAGCCTAGAACGGAGTGCAACCTAAATGAAAGTGTTAACCTACTTAAGGAAAAAAAGGTTTAGTCTGAAGGACAAGTTAAAATTGGTCTCCTTGAAACAAAGACAAGGGATGAGTCATTCTAGGTATGTTTTAGAATCCTGCCACCAAGGCTGGTCAGAGCTCTGCTGGCCCATGTCAGTAGGAGCTGGAGCTGTGGTGGAGACTGTGAGAGCCGGCACAAAATAATTTGAACTCTGTGCCACCACACTGGTTTATTTCTAGGGATTTTACATTTTCAGTTAAGAGTAGCTGCCAGTCGGTAGCAGGAGAGCTAGTATCTGTCAGGGATGATGAATTTTCAGAAACGTAATCTCACTGGAGAAAGATTTCCATCTAGAATAACCAGAATATTAAGCAACTTGGGTAACTTCTAAATGACAGACACTGTGCTTGGTGGGGAATAAGAGCTTCCCTATGAAGGTTTACAGATTTGTTTCTTGCTATGGCATTTGGGCTTAAAAAAAAAAAAATCAGAACGTACCCATCAAGCTTCTGCTCTGGGCCTGTTCATCCTAATTCTGACCCATTTCTCAACATATATGGGACATTTGAGTTCCCTACGGGCCTGAATACTCATGGTACATTTTTGACATTTTGCTTCAAGGGGCTAGCCTTTATTTCTTTAAATATCATATACTTAACCAAATGGAGTTGTCCACATAGCCTATGAACCAAAGATAGGAGTAAAAGTCAGAGATACATGTTTTATCCCAACCCACACAAGCTGGTGGGTGAACCGAACCCCTAACTCTAGGTCTCTTTCTTGGTGAGGAGTCTGGGGAGGAAGCACCCGTAACTCATCCTCCCTTATTTCCAACTTCTGAGACCAAGGATGGATATTCGTGCAATGCAGTATTTCTACCTTGAAGTGAATATAACCGGCAAAGAAAAAGTTATTAGTGGCCCTTCTTGGAACAGGAGATGCTGGCACTGGTTCTCTGTCAAAATTCTCCTCCAGGGAACATGTAAGGGGTTGTGTCAAGCCTCAGGCATCACTTCTGCGTGGAGCTCAGTCCTCTCACGCTATCTCCTCATCCCATTACCCCCACCCGCTCCTATTTCTGCTCCTTAGGGCCCCATCTTCCCAGGGTCATTACGTCAGAAGTGTGTACTTGGTTTGACTTAACTGATGGCTTGGGGAGAAAAAGTTTAGTAACAGCAGAAGTGCGAACCCTGTAACAGAGAGGTCACACTTTACCAAGTACAAATTTATTAATGTTGCTTTTTATCATTGTGATCCTAATGCATGCTCCTTAAAATGAGATTTGATGTTTTGCCTCATCTTTCCTGAGGCCTCAAGAGGAAACTGACACAACAGTATTTTCAGAAAATTTCCCATGTGCATAGCCGTGTTTTTTAAAAAAAGCATTTTGAACAGCTGGACACCTTCTACTCCCTATACCTGTGTTCTGTTCCCTTCAGGGTCCAGTGCCTTGCATGTGACCAACAGCTAATACAATACATTTGTTTGTGAAAACATGAGGGTCCCTGTCCCTATGCCAGCAGCTCTGCCCAGTATGTTTTAGAAAGGAAGAAACTACCTTTGTTGTCTAACCTGGAGAAGTGATGCAATCTCAGCGATTCTGGGTCAAGTCAGGCGTGATGCACCTAAATCACTGAGTGATTTTTAGGAAGGTAGTTGTGTCTATTAGGAATTGTGTTCAGCTGCAAGTAACAGAAACCCAACCACAGGAGCTTAAGTAAATAGGAATTTATTTTTGCCTCGGTAGCAAAAAGCCTGAAGGCCATTCAGGGCTCAAAGGATCATCATGGATGCTTCCAGCTTCTTTCTCTGCCATTCTTAGTATGTGGCTCTCATCTAAGGAGAGGGGAGGGGGGAGAACAAAAAGATTATTGAGTCTGTCCTTTTATCAATCAGGAAAATAACAGCTTTCCCAGAAGTCCCACCCAGTAGAATTCTACCTACGTCTCACTGGCCACATGCCACCCTTGGCTGCAAGGGATTCTGGAGAGGCAACTATTTTTAACTGGGCACATTGTTCCCTCGGACAGAATTGGGGTTCAGTTGACAAGGAAGAGGCTCAAGGGATAGGCAGTGAGCAGGGTCTGCCCTGAGGAGCCACATGACATCTTTCAAATCCAGTTTTAGGTGATTGCCTGAGTACCTTCTAAATATCAGTGTTGTGGTTCTATTTTTGTGATGGAATGGAGTGGATCGCCTTGCATTGTTTATCTATGAGGGGAGGTGATGCCCTGAGTCAGTTACGCCTTTCCATTCTTACAAGAACAGTGGCTGCTGCTTGGCCTTTTCACGATAAAGAATCTTTGACTTATACTGTGCTGATTACAGGTAGCAGGAAAGGACCCTTCCTCCCAAACTTCTTTGACTTCTCAATGTGATGAAACCAGTGGGCCCCAAGGACAACCACTGGATTGAAATCCAGTGGAGCTGGATTATCCAACCCCTCACCTGGCCCACTTTCTGTTCCTTTTATGCTCATAAGAAGTGAGGTTTTTCTTAGGACTCTTCCCTTGGGCTTGGGACCTTTTCTCTCCTCTCTTATTTTAGTGGATCTCTTACTTCACCCTCTCAGCTTAATTCCAGCTCTCAGTTAAAGTGTATCCCTAATCTTCCCTCCTGGGAAAGGGATTTGGGGAAGCAAATGAGGTACATCTGATTTTAAGAGCCAGTATCTCTGCACACATTTTTGTGTACCTATAGAACTCTGAATGGTCTCTTTTTTCCTGTTTTTAGTTTCATTTCCTATTCCAGGGCCCTAGGACAGAACTTCAAACTAGTGTGATGTAAGCAAGTTAAAGAATATGAATCCCTTGGGCTTCCCTGGTGGCGCAGTGGTTGAGAGTCCGCCTGCCGATGCAGGGGACACGGGTTCATGCCCCGGTCCGGGAAGATCCCACATGCCGCGGAGCGGCTGGGCCCGTGAGCCATGGCCACTGAGCCTGCGCGTCCGGAGCCTGTGCTCTGCAACGGGAGAGGCCATAACAGTGAGAGGCCCGCGTACCGCAAAAAAAAAAAAAAAAAAATATGAATCCCTTCCACCTTCAAGGTGGGGCAGAACCTGGGGCAGCCAGAGCACCCCTACTATAATCTTAAGTTGTAAGTGTCTCTTTCATGTACTCCAGTGTGTCCTACAAATATTACCATTTTCTTAGTGCCGTGAGGTCAGAGAGCTTGGAGAATGCTACTTTCAGGCTGCTCTTTGGATCTGTTCTTTCTATCCTTCTTCCTCTTTCCTTTTCTTGTATTGACTCAAGGTCTACTGCTACCGACCTTTTGTAAACGATTGTCCTAGCCAACCTGATAACTTAGTTGGTGTCTGCTGAGCACTGTCCATGGCCAACCTGTGCTGTGTCTTGACTCAGTTTCATAGCTCAATGTCTGTTTGTTTCATCCCATCTTGATTCTGTTATATTCTACCAGCTTTGCTCTTCCTTTTCTTTCTTTTTTTTTAAGTTAACATCTTTATTGGAGTATAACTGTTCTACAATGGTGTGTTAGTTTCTGCTTTATAACAAAGTGAATCAGCCATACATATACATATATCCCCGTATCTCCTCCCTCTTGCGTCTCCCTCCCACCCTCCCTATCCAACCCCGCTAGGTGGTCACAAAGCACCGAGCTGATCTCCCTGTGCTATGTGGCTGCTTCCCACTAGCTATCGATCTTACATTTGGTAGTGTGTATATGTCCATACCACTCTCTCACTTTGTCCCAGCTTACCCTTCCCCCTCCCTGTGTCAAGTCCATTCTCTACGTCTGCATCTTTATTTCTGTCCTGCCCCTAGGTTCTTCAGAACCTTTTTTTTTTTCAGATTCCATATATATGTGTTAGCATATGGTATTTGTTTTTCTCTTTCTGACTTACTTCACTCTGTATGACAGACTCTAGGTCCATCTAGCTCATTACAAATAACTCAATTTCATTTCTTTTTATGGCTGAGTAATATTCCATTGTATATATGTGCCACATCTTCTTTATCCACTCATCTGTTGATGGACACTTAGGTTGCTTCCATGACCTGGCTATTGTAAATAGAGCTGCAATGAACATTGTGGTACATGACTCTTTTTGAATTATGGTTTTCTTAGGGTATATGCCCAGTAGTGGGATTGCAGGGTCATATGGTAATTCTATTTTTAGATTTTTAAGGAACCTCCATACTCTTCTCCATAGTGGCTGTATCAATTTACATTCCACCAACAGTGCAAGACGGTTCCCTTTTCTCCACACCCTCTCCAGCATTTATTGTTTGTAGATTTTTTGATGATGGCCATTCTGACTGGTGTGAGGTGATACCTCATTGTAGTTTTGATTTGCATTTCTCTAATGATTAGTGACATTGAGCATCCTTTCATGTGTTTGTTGGTGATCTGTATATCTTCTTTGGAGAAATGTCTGTTTAGGTCTTCTGCCCATTTTTGGATTGGGTTGTTTGTTTTTTTGATGCTGAGCCGCGTGAGCTGCTTGTAAATTTTGGAGATTAATCCTTTGTCAGTTGCTTCATTTGCAAATATTTTCTCCCATTCTGAGGGTTGTCTTTTCATCTTGTTTATGGTTTCCTTTGCTGTGCAAAAGCTTTGAAGTGTCATTAGGTCCCATTTGTTTATTTTTGTTTTTATTTCCATTTCTCTAGGAGGTGGGTCAAAAAGGATGTTGCTGTGATTTATGTCATAGAGTGTTCTGCCTATGTTTTCCTCTAAGAGTTTTATAGTGTCTGGCCTTACTCTTCCTTTTCTTTTGATAAAGGATTTTATAGATGGGAGCTCACCCAACCCTTTTCTTATATATCATCTCATTGCTGGTTGACGAACAATCGTACCCTTTGTTCTTTGTGGTTTTGTCTTTTGGCAACAGTGAACAACCTGGCCAAGCCTGGACGTGCCATCTCCTTTCCACCTTCCCATCCTCCTCCCCAATTCTCCTGTATAAATGCAAATGTAGAAATTCAGGGTAATCTGCTGGGAGGAGGTAAGTCATTAACAATAGTGTTCATTAATATTTCCCCTTTATTTTTTTTCCATTTATTTTAGAACTTGCATTAGTCTTTCAGCTAAGGAAAGACAAAGAGGTTATAATTAAGATTAAAAAGTGTTTCTTTGTTTTTTTCAGATGAGAATTCTCCAGCCAACTTCTGGGATTCTAAAAACAGGGGTGTGACCGGAACACAAAAAGGACAAATTGTATGGAGAATTGAGCCTGGGCCTTATTTCATGGAGCGTAAGTAACTAAGTGTGAAATATAAGTTTGTGATTGAACATTGCAGAAATATGCAGAAATCTATAGAGTCTTTCCTGAATTTTATTGTAAAAGTTTTGGGCTCTGATTTATACATGTATGCCGTGTTGCACCAAACTGGAAAGTATATTGTTTTGGAAAATACTCATTAGACAATGTTCATATAATTTGAAAAACTTGTGTGTGTAAAATGTACCTGATGAATGTATGGTATATAAATTATGTATGGTTATTTTAATACTTTACACATATTTATATACTCTTATATCTCATTTATAATTAATAGTATATTAATTACAAGGAGCAGAAAGAATAATTCAAGATTTCAGTTAATCTAAGAGTTTTATTTGCCCGTAGAATACTTGACTGTTATTTTCCCCAGCAGCAGAATAAGTTTTGCGTTTGGGTCTTGGTCTTTCCAAGTGTAGATGAGATAGTGTGGGGCACACTGCCATAGAGGTCATTTATTAGGAATCAGAAATTGACTGCAAATAACAATTTCCCAGTTGATCTGATTTATATTGATACTTACTTATAAATACAAATGCTTATATATAGTACTTATATATAGTATTATACATGTAAATGATTTACTAGTTGGTCCAGGTTAACTTCTACATTTACAGAATTTATTTTTCTTTAATGTAGAAAAAAATGAGCTCTTTAAAATTTTTCTGAGCTGTTTAGCTCTGTGTAAGAATTAAATTTTCTATATGCAAGGGATTTAATATAAGAAAGAGAGAGAGTGTATGGATACTGGTACTTAAGAATGGTAGTTATTAAACCATAAATTATAAAGTAAGTTTGATTAAATGGAAATCTGATGTAAGCATGTCTTTCTTGAAGCATGTAAAACTTCTGTAATATAAAAAGTCATTTTAAAAGGTTAACATCTATTATTTTGAATTGCCATTAAAGACACCAGATAATTTCTTTGACCATCCTTACTGGTAGGTCAGCATTTCATAGTTTTCTCAAATCCCACTTCTGTCCTCTAAGGACTGTCTTTTTTTTCATAGTTCAATTTCTGGCTAGATTTTCTCCTTACATGGAATGTAGTTTTTAAGGGAAAATGCTCATGATATAACAATAAGCGGGAAGCAGATACATACAGCATAATCCCAGCTAATACAGCATGTAGGAAAAAGTCTGGAAGGAGATTTGCCAAAATGTGAACAAGGGATGTATCTGGGAGGTGAGATTATGAGTGATTTGTTTTTATTGCCTATTTCTACTTCTCTTTACTTTCCAACATTGGTCCAGCTGCCATTACTAAGTAATGAGAAAAATAAGTGGTAAAAGAATCTGGTGAAAATGGAATGGGAAGTAGCTGGGTTTACTTTCAGTGTAATTCCTCCTTTGAAAAGATCCCAGGGCTTAAGAGGATGGTCTAGCTGAGAAGTATTGCCAACTGAACTTCAGGGAAAAAGGCAAAACAACCTTCCTGTTTGCTTTAAAATGCTGGAGACGGCTAGGAACGGTTGCCTGTCGATGGAGTGTGCAGATTCACATGATGAGGCTCATGTGAACACCTGGGAAGAAGTCAGTACCACACACTGCTATAATTTGTAACATGTATAAGAGACCCATTTACAGAGTATCCCACTTGACATGATTGATTTTCTTTCTCCATGAAGTATGAATTAGAGATTCATAATGTCCTGGCTGATTAGGGTATAGTAAACATCTCTGGCATGACAAAATTTTTTCTTCACATCTCAGTCTTAGTATTTAACAGAAATGGGCTTGATATTGAAGCTAGGAATTGGGAATGCTTTTGCTTTTCTCCTCTAATTTAGCATTTCCACCTTAATTCTTCACACACAAAATTGGGGGTATTGTGTAGCATAGTTGTAAAACTGGAAATATTTAGTAATGCATTTTTAATTTTTTTGTGGTACGCGGGCCTCTCACTGCTGTGGCCTCTCCCGTTGCGGAGCACAGGCTCCGGACGCGCAGGCTCAGCGGCCATGGCCCACGGGCTCAGCCGCCCCGCAGCATGTGGGATCCTCCCAGACCGGGGCACAAACCCGTGTCCCCTGATTCAGCAGGCGGACTCTCAACCACTGCGCCACCAGGGAAGCCCAAGTAATGCATTTTTAAGGACTGAGAAAGGTTGTATAAGTTTAAGTGCAAGACAGTGAATAGGAATTACAGAAAGATTTGGCTTTAGAATAAGTTTATCTTCATTCATCAGAATGGGATCTCCCCCAACACACATCCCTATCTTTTCAAAATCCATTCAGTGTAAAAACCTGAGGTGGTGTTTATATCAGTGCTTAGAAGTGTAGTCTGTGTCTCTTAGATCTCACAGACAACATTTTTTTTTTACATCTTTATTGGAGTATAATTGCTTTACAATGGTGTGTTGGTTTCTGCTTTATAACAAAGTGAATCAGTTATACATATACATATGTTCCCATATCTCTTCCCTCTTGTGTCTCCCTCCCTCCCACCCTCCCTATCCCACCCCTCCAGGCGGTCACAAAGCACGGATCTGATCTCCCTGTGCTATGCCGCTGCTTCCCACTAGCTATCTGTTTTACGTTTGGTAGTGTATATATATCCATGCCTCTCTCTCGCTTTGTCACAGCTTACCCTTCCCCCTCCCCATATCCTCAAGTCCATTCTCTAGTAGGTCTGTGTCTTTATTCCTGTCTTACCCCAAGGTTCTTCATGACACTTTTTTTTTCTTAAATTCCATATATATGTGTTACCATCCGGTATTTGTCTTTCTCTTTCTGACTTACTTCACTCTGTATGACAGACTCTAGGTCCATCCACCTCATTAGAAATAGCTCAGTTCCGTTTCTTTTTATGGCTGAGTAATATTCCATTGTATATATGTGCCACATCTTCTTTAAGCATTAATCAGATGATAGACACTTAGGTTGCTTCCATCACCTGGCTATTGTAAATAGAGCTGCAATGAACATTTTGGTACATGACTCTTTTTGAATTATGGTTTTCTCAGGGTATATGCCCAGTAGTGGGATTGCTGGGTCATATGGTAGTTCTATTTGTAGTTTTTTAAGGAACCTCCATACTGTTCTCCATAGTGGCTGTACCATTTTACATTCCCACCAGCAGTGCAAGAGTGTTTCCTTTTCTCCACACCCTCCCCAGCATTTATTCTTTCTAGATTTTTTGATGATGGCCATTCTGACTGGTGTGAGATGATATCTCATTGTAGTTTTGATTTGCATTTCTCTAATGATTAATGATGTTGAGCATTCTTTCATGTGTTTGTTGGCAATCTGTATATCTTCTTTGGAGAAATGTCTATTTAGGCCTTCTGCCCATTTTTGGATTGGGTTGTTTGTTTCTTTGTTATTGAGCTGCATGAGCTGCTTATAAATTTTGGAGATTAATCCTTTATCAGTTGCTTCATTTGCAAATATTTTCTCCCATTCTGAGGGTTTTCGCGTCTTGTTTATGGTTTCCTTTGCTGTGCAAAAGCTTTGAAGTTTCATTAGGTCCCATTTGTTTATTTTTGTTTTTATGTCCATTTCTCTAGGAGGAGGATCAAAAAGAATCCTGCTGTGATTTATGTCATAGAGTGTTCTGCCTATGTTTTCCTCTAAGAGTTTGATAGTTTCTGGCCTTAGGTCTTTAATCCACTTTGAGCTTATTTTTCTGTATGGCGTTAGGGAGTGATCTAATCTCATACTTTTACATGTACCTGTCCAGTTTTCCCAGCACCACTTATTGAAGAGGCTGTCCTTTCTCCACTGTACATTCCTGCCTCCTTTATCAAAGATAAGGTGACCGTATGTGTGTGGGTTTATCTCTGGGCTTTCTATCCTGTTCCATTGATCTATCTTTCTGTTTTTGTGCCAGTTCCATACTCTCTTGATTACTGTAGCTTTGTAGTATAGTTTGAAGTCAGGGAGCCTGATTCCTCCAGCTCCATTTTTCGTTCTCAAGACTGCTTTGGCTATTTGGGGTCTTTTGTGTTTCCATACAAATTGTGAAAATTTTTGTTCTAGTTCTGTGAAAAATGCCAGTGGTAGTTTGATAGGGATTGCATTGAATCTGTAGATCACTTTGGGTAGTAGAGTCATTTTCACAATGTTGATTCTTCCAATCCAAGAACATGGTATATCTCTCCATCTATTTGTATCATCTTTAATTTCTTTCATCAGTGTCTTATAATTTTCTGCATACAGGTCTTTTGTCTCCTTAGGTAGGTTTATTCCTAGATATTTTATTCTTTTTGTTGCAGTGGTAAATGGGAGTGTTTTCTTGATTTCACTTTCAGATTTTTCATCATTAATGTATAGGAATGTAAGAGATTTCTGTGCATTAATTTTGTATCCTGCTACTTTACCAAATTCATTGATTAGCTCTAGTAGTTTTGTGGTAGCATCTTTAGGATTCTCTATGTATAGTATCATGTCATCTGCAAACAGTGACAGCTTTACTTCTTCTTTTCCGATTTGGATTCCTTTTATTTCCTTTTCTTCTCTGATTGCTGTGGCTAAAACTTCCAAAACTATGTTGACTAAGAGTGGTGAGAGTGGGCAACCTTGCCTTGTTCCTGATCTTAGTGGAAGTGCTTTCAGTTTTTCACTATTGAGGACGATGTTGGCTGTGGGTCTGTCATATATGGCCTTTATTATGTTGAGGAAATTTCCTCTATGCCTACTACCTGCAGAGTTTTTATCATAAATGGGTGTTGAATTTTGTCGAAAGCTTTCTTTGCGTCTATTGAGATGATCATATGGTTTTTCTCCTTCAATTTGTTAATATGGTGTATCACGTTGATTGATTTGCATATACTGAAGAATCCTTGCATACCTGGAATAAACCCCATTTGATCATGGTGTATGATTCTTTTAATGTGCTGTTGGATTCTGTTTGCTAGTATTTTGTTGAGGATTTTTGCATCTATGTTCATCAGTGATATTGGCCTGTAGTTTTCTTTCTTTGTGACATCCTTGTCTGGTTTTGGTATCAAGGTGATGGTGGCCTCGTAGAAGGAGTTTGGGAGTGTTCCTTCCTCTGCTATATTTTGGAAGTGTTTGAGAAGGATAGGTGTTAGCTCTTCTCTAAAAGTTTGATAGAATTCGCCTGTGAAGCCATCTGGTCCTGGGCTTTTGTTTGTTGGAAGATTTTTAATCACAGTTTCAATTTAGTGCTTGTGATTGGTCTGTTCATATTTTCTATTTCTTCCTGGTTCAGTCTTGGCAGGTTATGCATTTCTAAGATTTTGTCCATTTCTTCCAGGTTGTCCATTTTATTGGCATAGAGTTGCTTGTAGTAATCCCTCATGATCTTTTGTATTTCTGCAGTGTCAGTTGTTACTTCTCCTTTTTCATTTCTAATTCTATTGATTTGAAACTTCTCCCTTTTTTCTTGGTAAGTCTGGCTAACGGTTTATCAATTTTGTTTATCTTCTCAAAGAACCAGCTTTTAGTTTTATTGATCTTTGCTATTGTTTCTGTCATTTCTTTTTCATTTATTTCTGATCTGATTTTTATGATTTCTTTCCTTCCGCTAACTTTGGGGGTTTTTTGTTCTTCTTTCTCTAATTGCTTTAGGTGCAAGGTTAGGTTGTTTATTCGAGATGCATCCTGTTTCTTAAGGTAGGATTGTATTGCCATAAAATTCCCTCTTAGAACTGCTTTTGCTGCATCCCATAGGTTTTGGGTCGTCGTGTCTCCATTGTCATTTGTTTCTAGGTATTTTTTATTTCCTCTTTGATTTCTTCAGTGATCACTTCATTATTAAGTAGTGTATTGTTTAGCCTCCATGTGTTTGTATTTTCTACAGATCTTTTCCTGTAATTGAAATTTAGTCTCATAGTGTTGTGGTCAGAAAAGATACTTGATCCAATTTCAATTTTCTTAAATTTACCAAGGCTTGAATTGTGACCCAAGATATGATCTATCCTGGAGAATGTTCCATGAGCACTTGAGAAAAATGTGTATTCTGGTTTTTTTGGATGGAATGTCCTATAAATATCAATTAAGTCCATCTTGTTTACTGTATCATTAAAGCTTGTGTTTCCTTATTTATTTTCATTTTGGATGATCTGTCCATTGGTGATAGTGGGGTGTTAAAGTTGCCTATTAAGAATGTGTTACTGTTGATTTCCCCTTTTATGGCTGTTAGTATTAGCCTTATGTATTGAGGCACTCCTATGTTGGGTGCATAAATATTTACAAGTGTTAAATCTTCTTCTTGGATTGATCCCTTGATCATTATGTAGTGTCCTTCTTTGTCTCTTCTAATAGTCTTTATTTTAAAGTGTATTTTGTCTGATATGAGAATTGCTACTCCAGCTTTCTTTTGTTTTCCATTTGCATGGAATATCTTTTTCCATCCCCTTACTTTCAGTCTGTATGTGTCTCTAGGTCTGAAGTGGGTCTCTTGTAGACAGCATATAGATGGGTCTTGTTTTTGTATCCATTCAGCCAATCTGTGTCTTTTGGTGGGAGCATTTAGTCCATTTACATTTAAGGTAATTATCAATATGTATGTTCCTATTCCCATTTTCTTAATTGTTTTGGGTTCGTTTTTGTAGGTCTTTTCCTTCTCTTGTGTTTCTTACCTAGAGAAGTTCCTTTAGCAGTTGTTGTAAAGCTGGTTTGGTAGTGCTGAACTCTCTCAGCTTTTGCTTGTCTGTAAAGGTTTTAATTTCTCCATCAAATCTGAATGAGATCCTTGCTGGGTAGAGTAATCTTGATTGTAGGTTTTTCTCCTTCATCACTTTAAATATGTCCTGTCAGTCCCTTCTGTTTTGCAGAGTTTCTGCTGAAAGATCAGCTGTTAACCTTATGGGCATTCCCTTGTGTGTTATTTGTTGTTTTTCCCTTGCTGCTTTTAATATGTTTTCTTTGTATTTAATTTTTGACAGTTTGATTAATATATGTCTTGGTGTATTTCTCCTTGGATTTATCCGTATGGGACTCTCTGTGCTTCCTGGACTTGATTAACTATTTCCTTTCCCATATTAGGGAAGTTTTCAACTATAATCTCTTCAAATATTTTCTCAGTCCCTTTCTTTTTCTCTTCTTCTTCTGGAACCCCTATAATTCGAATGTTTGTGCGTTTAATGTTGTCCCAGAGGTCTCTGAGACTGTCCTCAGTTTTCATTCTTTTTTCTTTATTCTGCTCTGCAGTAGTTATTTCCACTATTTTATCTTCCAGGTCACTTATCCGTTCTTCTGCCTCAGTTATTCTGCTATTGATCCCATCTAGAGTATTTTTAATTTCATTTATTGTGTTATTCATCGTTGCTTGTTTCATCTTTAGTTCTTCTAGGTCCTTGTTAAATGTTTCTTGCATTTTGTCTATTCTGTTTCCAAGATTTTGGATCATCTTTACTATCATTATTCTGAATTCTTTTTCAGGTAGACTGCCTATTTCCTCTTCATTTGTTAGGTCTGGTGGGTTTTTATCTTGCTCCTTTCATCTGCTGTGTGTTTTTCTGTCTTCTTATTTTGCTTAACTTACTGTGTTTGGGGTCTCCTTTTTGCAGGCTGCAGGTTCGTAGTTCCCGTTGTTTTTGGTGTCTGTCCCCAGTGGCTAAAGTTGGTTCAGTGGGTTGTGTAGGCTTCCTGGTGGAGGTGACTAGTGCCTGTGTTCCGGTGGATGAGGCTGGATCTTGTCTGTCTGGTGGGCAGGTCCACGTCTGGTGGTGTGTTTTGGGGTGTGTGTGGCCTTATTATGATTTTAGGCAGCCTCTCTGCTAATGCGTGGGGTTGTGTTCCTGTCTTGCTAGTTCTTTGGCCCAGGGTGTCCAGCTCTGTAGCTTTCTGGTCGTTGAGTGAAGCTGGGTACTGGTGTTGAGATGGAGATCTCTGGGAGAATTTTGCTGTTTGATATTATGTGGAGCTGGGAGGTCTCTTGTGGACCAGTGTCCTGAAGTTGGCTCTCCCACCTCAGAGGCACAGCACTGACTCCTGGCTGCAGCACCAAGAGCCTTTCATCCACACAGCTCAGAATAAAAGCAAGAAAAAGTAGAAAGAAAGGAAGGGAGGAAGGAAGGAAGGAAATAAATAAATAAAATAAAATAAAATAAAGATAAAATAAAATTAAGTTATTAAAATAATTATTAAGAAAAAAATTTTTTTAGAAAGAAAAACAAAAGCAAAAAAACAAAAGAAAAATGGATGGATAGAACCCTAGGACAAATTCTGGAAGCAAAGCTGTACAGACAAAATCTCACCCAGAAGCATGCACATACACACTCACAAAAAGAGGAAAAGGGGAAAAAATCATAAATCTTGCTCTCAAAGTCCACCTCCTCAGTTTGGGATGATTGGTTGTCTATCATGTATTCCACAGATGCAGGTACATCAAGTTGATTGTGGAGATTTAACCAACGCTGCTCATGAGGCTGCTGGGAGAGATTTCCCTTTCTCTTTTTTGTTCTCACAGCTCCTGGGGCCTAGCTTTGGATTTGTCCCCCCGCCTCTGCGTGTAGGTCACCGGAGGGCGTCTGTTCTTCGCTCAGACAGGACGGGGTTAAAGGAGCCACTGATTTGGGGGCTCTGGCTCGCTCAGGCCGGGTGGAGGGAGGAGCACGGAGGGCGGGGCGAGCCTGCGGCGGCAGAGGCCGGCGTGTCGTTGCACCAGCTTGAGGTGCGCTATGCGTTCTCCCGGGTGAGTTGTCCGTGGATCCCGGGGCCCTGGCAGTGGCGGGCTGCACAGGCTCCCCGGAAGGGGGGTGTTTATAGTGACCTGTGCTCGCATATAGGCTTCATGGTGGTGGCAGCAACCGCCTTAGCGTCTTATGCCCGTCTCTGGGGTCCGCGCTGATAGCCGCGGCTCGCGCCCGTCTCTGGAGCTCCTTTAAGGAGCGCTCTGAATCCCCTCTCCTCGCGCACCAGGAAACAAAGAGGGAAGAAAAAGTCTCCTGCCTCTTCGGCAGCTCCAGACTTTTCTCTGGACTCCCTCCCGGCTAGCCGTGGTGCACTAGCCCCCTTCAGGATGTGTTCACGCCGCCAGCCCCAGTCCTCTCCCGGCGGCGCTCCGAAGCCCCAGTCCTCTCACTGCGCTCCGAAGCCCGAGCCTCAGCTCGAAGCCCGAGCCTCAGCTCCCAGCCCCGCCCGCGCCGGCGGGTGAGCAGACAAGCCTCTCAGGCTGGTGAGTTCCGGTCGGCACCGATCCTCTGTGTGGTAATCTGTCCGCTTTGCCCTCCGCACCCCTGTTGCTGCGCTCTCCTTCGCGACTACGAAGCTTTCCCCCTCCGCCGCCTGCAGTCTCCGCCCTCGAAGGGGCTTCCTAGTGTGTGGAAAGCTTTCCTCCTTCACAGCTCCCTCCCACTGGTGCAGGTCCCGTCCCTATTTTGTCTCTGTTTTTTCTTTTTTCTTTTGCCCTACCCAGGTACGTGGGGAGTTTCTTGCCTTTTGGGAGGTCTGAGGTCTTCTGCCAGCGTTCAGTAGGTGTTCTGTAGGAGTTGTTCCACGTGTAGATGTATTTTGGTGTATCTGTGGGGAGGAACGTGATCTCCGTGTCTTACTCTTCCGCCATCTTCCTCACTACTCGACGTCAATTTCTTTTTACCCTATGTCTGGCAAGAGCAGAACTAAGGGGACTTCCCAGCATAATGAAGTTTTGCTTGAATCTCTGGAGATGATGGTGTGAAACAAAAAAATCGGGATTGGGGGTATGGGTTAAAAACTTCTGTTTTCAGCCTCTGATCTTGAAAGCTTATGACATTTTAAAATTTTTGCTTTCATCTTGAGAGAGAAAATTTATCTTTAGCTAATCAGAAGTCCAAGTAAAGTAAATTCTCAGAAAATTAATCTGAGTTCATGGGCAAACCTGGATTTGAGCACTATTTAACCTGTTTCTGAAAGTAAAATGGCTTTGGTTTATCTGAATAAACTCCAGAGGAGGCAGGAGGCCCACACTTATATTATTACGGGACCTACTGGAATGAATTTGAAGGACAAAGACAGGTTTATTTCTGAGTAAGTGACCTTCCTAGACATTGGAGAGGAGGATCAGCTTCATCTGCACTTACTTGTCATAGGACTGTCACAGTTCCTCAAATGAGCTTATGCTTGCAGAAAATGAATGGGTCCCCTGAGCAATGTGTATTCTTGAGTTTTGAAATGTAAGAGGTTTCAGGAATTGTCTTGGCATGCTAGGATATCTATTTTATTCTTCATAGTCTTTCACAGACTATGGTCATTCATTCATTCAGAGCTGCTTTTTGTCCTTCCTTCATTTCTTCTACTCATCTGTCCATCTGTGTCCCCAGCCATCGTGAAGTATTTAGTTAAGTATCAGCTTTGTGCCAGGCAATATTCGAGAACTCACTGATTCCTGGATCAGTGAAGAAGCTTAGAAAGAGCTACATTGCTGTTTACTGAACTGCTTTGTGATCATTAATGGCAATAACAGGACATTGCCATTTGTATGAATTATATAGTGCTTTCACATATCTTACCTGTCTCAGCCCTAGGAAGTGGGCAGGATTAGGAAACTGCATAGCAGAGGTGCATGTGGCTTGTGTAACTGAGAGCCTCATCTCTGACTGGCACTCAGGTTAGCGTGCTTTCTAAGATGCGGTGCCTTGCCCAAACAGAACCTTTGTGGGTGACTTTTTATTGGGTGGGGGGAAAGGGGTGGCCTCAGCCTCTTATTTGTACTGTCAGAGCCCCTGCTCTAACCTCCATTCATAAGGCCCTTCCCACCAACATCAGAAGGGCCTTTTTGCCCCTTAGATGGAGGTTTGGTGCTTTTCATTCTCTGCCAGCATACTTTACGTTTTATTGCCTATTTTTACTTCTCTTTACTTTCCAACATTGGTCCAGCTGCCATTACTAAGTAATGAGAAAAACAAGGTCCAATTACTTCTCTAACCCTATTAGGTTCTTCCACATTATACTGATATTGTCTGTCTTTGATTTTCAAGATTGTTTTTCTGAGCTTTAGCAGGGGAGGGCCTGGCCCTTTCAGGTTGCATTGGCCCTTGTTAAAGAGAAGACAACCTGCGGTACCGTATAAACAGGTGAGCACGTCCCTGGAAATGTGGGTAAATTTCCTCAAAAGCATGAGAATTAGAATGTGTTTACTCTTTCCCAACTTGTGGCCTCTGAATAAAAGAGCTTATCAATAGGAATCATAATATTAAGAATATAATGAAAGCACAAAGGCAGTGGTTAAAATCATGTTTTTGAATAAATTCCTATTAGCTTGATTTTTTTTTTAGATTATTTTAATGAAACAGAAATGATTAAAGGAAGAAGGACATTTCCATTCCATCCATCTTTATGGTTCAAAATAGTCAACTTCTAAAACTTGAGGAAAATCCAGATTTTCTAAATGGGAGCAAGCTATTAACTACTACCTAAGTGAATCTTGTAGCTATTAAAAGTGATGGATGGTGTTTCAAAGATCCCAGTCTTTGAAACAAAACCATTTCTTGCAGGGAGTGGCCTGTAGAACCTTTTTCCGAGAAGGCTTGGAATCTTATACCATTGCCTAGAGTTAATGTAGCTGAGTTGAGATTGCTTTTTAAAAATAAATTTTGAACAGATAATAGACAAAAAGAGTATAATGTTAAAAAGACACAAAAATGAAAGTAAATTATCTCCCCAACTTCATGCCCCAGTCACCAGTTTCCCCTCCCTGAAGGCAATCAGTTTTACCAGTTTCATGTGATCGTTCTAGAAGTGTTTTATTCATGTACAAACACGGAAATCTTTTCTTCCTTTAGGCAGATGGTAGAATGATTGCTTTAAAATGCAATGTCCGAGTGACACAATTACAGAAACCCCTTTACTTGGGAACAGGTTTAAGTTCTTCCTACCTTCCCAGTCACCCCCAACAAGTACAAAGTGCCGTCTTTGGACAGCCATCACCCTCCCATCTGTGGTAGACGTGGAGCTGGCAAGCTCTTGCTCTGGGTGACCTCTTCATTTGTATTTAATGGAAGCTGGTAAGTTAAAATTTTTAAAATAAAAGCGTTTCTGTGTCTTACTGGCATTTAAATAGAGGCAGCTAAATCTTCTATAAACGAAAGTGTCCAGAAGATTATTGCAAAGGGCCAAAATATATTTCTGTGATTCATGACTGGCTTCAGCTATTCAGAAGGGACCTGAGAGAGAGAAGATGCCACTCGGCAATGCTTTCTTCCTTCCAGGAGCTGGCCCAGACTGTAGGTCCTTCAAGGTTAATGTGGGAGGCCTCACCCTTCTCCTGGTTCACTGCCTCTAAGGCAACATTTGTTTTATTGAAGTATAATTGATTTACAATGTTGTCACCATCTCAGCTCTACAGCAAAGTGACTCAGTTATACACATATAGACATTCTTTTTTAATATTCTTTTCCATTATGGTTTATCCCAGGATATTGAATAGAGTTCGCTGTGCTATACAGTAGGACCTTGTTGTTTTTCCATTCTAAATGTAATAGTTTGCATCTACCAACCCCAAACTCCCATACCGTCCCTCTCCCTTCCCCCCTCCCTCTTGGCAACCACAAGTCTGTTCTCTGTGAGTCTGTTTCTGTTTTGTAGATAGGTTCATTTGTGCCATATTTTAGATTCCACATATAAGTGAGATCATATGGTATTTGTCTTTCTCTTTCTGACTTCACTTAGTATGATAAGCTCTAGTTGCATCCATGTTGCTGCAAATGGCATTATTTCATTCTTTTTATGGCTGAGTAGTATTCCATTGTATATATGTACCACATCTTCTTTATCCATTCACCTGTCGATGGACATTTAGGTTGTTTCCATGTTTTGGCTATTGGTGAACAGTGCTGCTATGAACATAGGGGTGCATGTATCTTTTTGAATTATAGTTTTGTCTGGGTATATTCCCAGTAAGGCAACATGTTTTTATAAGCAGTTGCTTTGGAGAAAATACTCTTCTTTTTTTATAATCCAAAGGAACAGTTATATGTATTCCCCCTCTATAATTTGAGGCCTGATTAGCTGCCACATCAGGCTGTGGAGAAACCGTTGTCAGGTAGAATGCTCCTTAGTCCATATCCTTCATCTTTCCTGCCTGTGAGCAGGGCTGGCCCTGTGGCCAGTGGCTCCTCTCTTATCTGATGCTCCATCATCACGCCCACGTTTGCTTTCACCTGTTCTTGTATCTGTTTCTCAGCAATAGCTTTCTGGTCTCCTCTTACAGTTAGAGTTTAAAATTGTAGCTAAAATAGAAGCATGAATACCAACTTCTCTTTTCCACCCTTTTGAGTAATCTTCCCAGTTACCTCTTCTCATAACTAAAATGTTCAGGGACATTAATCAAAATTCTGCTCTATCTTCTCTCTCTTCCTCAGAGGGGATGTTGCTTAGTTACACCATTTTTTAAAATCTTGAGTGACCTTCTAAAACACTAAATGATATGTGAAGATGAAACCTCCCACTCAGCATGAAACATTCCTCTATTTTAGGGGCAGAAGTCTCCACTGGTGTCCTCCTGAACAGTCGAGGTGCAAGCAACTAGTTGTGTCTGGTACTGGGGTTTTCTCTCTGGCGACCAGGACCTGCCTATGCATTTGGTTTTGTAACTGGTGATCTGTGTAAGTCCCCTTGGCTTTACACTGAATCTTAAAGCATTGTGAAGCTGTCAGGTCTGTGGTTTTTGGTGATCATGTCCACAAAATCTGCTGTGCACAATGAGAATGAGTTTATCTTATAGTTTCAGGGATTCTAATTTATCACGGGGGTTGGAGATTTTTGTTTTAGCAAGAAGTAAAGTAACAGTCAGAACGGGTCAGCTAGCAATGCTGGTCTGGCTAGCAACATCTACAGATAAAAATAAGCAGACGCTTATTGGGGTCTGTTTGTTTCCTAGTCTTTTACCTCGCTGACTGTTAAAACATTAGAAAAGAGGAGGTGGCATCCTAACTTGAGAGGGAAGATGTCTTGTAAAAATGCACTTCTCTTTATTGAAAAATAAGCTGCTCACTGACTGACCATTGGCTGGGTCTGTGAGGCACTGCTGCAGGCAGATTCACACACTGCTGGTTCCCGGCATGTAGAACGTGATACTAATGAGCTCATGCCTGCAGAATTCAGTCCTCCCGCCTGTCACCGAGCTTGTTCTGCTTTGACAGGCCTTGTACGTGTTACTTAGCTTCGTTCTTGCAGAATACATGCTATTGGTCTTGAAGGAAAGCAAGTGGGACAGTGGTTTACTCAGATCTATAGTTATTACATTTCCATAATCACCAAAAACCTGTGTTAGTGCTCACTCCACTCACTTATGTAGGGTTCCAGGGAATTCATAGTAAAGCTAGCATTGCTGCCAAGGTCGTCCTGCTGGTCCTCAAGCCAGCATGCTCATTCCTGCTTCCCTGTTTTTGCCACCACTCACTCCTAACTCTCTCCAACCCCATTTTTCTCAGCTGAAGGTCTGAGTTCTGTTTGTTCCATGAGACCTTTCTGACTCCACTGTGCCCTCACGTGGAATATTTTCCACGATCTCCACATTTCCACCTGGCACTCTGCCTCTTCAGTGCTTCTCTTCTGGATTTTGTCATCTTAACACCTGCTAGACCAGAAACCTCTCTCTGATTCCCTTGCACTGTCTAGCATAGTGCTGGGCATGGTAAAAATCTTTCACTTCATGATACCACCTTCGTTGTGAATCACTGCTTCGTGATTAACGTACGTAATGGAAAGACTCGATATTTTACCCATGATAGACCTTTTCTTTATGAGATTTAGTATTTTTTCATTGATGGGAAATATTATATTTTTATATATAATATTCCTAAATATTCCTATATAAATTCCTAAAGTAGGATTTTTCTTTAATCATTGTATCTTTTTCTTAAAATAAGCAAACCAAATACTCTGTAGGAGACCACTTGGTGCTGTCAGGAAAGTCAGTGCAAGATTAATTTCCTTGGGGAATCACATCGAGTGGTCCCACTTTAATAATCCAGGTGACTCAGTTGAGAGGGTAACTCCACTCCTATAGGCTAGGACTCTTCCTCTGCAGCCTGCCCATCAGTGTCATTGCCTATATTAAATGACACCTTGGGAAAAAGACATCTCACAGGGAAACTTCAGTGACTCAGATGCTCTGTATACAGAGAAATTTCAGTGACTCTGGGGTTTATCTTTGACACTTGTTGGCTTCATGGTAATTGTAGTTACTTTCCAAAAACAGTAATTGACATTTGTATTGCTTTTTATCAAGTTCAAATTATATAGTATATAAATATATATACATACACACGCACCTATAGTTATATCCAATGTATATACATACATCTGTCCACACCTGTGGAGATGTAGATATATATTTACTGGTGGTTCCAGAATATGATCCCTACAGTGGCTACATTTAAGTCAGGTCCCCAGACCCTCTCACCACAGAGTCTCCTACAGCAATCTTTTATACTCTGTCTGCTCTTTTTTTATTTCCATTGACAGCTGCATTCTGTCTATATTGTAGAGGATAGGAGTGAAGGCTTTGGAATGGGGCAAAGCCCCATTGGATGGGGTTTGAGTCCTGACTCTGTCGTTTCTTACTTGTTTGACCTTCGGCAAACCTCAATGCTTCAGCTGTTCTATGGGGACAAGAATTTCTGCCTCCCGAGTTAAATATGAGGGGTCAGTAACAATGGGGGCAGAGACGCAGCCCTGTGGTCCATCAGCAGCTCCTCACTGAATGGTAGCTAGTCTTATTCTTATCTCTACACTAATATTTTGGCGTGTTGTTTTTGTGCACTGTTTTTCTAATATATTTGGGGTGTTCTTAGACATTTTCAGAGAAGCCTCTAAAATCAAACAGGAGTTAGTATAATCTGTTGCCTCTGACTGGAAAGGAGGGATCGCTCAAAGAGTCCTGAGTGGGATTTTCGGAGAGGGGGAGAGGTGGATTTCCTCAGGTGATGCCTAAGGGATTTGTTTCAGTGTTTAAATGACGGTTTTTCTCCAATCAATTCACAGCGGAGATAAAAATCTGTTTCAAATACTACCACGGCATTAGTGGAGCCCTGCGAGCCACGACCCCCTGCATCACGGTGAAGAACCCCGCTGTGATGGTGAGTGCCCCTCAGGCTGCTTCCTTGAGCCTCAGTCCCAGAGGCCTTGGTTTCTATTTTTGCCTGTGCAGCTCTGGCAGGGTTATGGGAAACAATGCAAAGGAAACACATAGCAGTGTGGGCGCCGTTTTGGGAAAGGAAATAACTTACAGGATGGCTTCACTAAATCCATAATGTAAACCAGTGGGAAAATATGGCTTGATTTATAATAATTCTGTATATAGTCAACTCTCCGGGGAACCTGTTCCTGAAGGAAATGGGTGAGTGCCCGTCCATCATGGAAGGTTTTTTTTTAAACTTTGTCAGGGTGGCCAGTTGGTAGGAAATGGTGGCGTTTTGCATCTTCTGTGAATTTAATTTACATGAACTCAGAGAGAAAAAAAAAATTTAAGTAGTGGGTGATTCTCCCTACCAGTCAGTTTAACAGACTTTTACCCCAAAGAGAGTGTGAGATGGGGATTACGAATGCGCCGTTCCTGCAGGAGAGAGTGTGGGATCCCTCCTGATGCTGAATTGAACTGTAGTGCTTAAAGGTACCACACATACATTTGGTATCACGTGGCCACTCAACAGAAGCCAACCTTTTCACCAAGTCCTCAACTAAAGAAAGAGATATCTAACTTAGCTTCGGAGGAAACTGATTGTGCTGGACTTTTGAAGGAACGTATGTCCATTTCCAACATGGTACTTTCTTAAGAATTACTTTTCACAATTTCATGATTTTTCACTTCACCAACTAACTTTAGAATCTAACAGCTTCACAGGATGCACTCCATTGTACATGGGTGGTTGAACTCAGATGATTCATGGAGTCCAAGATATATAAATCATTGCAGTGTTTATAAGTCATTTATAACAATCAGGTCATGAAAGTATAGAAGAAAATTACTGACTCTCGTAAAATAGAATCTTCCTAATATTGTGTGTGTGTACACATTTATAGATGCATGCATTTTTGGAAGTAAGCAAGTGAACAGGTTGACTCCCTGAAATTCAGAATGTAATCTCTGCAGATGGCATTTTGAAATTGTCTGGCCCACCAATACGATATCAAGCAGTCTTTTCCTTTCATTTATTCATTCAAACAAATATTCATTGGGTGCCTAGTAAGTGCCAGACATTATACCCACCACTAGGAATGAAATGATAAGCAAAAACACAGCCCTTGCTCTCACTGGTCTGGTGGGGGAGAGAGACATCAATTAAACTGAATTGTATTTATTTGAGTGATAATTACTGTGAGGGGCAGTGAAATGGGGCTATGAGAGCATATACTAGCAGGATTCATCCTGATCAGGAAGGTCTTGGAAAGCTTCCCTGAAGAAGGCATGTTCTCGGGACAATCTGAAGGATGAGTAGAAGTTACTTAGGTGAAGAGGGGGAGGGAAGAGCATTTTAGGTAAAGGGAACAGTATGTGCAAAATTTTCAATAAGTACTCTGTTCACATTTGAATTATATTTGAGTTCCTATTATAGTGAACAAAGTATAGAATATTTTTTAAAAACCCACATTTACTATATAAGACTTTGAAGGTTCACAAGGAGAATAACAGTTGTTGATTACAAAGTCTGCCATGTCACAGTAAGCCCTAGAACACACTAATTAATATTCTAAAAAGGAAAATTATAAAACTAGAAAAGTGGGGCTGTTGATAATAAAACGTTTGAAAATTAACTATGTGTGAAATCAGATAATAGCTTCCAAACATGACTTTCTGGAGTCAGATTTTCTTGGATTTGAGCAGTTTCCATGATCAGATATCACTGATGGCCGGGAGCTTACAGCCTGGTGAGCATTGATCTTTTTCCATTGATTTTGCATTGAGATTATTCTGTCAAAGCCTGTGGATAGTTGTAGATAATTAATTTTCTTCAGACAGGTTTTAGAGCACCTTAAAAGCTTCATAGATACAGCACTGGCAATCATAATAGAATATTTTGGTTCAAAGGCTGACTAATGGAATTGGTGGTCAATAGATTTCTGACCAAGCTTGAGACAGTTGGGTCTATATCTGCTATTGAGAGGCTGTGCCAATGGGCATTTCACTGTGGGCTGAGCACTGTGTTTCTATGACAGCATGATGTTCACCTAGGAATATGACCTGTGTGTAGATATTGTACTGACTGACAACATCGATATTCACGAAGCTCATTTAGTAGGATCATTCCATGATGCAAAGAATAGTTGGGCAGTAGCAACCACATTTTAATGCTTGATGACACTGGATTGGTTGGCTCTCACCAAGTACATATGGTTTATTATATTGTGCTGTACCCCTCTGACTCATCATCCCTAGGTTAAATAGAGCAGAGACAGCACCCAACTGGCCAGATAGCATCGCTGTGTCTGCCTCATCCTGCTTTCACCATACACACACACCCCTGGACTATAAAGTGGCCAATAGAGAGGCAGTACAGACTGCATCTGGGACAGACACTCAGCAACAGCTGCCCTTCCTGTGCCAGGCATCTCACAAACCGTGGCCTCCCCTCAAATGGACCACACTGCCCAGGGAGATGTGCCCCTTCCGAAAACATGATGTCTCTTCATGCCAAGTGAGAACAGGGAGACTTTGCAAAGATTCATAGTCTGTCATCATTCAAAGCCTACTTAAAATGTTGTAAGAAATTATAGAAACTAAAGAAAATGCCCTCGAATTCTCCTTTTAAAAATGTAATTCACTGTCTGGCAAAAGGCTAATATGAAACAATTCTCACAGAATTCACAGATAAACAGTGTCCTTTACAACAACGTGGTAAAATGCTCATGTGAACTAATATTCAGAGAATTCAGCTTTATCATTCATGACAATAAAGCCAGGAAAGACCCACCTGATCACCAGAAATAGGAACATCAGTGATAATAAACATATCTGTACTCAGTGTTTAGAGAGAGGTTTTTAAATAAACTCCCTTCATAGATTTAAGCCAGGAAAGCTCAGAAGTAATACTGTCAACCCGTGTTGAAACAATACATGGTAGTGAGTGATGGTCGCCTTTATCTGTCCCTGAAGCGAAGGATTTCCTGTTCCAAGTGGCACATATCACTGTGTACACTGATGAATGGCAATGACGTCAAAGTATGCATTACAGAGAAGACATAACTTTTTTTTATTCTTGATTCATTGCAAAAGGATATGTGAGAAAGGAGACCATACGATTAGGATGGCTGCTCTTCCCTTGCCTGTAGAGTTTCTCAGTTACTTCTTGCAGGACAATGTGCATCTAGATGGAACGAAGTAGAGATGCCTGGATGGTACCCTAGGCATATTGCAAATGATACGTGAAACAATCAGGAAGCAGTTAAGTGTCACACAAAATAGTTTTGACTAAGGTACAAGAAGTAGAGAAGGAAATGGAAAATTTTTTTAATGTTTATTTTATTTATTTAATTTTGGCTGTGTTGGGTCTTTGTTGCTGCACACGGGCTCTCTCTAGTTGCGGCGAGCAGAGGCTTCTCTTTGTTGTGGTGCATGGGCTTCTCATTGCTGTGGCTTCTCTTGTTGTGGAGCACAGGCCCTAGGCGCACAGGCTTCAGAAGTTGTGGCACACAGGCTCAGTAATTGTGGCTGACAGGCTCTAGATTGCAGGCTCAGCAGTTGTGGTGCATGAGCTTAGTTGATCCGTGGCATGTGGGATCTTCGTGGACCAGGGCTCGAACCTAACCCGTGTCCCCTGCATTGGCAGGTGGATTCTTAACCACTGCGCCACCAGGGAAGCCTGGAAATGGACATTTATATTTCAAAATTTGAATGGAATTTATTTTGAAGTTCCTCAACTTGGCTTGGATTAGTGAAAGTTTTATCTCTTGGTGTATAATTTTTAAGGGAGGTGGGGAGAGCCACAAAGATAAGATGGAAGGGTGTAATCTAAACTTTGGAATTAAAATGTGGTTTCTATTTCTTGACTATTCAAATACATTCTGCCTTCAAATCTGTCTCTTACAATGTTCTGGACTTCTTTTTTAGAGGACCACGAAACCCTTTTTTCCTAGTGTACCATAAATTGAGCACTAATTGTACATAAATTGAGAGACTTAATCTGCTATGGTCTGTAAATGACTCCTTTCAAGTAAGAT
This sequence comes from Tursiops truncatus, assembly GCF_011762595.2. Taxonomy (NCBI): domain Eukaryota; kingdom Metazoa; phylum Chordata; class Mammalia; order Artiodactyla; family Delphinidae; genus Tursiops; species Tursiops truncatus. The sequence goes on from NC_047040.1 coordinate 38,677,498, forward strand.
ATAATTTACTCAGAAGCTTTTAGAAAAAGCTTTACAATACAATAATCAGTACAATAGGATTGCAAATTCTTGTTATTGCTAATTGTAATAGCATGTGCCATGTAGCAGTAGCACAATAAAACAGGAGTCTACAAGGGCGGTGGGATATCCACATGGTCACTCAGAAATATTTAGCAAGGAGGGTAATTCTACATTTATATGGATGAGTCTGATGTAAATCACCTGTTTAGTTTATTCTAGGTTTTCCTAATAAATCTGAAGGAATTTGATGTTTGATTTTTAACTTAAGGGAATGTTTTAATACCATAATGGCAATATAAATATGCTTACTACATGTCAACTATATTCTTTTTTAAAAATATTTATTTATTTTATTTTTGGCCGCGTTGGGTCTTCATTGCTGTGGGCGGGCAGTCTCTATTTGCAGCGAGCAGGGGCTACTCTTCGTTGCGGTGCGCGGGCTTCTTATTATGGTGGATTCTCTTGTTGCGGAGCATGGACTCTAGGCACGCGGGCTTAAGTAGTCGTGGCTCGCAGGCTTAAGTTGTGGTGTATGGGCTTAGTTGCTTCGCAGCATGTGGGATCTTCCTGGACCAGGACTCAAACCCATGTACCCTGCATTGGCAGGAGGATTCTTAACCACTATGCCACCAGGGAAGCCCCAGTCTTCTTACCAAAGAAATAAAAGGACATAAAGTAAGTTGATTCATATCCCAGGGAACTTGGAAGCTCATATTGGTTACATTAGGGGTAAAGATTAAATTTAGGTATGACCCCTCCTCTAGTCTCTGAGACTCTGCATTTATGTCTCACTTCCAAGATTTGTAGCATATGAAAAGGCATATACAATACATTGATACAAAAATCATATTTGCAAATATGTGTGCTTCCCTAAAAAAATTGAGAGGTACCATATTCCTGTGGAACTTCACATATGTGTTTTTTCTCTGCAGATGGGGGCAGAAGGCATGGAAGGAGGTGCTTCAGGAAGTCAGCACTCTCGAAAACTCGTTAGCTTTACGTTGTCTGGTAAGGATGTCTTTAAACATGACGTCCAGTTGGAAAGTGTGTAATTTCAAAGGCACGAATAGTCACTTCTTTCTGCACTCTCATATATGATATGTGAGCAAGTTTGTTTGTGTTTTTTGGTAATACTTCTGGAAATTCAAGTATATCTCTTACCGTGAAAAATTAGATTATTAATATAAACTCAGAAAGCTTCTAGCAAGTTGTCTTGTGATGAAAAGACCATAACTATGTATACTTACTTAAAGAAAACTGTAATGTAACATGTGCTAAACCCACTGTAGAGCTTAGATAACTGAAAACAATTTGTGCTGGCCTCATCTAGAGAAAGGAAAAGTTTGGAGACTAGCAAAAAAAAGCCAAGGGATACTCCTGTTTCTGTAAAGGAGTACATATAAAGAATTGAAAAGTGGATAAGACAACTTTTTTGTTGTTTATTTTCTGGTTAGTAAAATATTCTGATTTTTTTGTATATTTATCGTACAACTGAAGCACTGCTTTTCGGGTTGTGAGTTGGAACTCATTGGTGATTTATAAGATTAATTTAATTGAAACTAGCAATTAAAAAAAGAATAGAAAAGAGCCAGAGTTTAACCACCAAAGGAAATGTTTTTCATAGAACACCAGTTTATACAAACTGACAATTTCACACACAAAAATATACACACCTATGTATGTGTATAATGGGTTTCAAGATAAATGTATTTCACACATAGATCACTGTCAAAAAAAGTTTCAAAGCCACCGATTTAAAAAAATTAATCGGCAGTCATAAAGTCAAGAATACTCTAAGAAAATCAGTATTTGAAATGGACTTTTAAAACAGACGACCGTACTACAATACATGTAAAATCAAGCCTAACAGATGTCTATCACTGTAAGATGTTTTGTTTTCATTTTTCCATTATTGTAGTGCTTCTAAAATTTAAATTAGATTCACTTTTTCTTGGCTGCAAAAAAATGTTGTGAATGAAAATAGAAAATGAAAATAGAAATTTTCAAGAGTAAGGGTTAGAAGGCTGATCTTGAAAACACAAGTCCATGATGCATGAATATCACGTATAATGGAAGTGTGCACGTTAGTTCATTGCTGGCCCATGGCCTATCTGTGTCTGTTCTAGCATGTTCCTTCTCCTCCCCTTCCCCCGCCATACAGGTCACTTACTATGAAAACCATTTTGCCTTGGTTCTCTGACAAATCTCAGAGGCTGTAAACTGGTTTAAATTTGGCCAATAAATATATTTTGGTTGGAACCCTCAGGGTTTTGAAAATATCCAGATTTTTAGAAAAGCACTTACTACCACTGCCTGTGATACTACTCCCCACCTGCCTTATCTGTCTCTCTTTTGAAAGCGCTTCAGTTGGCTATCTGTGCTTTAGACCTTCACAGTTCTGGGGTGGTTGCAGGAAGAGAAATTGTTTATAGATTTCTTCATTTATATATATGGAACAATTAGCCAACCTCCATGGCTCAGAAAACTTAGTTTGACCATACCACGGTTTTCTTAGTTTAGAAGCATTGCCCTAAGCTTTCAAATGATCAATATCACTCTAAATATGACACACACATATTGATTTTGACTCCAGCGGGGATGTTAATTAACCCACCACGGGAGAATGACCACGTAGAAGTTGAAAATCCCAGGACATTTTCCTAAAAAGTAGGAAATAAGCTTTGGGGCACAGCCAAATCCTTTTTTTTCTATATACAACTTTTTCTAACATCCACCTCAATACACATGGAGGCTTGCTACCTAAAATCTGCTCTGTTTCTTACCATGTAATCAGCTATTTGCAGATGATGTATAGAAATGGCTAAAAATTATAGAAGATGAAAGCAATTTTATAACGGTAATTCTAAAAAATTCATCTGGTTGTTGCATATTGACAGTGGATGATAATATTTATGGAGAGCATTTAAGCACTGTAGAATGTCTGTCTGCAAATGTTCTGCTCTTGATTATCTATGAATAAGTAGGGACACAAATAATTGAACTCTACAGCTAAAACAAAAAACTGTTTTTGTTTTTGCGGTACGTGGGCCTCTCACTGTTGTGGCCTCTCCCGTTGCAGAGCACAGGCTCCGGACGCACAGGCTCAGCGGCCATGGCTCACGGGCCCAGCCGCTCCGCGGCATGTGGGATCTTCCCAGCCGCTCCGCGGCATGTGGGATCTTCCCGGACCGGGGCACTTACCCGTGTCCCCTGCATCGGCAGGCAGACTCTCAACCACTGCGCCACCAGGGAAGCCCCAAAAAACTGTTTTTTGATGACTTATCTTAAACCTTTTCTCCAAGTAAGAAGGATATTTAACCTGTCATACCTTTGTGACTTTGAGTCCTTCTTTAGTCTATTAGGTGATGTGGATATTTATGAGCAATAAAATATATAAAAGATAAAAGAGAGGCAAGAGATGGGTAAAGTGAACTGAATGATCAGAGTACAAATAATTGGTAGTTTATTGTATTTATTTGTACGATGTCCCTTGTGGAAAAGGGTTAATGGTGACATCTTTCTTCGCTCTGGCTTAATCTTCTGGTGGATGCTTTTTCTTCAAAGGAATGTTTTGCATGAATAATTTAGTTCTGTCAGATGTCATGGCAGCCATTTCTGTACATGTTACTCCTTGTTTACTGCAAAGAAATCCCTTCTTGAGAAGTAGATTTAATATCTAAAGAATGTCATTCTCTTGTCTGAGTCTGAAGCGAGCACAATCAAGAAAGGTAAGAAAATAAATATGTAAATTGCATTTTCTCTCAAAGCCATTTAATGCTGAATAAAGCCAAGTGAAAACATGTAGCATTATTAAATTGACAGTAAAATGCAAATACTGTATTAATAATGACTTCGTAGTTTAGGAAGTGCAAGGGGTGGAGACTGTGAAGCTAATGAGATTACAGCAGCTTCTCTGAAGTGCTTGTGTAGTTCTTTGCTCATCTTTCCCTTCTGCCACTGGCTTTTAGATCAAAGATCTTACTATATTTGATGCAGTGTTCTTAACATAAGGTCCTCTTGCTTGAATTTTTAAATCTTTTCTGCCATATTAGACTGTCTCCCGCTACTGCCAGTTATGAGTCATTAGACAGTCCTGGTCTGTTTTCATCACATGTTATCTAGGCCACAAGTTCTTGTTGGTCATTGGTGAACCTCCTCCAGGGAGTATGGTTCTATGGGCAACCCCAGGCCAATTCTGTCCTTCTAAGAAAGACTTTGTGTTTCAGGAATGGGCTTGAGTAGGACAACCCTGGTGACCTCCTAAAATGTGGGGTTACTCTATAGGGTCTCTTCCCCAGCTCATTTGGGTAATCCAAAGGTCTTGGAGGATTCAGAGGCCATCCACAGAATTGTTTTCTGAACCAGTGGTCAGGACTTCCCTACACTGATCATAACTGCATAAAGTTACCTAGAGGCTGTCTGTTCTCCCGGAAGCTTTCGACATCATTTAACTCTCAGGGCAACCTTATTCAAACTGATATTCTCAGAAAGGCATTGAGGATCCAGTGAAGCCAGCTTTATTTCCTGACATTTTTGTATCCCTCAGCCTGACCATTTTTAAAAGTTTTAGTCTCTTCACTAACCAGACTTTAGCCAGAACTTTTAGCAGCTCGCATAGTATGAAATAACAAGTGGTGACTTTAAGATGAGTTATGGAACATTCATCAAATATTTAATTTACTTAACAGCCTATTGAAAAAATAACCTTACAATTATTTAATATAGCAGATAGCATTCAAAGTTTAGGAATATTTCTGGCCTCCTTTGATTTCCCCTAACATTCATTTCGTTTGTAGAATATGTATGACGTTTTAAATATGGCACAACTGAATGTGTGCTCTTAGGTTTCATCCCCAATTAAACTTAAGTCAGTGCATCTCATATGTGTATATAGAAGATTCACTTTTCTCTCATGAAGGAACATATTGGTTTTCTTTTTTAACACACTATTTACTAAGGGTTTCTCTCAAGACATTGTGTGAAATGCTAGCTGCCAAGCCACATAGAAAAAGGGGGTGAAGATGATGTACGTGTTAGGCTCAAAACGTTTCCCAGGAAAAGTCATTTTAGTTGTATAAGGTGGTAGTAAAAGTTTGGCTTCATTTTGCAGCCTGTTAGGAGACTTTCTGCTGGAACTAGTCATAACCCACTTGTCCTCACTTACCTAAGCAATCATAGTGTGAATAACTTTGTTGTTTTACCAAATAGTTTCTGTTTCGAACTTCCTGTGTGATTATTTAAGAACAAATTGTCGTTGAGCTGCTTGTTCTAATCAAGATATGTGAATCTTTTCTCCTTCTGTCCCTCTCCTCTCCCTCTCTCTTTCCCTCCCTCCTTCCTCCTCTCTTTCTTTCTTTAAAGATCTTCGGGCAGTTGGACTAAAGAAAGGGATGTTCTTCAATCCTGACCCTTATCTTAAGATGTCGATTCAGCCAGGGAAGAAGAGCAGTTTCCCCACTTGTGCCCACCATGGGCAGGAGAGGAGGTCTACTATCATCAGTAACACCACAAATCCAATTTGGCACCGAGAGGTAAGATGATCGTACGTGGCCTTCTACTTGACAGTTAGGACGTTGGCCAACTCCATCTCTCTCCACTGGGCTCTGTATCGTTGAGCTGCTTATGGGTGTGGGCAAGATGGTTGAGGTGTCTAGAGGTTCTGTTAGAAAAAGGTACAATGAAAGTGAGATATTCCCTTCTAACCAGGGCTGGGTCTAGGGTAGATCAAGTGAGGCACTTCCTTCAGGTGCATGATTTATAGGGTCCAAAAGACTCGATGATCAAAATTAATATTTCAATGCAATATTAAAAAAAAATCAAAATCAAGGCAAAAATTCATGATGAACAAAATATCAAAATTCTGTAAGGGCAGCATCAGTAACTGCCTTGCCAAGACGTATGGGAGCCTGAGACAGAAGGAAAAGTCAGTAATACTGATCCCATTTTTATTTAAAATTTTGATATTTTGTTCTAGCATATACCCAGTACAGATTAAAGGAATTTCTCTCCTTACTGTCTGGCAAATGGTTTTTGGATTTCCATTATAGATTTTGGTTACTTACATGAGCCATTCAAGGAGTCGTCATCCTGAGGCAAGGCAGATTGTGTTGATGGTATTTCAGACTCTCTCACAGTTACAATATGTTACCAGTCATCACAGTGCATCATATCAGTGAAATCAAGCCCAGGGTTTTCCCACTGGAACTGTTTAAAGTCAAAGAATGAACAGAGACATTGCTTCTTTTCTAGGGAGCAAAGTGTGAGTTCTCCCACCATTTCTCAGGGAACCAAGACACATTTCATATACTAGCATTAATGAGTGCTTCTAGACAAACCTGTATTGGCATGGGAGTTGCACAGTTAATTAAATCACTCCCTAAATGTTTAATGACAATAATATGTTCTAACAATGTTGAACGAGTATTTCATTGGAGAGGGGGATACTTCAGGGGATCTAAAACCAATTGGAGAAAAGATGTGGCTATTTGAGACTTGCCAGTGCTGCAGGATGTTTCTCCTGGGCAGTTTTTATGGTTATTTAAGTGGATAAAAACTACATGTTTTCTTATTCCTGGTTTGAAAAACTACTTACTGTCCCCAAGTAGTGAATAACTTTTAAAGGCATACCACTTAATTTAACACATTAGAAGCCTAGAAGACATAAAACGTTATCTCAAGATGAGCACTTAGAAGGCACATAGTGGATATAGTAATGATTACTAGCAATAACTTTATTTCCCTAGCATTCTTTTTTTAATTTAATTTAATTTTTTTATACAGCAGGTTCTTATTAGTCATCAGTTTTATACACATCAGTGTATACATGTTTTATACACATCAGTGTATACATGTCAATCTCAATCTCCCAATTCATCACACCACCATCCCCACCCCCCGCGGCTTTTCCCCCTTGGTGTCCATACGTTTGTTCTCTACATCTGTGTCTCAACTTCTGCCCTGTAAACCGGTTCATCTGTACCATTTTTCTAGGTTCCACATACATGTGTTAATATACGATATTTGTTTTTCTCTTCTGACTTACTTCACTCTGCATGACAGTCTCTAGATCCATCCACGTCTCAACAAATGACTCAATTTCGTTCCTTTTTATGGCTGAGTAATATTCTATTGTATATATGTACCACAACTTCTTTATCCATTCATCTGTTGATGGGCATTTAGGTCGCTTCCATGACCTGGCTATTGTAAATAGTGCTGCAGTGAACATTGTGGTGCATGACTCTTTTTGAATTATGGTTTTCTTAGGGTATATGCCCAGTAGTGGGATTGCTGGATCATATGGTAATTCTATTTTTAGTTTTTTAAGGAACCTCCATACTGTTCTCCATAGTGGCTATATCAATTTACATTCCCACCAACAGTGCAAGAGGATTCCCTTTTCTCCACACCCTCTCCAGCATTTGTTGTTTGTAGATTTTCTGATGATGCCCATTCTGACTGGTGTGAGGTGATACCTCATTGTAGTTTGGATTTGCATTTCTCTAATAATTAGTGATGTTGAGCAGCTTTTCATGTGCTTCTTGGCTATCTGTATGTCTTCTTTGGAGAAATGTCTATTTAGGTCTTCTGCCCATTTTTGGATTGGATTGTTTATTTCTTTAATATTGAGCTGCATGAGCTGTTTATATATTTTGGAGATTATTCCTTTGTCTGTTGATTCATTTGCAAATATTTTCTCCCATTCTGAGGGTTGTCTTTTGGTCTTGTTTATGGTTTTCTTTGCTGTGCAAAAGCTTTGAAGTTTCATTAGGTCCCATTTGTTTATTTTTGTTTTTATTTCCGTTTCTCTAGGAGGTGGATCAAAAAAGATCTTGCTGTGATTTATGTCAAAGAGTTTTCTTCCTATGTTTTCCTCTAAGAGTTTTATAGTGTCCGGTCTTACATTTAGGTCTCAAGTCCATTTTGAGTTTATTTTTGTGTATGGTGTTAGGGAGTGTTCTAATTTCATTCTTTTACATGTAGCTGTCCAGTTTTCCCAGCACCACTTATTGAAGAGACTGTCTTTTCTCTATCGTATATCCTTGCCTCCTTTGTCATAGATGAGTTGACCATAGGTGCATGGGTTTATCTCTGGGCTTTTCTATCCTGTTCTATTGATCTATGTTTCTGTTTTTGTGCCAGTACCATATTGTCTTGATTACTGTAGCTTTGTAGTATAGTCTGAAATCAGGGAGTTTGATTCCTCCAGCTCCGTTTTTTCCCTCAAGACTGCTTTGGCTATTCGGGGTGTTTTGTGTCTCCATACAAATTTTAAGATTTTTTGTTCTAGTTCTATAAAAAATGCCATTGGTAATTTGATAGGGATTGCATTGAATCTGTAGATTGCTTTTAACCATGTTTTTAACCATGTTACCAGTACAAGCCTGATAAGGGGGGTGTAAGGGATGAGATTATCATCTCTCCATTTGTGTGATTAAGAAACAGAAGCTTAAAATGTTTATGTAACTAGCTATTCAGAGGCTAGTAGTGCTTAAACTCTGCTCCCTTATTCTAAGCAAGTGCTTTTTCCATTAAGAAGATGACTAAACTTTACGGCCCTTTGGTGAAAATAAATTGTTATGACTAAATAAATTTAGTGACCCCGAAGTGTAAAGCTGTCTGACACTATTCATATCACTGTGGTTGCCTGGATACTGCCAGGGGAGGAGAGAAATGGTTCAGGTTAGATTCCTGGCTCCATCACTTACTTTTCCTGAAAGCCTCATCATTAAAAAGAAAATTTTATCTTTGTAATATATGTGAAAGTCTTTGTAAATGAGTAAAACTCTTTATTTTTATTTTATATCCTTATTAATATCCAATCCAGTTTTCTCCAATGGCATTCTTAAAACAACACATCTTATCTTAACCTCATACTTTTATTTTTCTGTCCCAGAAGAAATGTCCCTGTGTGCCTTTTAAATTAAGTAACTTCCATTTAAGCATTGTTTTATTTTAATATAAACCGGGGAAACCATCATATCCTTTAGATGTTCCTACTTTAACCACTAAGTGAAGGAGTATTTTAACCTATGATGTGCAACTTCGAAAATACCATGGGATCAGGAATTAAAATTGCTGTTAATCAAATGTATCAGTTAAGTCTAAGCCACTCTATAACAAGATATTAAGTATTAAAGAATAAAGATACGTTAAATGTAGTGAGCACTAAAATTGTATTGTGCATAGTTTAATATTTGATAGCATCTCCTAAAACTGTTGAACCAGGAAGAGTTGGATGATCGAAGGGACTTCCTTTGTCATACAGATCCTAGCTGTTGCTTTTTAGTCTTTGTGAATGTTAATGACTCTGAGTGAATAAAGGATTGACAATAGCTGCAGATTTTTCTGGCAATGTGGACTCTGTGTGTCGTTAGGATTTAAGAGATACTATTTTCTTTAATAATAAACTGATATACGTAATTTCATATTTATCTCTTTTTTTGACTCAACATGTTATGTTTTGTTTTCAGAAATATTCCTTTTTCGCACTCCTTACTGATGTCTTAGAAATTGAAATTAAAGACAAATTTGCCAAGAGCCGACCTATCATCAAGCGTTTTCTGGGGAAACTAACCATTCCAGTCCAGAGGCTTTTGGAGCGACAAGCCATCGGGTAATCAGCCGTCACACCTAGGGGTCTTGTTGGGATTAGTTCCTACTGAAGCTACTGAAATGATACTTTGAAGTCCGAGGACTTTTCTTACTGATAAGAAGTGGTAACATAATTCTTTTAAAAAGGAAAGTGCTCCATGCCGCGGAGCGGCTGGGCCCGTGAGCCATGGCCGCTGAGCCTGTGCGTCCGGAGCCTGCGCGTCCGGAGCCTGTGCTCCGCAGCGGGAGAGGCCACAACAGTGAGAGGCCCGCGTACCGCAAAAAAAAAAAAAAAGAAAGAAAGAAAGAAAGTGCACATATACTCATTGAAATGTGAAGGGCAGAAAGCACTTTATTTTAATTATATACCTTTTTGGGTTATCTATCTTTTCCACGATGTACCTACCATTATTACCATTTCAGTGTCAAATGTCACAGTGCTCAGTTGTTTTTGAGATATTGAAATCTTGCTATAAAAATCCCTCCCTAAAGCAAGATCCCCGTGTCAGGTTGACACCTCCTGATCCTGATTAACCCCATCCAGAGAATATGTTATTCCTGAGACACCAAAACCACCTTATTTTAGGGCCCTTTAAAACAAAGCCTAGACTCCGAGAAGGTGTTATAGTGGAGCTCTAAGACATGTACGTTTGTTCAGACAATGAGAAATTACTTGTTGAGAGAATTTTAAATTTATTTATTTATTTATTTTGGCTGTGTTGGGTCTCGTTTCGTGCAAGGGCTTTCTCTAGTTGCGGCAAACTGGGCCACTCTTCATCGCGTGCGCGGGCCTCTCACTATCGCGGCCTCCCTTGTTGCGAAGCACAGGCTCCAGACGCGCAGGCTCAGTAATTGTGGCTCACGGGCCCAGCCGCTCCGCGGCATGTGGGATCCCCCCAGACCAGGGCTCGAACCCGCATCCCCTGCACTGGCAGGCAGACTCTTAACCACTGTGCCACCAGGGAAGCCCGTTGAGAGAATTTTGAAATGTGATTTGACGTCTGTTTTCTTTCTGTGAACTTTTTGTAAGCTGTGAATCAAGTAGTTAAGAAATCGTAACATGCCTCCATCCCTTACTATATAAATGGTGTATATATTTTCACATGGTAAGTGCCAGCAAACCCAGTAACACTGGTGCTCTCAGGTGGCACTGGGGAACATCTTTTTCATTTTAGGAGGACATTATGCACATATGATAACAGTAGCAGCAGTATCAGTGATAACAGTAGTTGTAGTAGTGGTAGCAGCAGTAGTAAACCAAAGTAAACAAAAAAGATGATGAGACCCTATTCTATGTCAGGAGCTAAGTAAATTACACTCATTAGCTCATGTAATCTTCTCAACAACTCTGAGAGGTGAATAATGTGATTATACCCATTCTGGAGATGAGAAATCTGAGGCTAGCAAGCCAGGGCTGGAGCTGGGATTTGAGCAGATCCGTCAGCTCCAGAATCCCAGCTTCTCTGCAATACTTTAAGGACTGGCAGTGATGGAATACTAGTCTAGCTAACTGAGGAAGGTTGCTCATTCCTATTCACCTTGCAGCTAATTAACTGTTCTATTCTGGCAAGTCACAATTTTTTCAGGCATTAGTTTCCTCATCTGAAAAATAAAGTCTTTAGACCGATGATCTCTAAGACACCTTCAAAACATGAAATTAAGAGATTCTAATGGATTCTAATTCTCTGGCCATCAGAGACAATGGTTGAGCCAGACCACATGAAGTAGAAATATTAGGCTGAAATTCTAGCAGCCTGGTTTAATTTGATAAAACTGGGAAATCATAGTTATTTTTAAGGATAGCAATTATTGCTTCTAGTAGAGATATTCTTTGGGAAGTTTTAAAAAATTATTTTTAGGATTGATATAAAATGAAAAATTACGAAGAGTGAGAATTAACTCTCATTGGAAATATACTTATAATTTAGTTTCTATAAGTATAATCATATAATTTATATAATATCTGTGACACTTGGCAGAGTGTCAATTTATGTATACCAGTAAGAATGATCAAGGAAACATAAAACCTTGAAACTTGAAATGCTTGAAAGCATTTTGAGTGCTTGCAACTCCTGTTAACTTGCTGGCTTTTCATTCAGTCTTTTAAAGAACTGGACACATAGAGTACTGCCTGTCATGGATTCCATATGTACTGGAAGGAAGTCCAGCATGAATTCGTAAAGTATCAGAATTATGAAATGTTTCTACATAAGTATATTAAAAGCATTGCCTGATACTTAGGGATTTGCTTTATTAAATAAATATGATACTACATGTTAGTGTATTGGCTGTTAGCATCTAAATCTATTTTTGATCTGATTATTACTTTCTATCAAGTAATTGATACGTCTTGAAAAATACTGAGTTTTCTTATGTGTTTTGTAGACTGCAACTCTCTGAAATAGCTGAGGTTTTACATGGTGAGGTTTTATAGGATGAGCTAGAAGTCCTTACTAATTACCTATTTTAAGAGCATTGGTTTGAATGTGACATTTTTCAGAGAGTGGCTTGCATTCTGTCCAAAAGGCACATCACTGTGCCATGCTTTGTCATTTGCTGTGATTACACTAGTGAGAGAATGTCTCAGTCAGACAGTGAGAGTTCTTTGGCACTTATTCTTTATAATGATGTATCATAATAATATATAATATAGGGTACACAATTATCTGTCATGGCAAGAGGCAGGATGAATCAGATGAGACTGAGTAAGAACAAGAAAGAGGTGAATCCCTTGACAGGCACTCACAAAGGATGAAACCCCCTTGACTTGGAATCTCCAAATAGGGAGGCTTTCCTGTACTGATAGATTGAATAGTTGAGTATCTTGTCAGTTTGGGTAAAAAATAGCACTAACACCTGTTAAAATTCTTTTTTCCAAGTAAAGAGTCTCATTTGTTAAATTTATTCAACAAATGTGTGGGTGTGTATACATATAGTGCCTACTAAATGTTAAGCACTGTGTTGGGTATTTGGGATATGATAGTGAGCAAAAGGATGGATGCCATTCTTAGAATCCCTACTGAACATTTACTTCCTAGCTAAAATGCATCACTTTTATAAGTTTTTATCATCAACACCAACACTTTACTTTTATTGGCCAAAGAGGAGGAGAGGAGAGTCAATTTAATTTTAACAGAGAAATGAAGAGTTTTATCATTCCAGGACTGAATGTCCAAAGATGTGGATGAGGAACTGTAATGTTGAGAGTAGGTCCCAGTAGTTTGCTGCTGGGTTCATGCATTAGTGGACAAAGGTGGAGCATCTCTGTGTGTCAGGCACTGTCTAAATGCTGGAAGACAGTGGTAAGAGAAAAAGACATCCCTGCTGTCATTATAGTCATTATAGAATTATTCGAACACGCTAATGTAAAAGCATTTAACATACCTGTAATGTCTAATAGTTAAAAATGCCAGTATATCCCTTTACAGAAAAAAAATTTTTTAAATACCAGATTAAGTAGACAAAACATTATGATAATGATTGCATTGAGATGAGCCATGAGTAAATATCATTAAAATGCATGCTACTGAAAGCCGCCAAGAATCACTGAAAGTGTGCATAAAATGAGATCTGATCTGGGGACTGCAGATCAGGGGCTTCTGTGTCAGATGCATCTGTGTTCTAATCCTGGTTCTGTCACTTAATTGTTGCCTGGCCTTGGGCAAGTTACGTACCCTCCCTATGCCTTAGAAAACAGGGCCACCACTTGCCTCACAGGGAAGATTGAAGGAGATGATGCATGCAAAGCCCTTATCAGAGTGTAAGCACTCAATTGGGGGAAACAAAGCTTTTTAAAAACATCAATCAAAAAATTATTACAACGTTTCTAGGGAAGAAAAAGAAAGAAGTAAAGGAAACGATCTCATTATTTTAAGAAAATCTTGCTATGAGCTCAAAGAAATTCATAAGAGCTGAACTGGGATTTCACATTAGCATGTAAATGTGTACACGCTAATGTAAAATCCCAGATAACATCTATTTATAATTGTACGGAGGAGGTAGAGAAGAACAAGCAAAATAGTTATGGAGATTAATAATCAGTAGCTGACCAGAGGCCCTGAAGTGTACAGTGGTGCAAGTATTAGGTAGAGGCCTTGTGTTTTCCTCCTGAAGTTGCCATTAGAGGGCAGTGTGAGAGCAGAGATAGTGTGATTTGGTACTATCCCTCTGATTATTTTCCTTAATTAAGAATAAATCAGATTTTCAACGAAAGTTGCTTGCATACAGAGAAATGATGCGATTGTATTTGACTTTGATAAATAAACACGGAATTGAAAAAGATCAACCGCTCCATCCTGGAGGAGGCTGGTAGCCTGAGCCTGGAGCCAAGGTGGGGCAGGAGCTGGGCCCAGTTGTGGTCCCCTCCAGCGCACCTCCAAGTGTGGCAGCGAGACTCCGACAGCTAGTGCAGTTCTCCAACTGTCCCATCAGTATGGCTTACAAGCTGCCTGGAGTATCAATGATAGGCCCCCCAATAGTGAGGGCCAACAGTGAGCCCCTTACTTTACAGGTGAGGAAGGGGAGGTGCAACAGCCCCCTGCCTCTCACACAGCTGGAGCAGCTGTCAGAGCCCGGCCTGTTCTCACGCTGCTCTCTCCTGACTCCCAGCTCCTGTTCTTCAGGATACAGCAGCACTGTGCCCTCCATGTGATAACCCTTACCTGTGCGCCTCTCTCTCTCTTTTGTTTCTTTTTCTTTTGCTTGGCCGGCCGTGCAGCATGCAGGATGCGGGATCTTAGTTCCCCAACCAGGGACGGAACCTCTGCACCCTGCAGTGGAAGCACGGAGTCCTAACCACTGGACCAGCAGGGAATTCCCTGTGCCTGTCTTTTTAGGACCTAACTCCTATCATGCTAAATGCTAAGGAACCAGACCTATACATTTACACTTGAGTCAGAAAACACCCAAAATTTTTGGCCTTTCTCAGCCCCTTGATGGCTTTTAAAATGCCCTTTCTTTGGTCACTCTTAACAGTGAGAGAGCAAATCAGTGCCCTTTAAAAAAATCATAACAATATTGTACAGTATTGCATTTTCAGCCTTTACTGATACTTTTCCTTGTGACAAGATTCCCTTTTATCCCTGGGTTTATAAGTATTCATTTGTACAAATGAACAAAATTACACTGACTCTTAACATGCCTTTGACCTTTTATTTTCTTGTGAGTATGCACGTTTCAAGAGACATATGTGGGGTTTGGGGGGTGGCCTATGGGAAGAAGATGAAGGCTGACACCAGAGTAGTAAGTATGAAGGAACCATTTCTCCTCTTGCAGTGACCAGATGCTCAGCTACAACCTCGGCAGAAGGCTCCCAGCTGACCACGTGAGTGGGTACCTCCAGTTCAGAGTGGAGGTCACATCTTCTGTGCATGAAGGTGAGATACCTGTATAAATATATTGCCATAGGAAAAACTTGTTAAATCTTACTCTGTTGTCAGTTTACATTTGAACAGAATTGTTTGTATCCTGTTCTGAACATAAAATAGCTATCAAATGATTACCTGCTGAAGTTTTCCAAGCAGATTTAAAAGCCTGTTTATCAAAAAATCTCTCTTAGGTTTTACCTGCATTTGGAAACTGGGATGTGGAATTTACGGCAGTAGTGAACATGTAAACCTCATATGTCAAACTGACCAGCAATATATGTACTCGTTTAGTAGTGAATAGTAACTCTTAGCAAGTTGGTGATACTGTAAAGAGACCTCAGTGGGATGACTGAATTCTTTGAACTCATTAGTGGCAAAGGAATAGGACATTAAAAGTTCGTTCGTTATTACTACTTTGTTTTTATAAATGCTGTTTTCTCCTTCAGATGCTTCTCCAGAAGCTGTTGGCACAATACTTGGAGTCAATACTGTGAATGGAGACCTAGGAAGCCCTTCTGATGAGGAGGACATGCCAGGGGGCCATCATGACAGCACAGTTTGTTCCAATGGACCAGTTTCTGAGGAAAGTGCTAATGGGACCCCCAAGCATTCTTTCAGGACTAGCTCTACTCTGGAAATAGACTCAGAAGAATTCACCTCTACTTCTTCAAGGACCTCACCTCCCAGAGGACGTCAGGATTCACTCAATGATTACTTAGATGCTATTGAACACAATGGCCATTCCAGGTCGGGTGCAGCTACTTGTTCGGAAAGGTCCATGGGAGCCTCTCCGAAACTAAGGAGTAGTTTTCCCACCGACACAAGACTCAATGCAATGCTTCATATCGACTCAGATGAAGAAGACCACGAGTTCCAGCAAGACCTGGGTTATCCATCCTCCTTGGAGGAGGAAGGAGGGTTGATAATGTTTAGCAGGGCGTCAAGAACTGATGATGGGAGCCTGACATCTCAGATAAAGCCAGAAGACAACACGGTGGAGAATGAGGAAGCCTCCACCAATGAAGCTGCTTCCTTCGAGGACAAGCCAGAAAGTCTTCCAGAGCTTGCGGAGAGCTCCTTCCCCTCAGGCCCAGTCCCTGATGAAAGCGAGAATGCCCCGGAGTGTCAGCCGAGTGCTGACCAGGGGAGCACTGAATTGTGCGGCGCCCAGGAGGTAGATCAGCCCACAAGTGGGGCAGACACGGGCACTTCTGACACGTCAGGAGGAAGCCGAAGAGCCGTCAGTGAGATCGAGTCCCTTGATCAGGGGTCTGAGCCTTCCCAGGTGTCCTCGGAAACAGAGCCCAGTGACCCCGCCAGGACAGAGAGCGTGAGCGAGGCCAGCACCAGGCCTGAGGGAGAGAGTGACCTGGACGGGGCCGACAGCTCCTGCAATGAGAGTGTCACCACGCAGCTGTCCTCGGTGGAGACACGGTGCTCATCTCTTGAGAGTGCGCGGTTTCCCGAAACTCCAGCCTTTTCTTCTCAGGAGGAGGAAGATGGAGCCTGTGCGGCAGAGCCCACCAGCAGTGGCCCTGCTGAAGGGTCACAGGGTTCCATATGCACTCCTGGTTCTTTACCTGTAGTGCAGGTGCCCAGTGGAGAGGAGGAAGGGCCAGGGGCAGAATCGGCTACTTCACCTGACCAGGAGGAGGTGGGGGAGGTCTGGCAGCGGAGGGGGAGCCTGGAGGGAGCTGCTGCTGCTACTGAGAGCCCGCCCCAAGAAGAGCGTGATGCGGGGCATGCCCAAGGGGCTTGTGAAGGGGCCACTGCCCAGGAGGAGGGCGCGACCGGAGGTAGGATGTAGAAGACAACGTGGCTCGTGGCTCGGGCATACCCGCTCAGAGAGAAGCCTTGTGGTTTTGTCCCTCAGTGGAAATTGTACTGCAGGGCACATATTAGCTGAATTCTTCTCCTTGGGGTTCAACAGCTTTTTTTTTCTTTTAACATCTTTATTGGGGTATAATTGCTTTACAATGGTGTGTTAGTTTCTGATGTATAACAAAGTGAATCAGCTCTATGCATACATATATCCCCATATCTCCTCTCTCTTGAGTCTCCATCCCACCCTCCCTATGGATCTTCTTTTGGTGGAATAAGAGGCGTGTCAGATAACAGTCTTAAACTTAGATAATGAACCTCAAGGCTCTGCATCAGTGCGGGCACCTGCTCTGCCTAGAAAGGTGGCCCGGTGGGTGGGGGCACCCCTGGTCCACACAGGCCTGGAGGCCTGGGATGCGTGCCGCGCGCCAGCACATTCAGTGCGCCTGGGGCTCAGTCCTCTTGTCTGGGCAGTGTGAAAAAGCATAATGAATCTCTGGCGGGACCTGGGTTTGTAGATACAAAACCAAACAGGCTGGCAGCATCTACGTTAGTGTTATCTGCAAGGTTTTCAGGAACATCTTAACTCGCTCCTTATTGCATGAAGCTTCAAAACAGAAGGTTAATATGTGGTTTGCATCAAATGTCATATTTTTGCCTTCTGCAGTATAAGAAATGTCAACTAAGTTAGGTGATGCATTCTGACACTTGAAAACAAGCTGTTTGAGGATGCAAATTTACACATAAAATTTGTTTTATGTCTCAATGAATGTGGCTCAGTAGAATGATCCCTTTAAACTGTTCTAGCTGCATCAAAAAGTCTGAGTATAATTTCATATGCCTAAACAGCATAGACTCAGAAATAGAAACGATTTTCTTATTCTGTAACTTATTTTTCTACCTATCCCCTTCTTTTCTTCCTCCACCGTTTTTTGTTTTTTTTCATTATCTTCCAGTCATTGTGTGACTCTAAAGCATTGCTACATGACTAGGACAGATGCCAGGGTGGGAAAAGGCAGGGGAGGGGGAGGAATGGGCCCAGACCGACATCTCCCTAGAAGACCCACTTCTGACTAAGCATCCACCTCCCATTCTCTTCTGTTGTTTCTGGGTCCTCATATGGGAAATGAGACGAAAAAGAGATAAGAGACTAGCCCCAGGACTTTTGTTAGGTGTTTTTTTTCCCCCAAAGGCTGTTTTGACACTGAAGGGGAAAACAATACCCAGGTAACTGTTTACCTTTAATCCTAGGTTCTCAAGCCAACGGCCACCAGCCTTTGCGATCACTGCCTTCAGTGCGCCAGGATGTTAGCCGGTACCAGAGGGTGGACGAGGCTCTCCCACCAAGTGAGGACCTGCTAACTAAAGGGCTCACCTCGATCAAAGGGTTCAAGGGTGACAGGACCCACGGGACCTAAAGGATGGTTGCCCAGTCCCCCAGAAGTAGAGTTCTGGGAGCTGCCACGTGATTTAGCAGATACAGTCTGGAAAGTGCTTAGCAGAAGACTCCTCTCTGGCACAGTTCCACCAAATGAAAGGGTAGCTGGGGGAAAGTAGATACTCTAAAGTAAAAGAGATCCAGATGTTATGGACAATAGGATGTATAATAGAAAAAATTTTAAGTTTGCATAGGCAGTATGAATTTTCAGTTATTAGACAAATAGGTACAATCTCTTAGCTCTAGGTAATATACTGCTTTTTATTCATTTACAACATTTTAAATCATTAACTACAGGGTCCTGGTTTTTTTCCTTAGGAATATCCAGAGAAGTGTTATTAATTTCAGAAATTAGTCTACTGTTTTCTGGACCATGATGATTATCTGGAGATTTGAAAGATATTTCTTTTTTTTTTTTTTTTTTTTGCTTTCAAGAAACACGTAGCACTTAAAGGAGAGATGGGTGAGCACTAGGAATGCTGGGAAAGTTATGCGACCTGAACTCCAAGAGCTGAGTGATGCCCATGGCCAGTCATAGTCTGAATGTAATTTAAACTCTATTTAAGTTTCTAGAATCCCTTAAAGCAGTATTACTATGTGAGAGCAAAGCATTTTGAAGAACAGTGATAAAGCTCAGTAAATACTGTTTTTAAGAACACATTGGAAAATACATCTTTCTGCCTTACTGCTTTTCCTTCTTGTTCACCTTCTCTATTCACCCATCTTATATGCGATCATGGCAAGAAGTGGATGCTTTTGGCCCTCTGTGTTTTAAAAATGGTGGGACATAGAGCGGGGGCAGTATGCATTTAAAGGGCTAAAATGCTGAGTAGTTAGTTTTGGTGAGTGCTGGCAAAAGAGCTGAATGGTGCTCTGTACAGTTTGTCAAAATATTGACTTAATCGTTTGTAAATACTGTTGTGCACAGATCCTCCCCTTGTTCATATATTTGGATAGCTGAGGGTGGTTACTCATAGGAAACATATATTTTAAGCAGTTTTTAAAAATCATCCAAGAGATCAATTAACCATTGTGTCATCTTAAGCAGGTGGAGGGGAAAACTTCCTTACTGTTTACCCTTGGAGAAAACATTAGAGGCAGAAAAGAAAAGTATTCCTGGGTGATATTTAGATATAATTGGAGAAAAATGAATTAGGAACACCAGGAGAGAATTCTGGGAGAGCTTTGTTTACATGAGTATGTGGATTAATAGTAAGTAATCAGAGTTTCAGGCACCTGGACAGGAGGCATAGCATTGCATCAGTGTATGGATAAATGGCATCCTCCTGGCCACATCCAATTGCTCTGAATTTTGTTGGATTCACAGTTTTGGTCTCTAGATTGTATTTAGTAAAGACAGGTACTTTCCTGCTGAAATTATGACCACCATTTGAGCTGTTTCCATGCATTTGTTTAAACACTGGTATTTGCATTACACAGATATAATGCTAAATTTTAGGATTTAAAAAAATAAACAATTGGCAGTTCATTTTAATAAATTAATATATCCAAAAGGAAAAAAAGCACGTTAGTAGTATATCCAATTTAATGAGTAACTGATGAACAGCGGCGGGGGGAGGAATTCTTAAGAGTTGTTCCCTCTTGTGCAACTTGCAGATTTGGGGATTTACATGATCATGGACCAATTACAGATTATGGTCTGAGCATACCTGATTACTGTTCAGCTCTGTCCTCACACTGCTTTGCCCTCTCCTATTCCCAGTCGGTCTCATCTTTTGACAGTCTAATCACTTGGCTGCCTGTGCTAGTTGTGCGTCCTGCCCGAACCAGTTCTCTGCCCTCCTTGCCTCACTGGGCAGCTCTGCTACCGTCTCTGGCCATGCCTCTTAACTCAGAGCTGTGGCATTCTGCGTTCATATATTGTCTCTCAGGAGGCTCAGCTAAGGGGCATCCACTTGGAGTATGCAGATTGGCCTGTCTCTTAAATGACCTGGCTGAATTATTTTAAGGTTAGGGATTATACTTTTAACATGATTTATTATAATACCTCAGACTTGTATAGTGGTTTACAGTTTACAAAGAATTTTTAGCTTTTTTAAAAAAATTCTTTTTAACAATTTTATGAAGTAGGTCAAGCAGGTCTTATCCATAATTTATAGATTGATGGGTAGAAATCAAATAATCTGATTCTTTCACTTTATAGATGGAGAAATTGAAGCCCAGATAAATTAAGTAACTTATTTAAGATTCCATACTAGTAAAAGTTGAGACAGAGTCTCAAACATTTTTTTCTACTCCATTATCTAAGGTTAGAATGGTAGGGACTGTTGTGTAGGTAGATGAGTGTAAATTCTGAAAGTTTGGTTAGCGGCAGAGTGGTGACATACCTTGGTATGTTATCTATTAGGCACAAGCATCACCTGAAAGTAGAGGGTTTGGGGGCTTCTCTGAAACTGCATTATATTGTGTTTTGAGGGCAGACCTAGGAAGGCTGAAAAGATGCTCAGCTTTCTTCTTCCAGGTGAAGATCACTTAGCAGGACCCTTCTCTGGGAGGTCCGTCAAGTATAAGAAAAGTGGTGACAGTGACAGTACTAGCGACTGTCTTTTGGCCCAGATGGATTTGCTCCTAAGCATCTGTATTAGACTCAGACGTGCCTTTTCCTCTCTGTATAGGTCACTGTCCACACACCTGCAGGACAGTCTACTGAAGCATGATCCCCCCCCCCACTCTGGATTCTTTTTCTTCTTCCTTATTATTATTGTTGTTGTTATTTTAGCTTGTATTTGCCTTAAAAATACCCATGTACTAACATAGAGTGAGGAAACTACCCAGTAAAGTTTGCTTCTCTCTGAAGATTTGCAAACTCAACTAAGGGGATTTAGAGGTATCCTTGCTATGCCTCTTCACTCTTATGGCTGATGGCGTGGTTGTCTGTGTGTCAGGGTTATAAGTTAGTCTCTGAACATCTGTTTGATCTCTTTTTATGTAAAGCAGGTTTCCTTGTTTGTTTGCTTCTTCTTCCAGCCTTATTCCTCCTATCTCAGGACCAGGGAACAGATGTTGGACAGAGACCACTCAGCTGTAATGATGATCGATCGATTGGTTCTCAAACTCTTACTCTTGGATTAGGCCATGGACCCCCTGTGCTGTGACCTTGTGGGCTGTGTAACCTCAACCAGTGGTTGAGAGACATTCTGATGAGCCATACAAAATAAGAAAGCTCTGGTTCTTAAAGGTGGCATGGCACTATTGAGAGCCTTCCAGGGAGGCAGCTTGAACTTGAATATGCACTGAGTGCCTTAAGAACCTGCTGTATCTTCTTCTGAGGTGATTCATAGGCTGGCAGCTGGAGGTTGTTCAGGGCTGAAGCCCACTAAAGTGTCATCAGCGTAATGACTCTTGGTCTTTTTAGCATTAGGATAAGTGGGAAAAAATGGCCAGCTCAGCCCCTTCTGAAAAACTATTTTAGTTTTTTCTTTTTTGGCTCCAGTGTAATTGTGACTTAACCCATTGCTTACTGGAGACAACAGGAAACTGTTGAAAGGTGTTTTTCTCCCAAAAGGGTAGGAATAGGAATAGATTCCGGATGAACAGTCCACAGTGGACTCTTATAGGATCCCAGGCTTATTGCCATATTTTTAGGACTCGTGTATTATTTATGTGGTGGGTTCAAATGAGTAGCTCTGGAAAAACACAGGGGGATGTTTATCATTTTTGGTGGTTGTGCGCTTTTGTTACTAAAGCATCCTTTGAAATGAAGGTTTAAAAGAAGGTAATGAATCTGAAAAATACAATTAATCTTATAGAATTTCTACTCTGTTTAAAGCTAGGGGCTCTTATTCTCTAGAACCTAAAAGTTAGTTTGGAGAAAAAAATTCACACTTTTAATCTAAAAAGCTACTTCCTTAAAAATCGAATATTAAGGTCCAAACTATGCAGCTATTTGAGATTTTTTAAACTTTTTATTCAAATATAATGTACATGCAGAAAAGAGCACATTCAGCCTGCTGAATTCTCCCAGACTGTGCCCACCTGGGCAATCAGCACCACATCTGTGGTCCCTGGGAGGCCACTTGTGCCCCGCTACCAGTCTCCAACCCCCACTCCTGAAGAGCAAGGGGACCTACTGTCCTGACTCCCCAGAGCACAGACAAGTTTAACTTACTTTCGTACTTTATACAAATGGTATCATACTTCTTTGAGTGTTTAAATAAGGAAAAAATAATCCATTAAACACTGATTTCTGGCATCTATTACAAAGCTTTTTTTCCTTAAAAGTACCCTTAGTTTATTGTAACTTCATCATCTCACCATTTTGGTGAGGATACCACGGTTATTATAATTTTTACAGTGGGTTTATAAACTTACTTCACAATATTCAGGTACTTCGTTGTCCTTAATCCAGTTACAACCAGGTCAGTTCCCTACTCTTAGTCCTCTCACCGCTTTGAGTTCCGTAGTAGACAGTTCAGTGCTGGCTTCCCCTGATATGTGATTCATCCTGTCTAGCCATTGACCTTCTTCCCAGTCTCAGCACTCACTGAGATGTGTTCACGTCTTCATCTAATCACCTGGGTGGCCCAAGGTCTGGGTGGAGACCAAGGTCTAGTTTGAGAGGAGCGAGAAAGAAGAGTGATGAGATGAAGAGGGGCCATAGTGATGACCCCTGCCCCTGCCTACATATATTGATTCTAAAAGTTGGAAATATCTAAGACCTGCCCGGCTCTACCTCCCTGCATCTGGAATTAATGCCGTGACAGTGGCTTGGCATAGATTTTCATGCTAACTCTCTGACTTACCCTTAATATCCAGCTATTTAAAGGGGGCTATTCTATTTGAATTTCAGGGTGTCTTAAGTGTACACTTGCTCCTGGATTTCAGTTTGGGGTATTTAGGCTGAAATTTAGTTTCTTGCGAGCCTGCACTTCATGACTTCTAAGAAATCCAGCATTAGCTCCATGGGTTTGTCCAGTAAGTTAGCTGCTGTCTTAAGTTCTTGTTAATTTACGTCAGTGTTCCTTAAAGTTTAGTGTGTCTAGGAATCACCTGGGAAGTTTGTTAAAAATGTAGATAACTGAGTCCTGGCTTCAGAGAGTCTGATTTTGAAGAGCTGGGGTGTGTCCTTGGCATCTGCATTTTTATTGATCTTCACAATGATTCTGACACATACTGTCAGAATCCCACACCTTGAGAAACATTCTCTAGATAATAGTTTTCAAACTTTATTGTTGCTGTGAAGCTCTTTATGGAAGTGAAATCTTATGTGGAAGACTAATATGCACAACAGATAATGTTGGAGCTGCAGTGTTTAAAGTGGGGTTGGCAGGTGGTTCAGCAGCCCTACTCCTCAGGACCCCAAAGCCCCTGGCCCCAAAGGCTTAATTAACTTAGAATCTATTTTGGAAATTCTGGCCTAGATGTAAGATGTTACTAGGTCCTTCCTGAACCTAATGTGATAAAATGGGTGTCATTGCAGATTCATGTTATTTTAGAACTGAAAGGACCTTAGCAATGTTTACCTCTGTCTTCTAATTTTTTAGGTAAAGAAACTGGGGGCCATAGAGATGTAGTAATTTGTTGAAGGTCATGTAGCAAAGGTATGACAAAGCCATGGCCAGATACAGGCCTTCTGCTTGCTAATCTAGTGCATTACACACACACACACACACACACACACACACACACACACACACACACACACACACACACACACACACACACACACACCCCAACACATTGCTGTCAGTCTCGCTGCACACTGATTATGTACCCCAGTTTACAGTGTGGCAAGACAGGGAAGTAAATGCCAAGATCCTAGTCTTCTAACCCTGCCTGTGTGATTTTAGCATTGTCTGTGAAAGAAACTGATACCAGGCCATGTGTTCTCATATGCTTTCTTAACCAAGAACAAACCAGGCCTCATGTAAATACTTATAAGATATTAAAGCAACCATACCCCCACCCCCGTGAATAGATAATGATAGATAATGATAGAGGACTGACCTTCCTACAGGCACCTCTGCTGTCTTGCCTGGATGGAAGGGTATTGACCGCTTGGGTAAGAGTAGATATGTAGTTCACGAATAAACCAATAGCATAACAGTCTTTCCCAGTTCAATGCCGAGTGTCCACTTGAAACCAGCAGTATAGCATTTCTCTTTATGGGGACTTAAGTAACAACCTCAATTTAAAGATATGATACTTGATAGGGAGAGTCTTAATGTGCATCCAACATCCCATATTCTTAGAAAGCAAATTTTTGGACCTTGTTTTTCCCATTGCATAGAAATGTCTTTATTGAGATACAAATGAAGGTTATTCCTGGCCTTTGTGGAAAGTGAATACAAGATCATTTTTTAAAATTTTTATTGGAGTATAGTTGATTTACAATGTTGGGTTAGTTTTAGGTATACAGCAAATTGAATCAGTTATATATATACATATATCTACTCTTTTTAGATTTTTTTCCCATTACAGAGTATTGAGTAGGGTTCCCTGTGCTATACAGTAGGTCCTTATTAGTTATCTATTTTATATATAGTAGTGTGTTGATGTCAATCCCAATCTTCCAGTTTATCCCTCCCCCCGACCCCCCGGTAACCATAAGAAGAATCATTTTTTAATAGCTTTACGTTATTTAAATTATTTATTCATTCGTTACATGCTATGTGCAAGGCACAGTGGTGAATATATTTGGAGATACCCCCTCCTCCATTTTCCTACCCATGTGGCCCGCATACAGGTCACATTTCTTGGGGTAAATTCTTGTATAGTTTATTCAAGGAAAAAGTTCCATCTTTGAAGATACTTTTCTAATATTCTTTTGTCAGAGAATGGAAAGTATGCAGCAGTGTGTTTTCTCTTCTGCTGTAACTGCCAGAACACTTAGAGCCAAGTTGTAGTGACAACCTTATCTTGGGAGCTTGGCAGAATCTCTCTCTCTGCTTCCTTTAGTTGGTTTCTGTTCTGTTTTATCCCTAATTGACCTATCCTACATATTTTTAAAAAACTGGAAGCTTCTGTAAACATTCTTGGGGGGGAAGGAATGGTCATTTGTTTCCATGTGCATTTGATCTGACATATAGTATGTGCTTGAATTATCCTGGCTCTAACGAGAGAGGAATGCAGTGGGAATACTTGTTCTCAGAATCTTTGAGATGGGAAAGTGTGCGAGGAGCAGAGCCAAACAATGGATTGGATCAGAGGTTTTAGAAGATGGTTCCTGAAAATGCCTTTATGTGCTCACTGTTTGTCAGCATATGGCAGGCTGAGCAGGAGGCCTTTTGGAAATGTCCTGCTGATGGGATTGTAGCTGTGCCCGAATAATTCATTCTTGGCAGCCTGCTTCATTGTGAGTCCGCGTTACCCTGGAGCGTGAGTGACACGGAGTTGTTTGTTGTCTGTGTGGTGCTTTTCCTCACAGAAAATTTTTCTTTCCCTTGCCACGTGTCATAAATTATGATCGGCTGAAATCAACAAAAAGATATCCTTCCACTCCCAGCTGAGGCAGTCTTCAGTGGTCTTCCGGTGCTGGCTGGGATCTACCGTGCAGGTTTTTGCAATCCTAAGGACTTAGTTGGAATACTTGTTCCGTTCACCTCCAGAGTAGATGCCATAGCTGGTCAGGAGCAAACATGCTTTCGTCCTGGTCTCTAGGATGAGACCCACGGCGTCTGCTGATAAGCTGTGTGATCACATGGAGAGTTTTGAAATTAACAGAGCTGCTCAAGAGAAAGGTGCTTATTAATTTCAAAACATATTTGTCCTAGAAATAGCAATGTATAAAGCACTTTCCTGGTTAAAGAGTAGATCTCTGCTGTTTTCATATGTTCCTATATAAATGAATATAAATTACCCTTCCCAATTGCAATCAATTTAAAAATTGTTGCCTTTTGTAAAGATCAGCTCACGCTCTGCTTATTTTTATAGGGGAATGGCCTTTTAGAGAATTCACAGAGGTGGGCTGGCTGGCCCTGAACACAACTGTGCTTGCTGTTTTTACTGAACATGCTCTTACATATTTGTTTACAAAGACTAACACATTTAATGAGATTGCTTAAACATAAAAGTAAATAATCTTTTAAAACGTTGTTATTTATTTAAGGTTGGAGACAAGTCATTAACCTTGCTCTGAAAATGTATTCCTCTTTGGGAAAGTGTAAATGGAAGTTTGTAGATAATGATACTGTTTGATGACTAGGCTAGCACTACCTTCTTCCGAAGACTACATCTACTAAAATTGTGTGTAAATATACACGTAGAAATTTCCAGCTGTGAGTCTGTCATCTAGGTTGGAAAAAAAAGAGAAAAAATCAAGTTTGGGTGAAAATAAACATCAGTACCAATTCTGATGTGAATATCGAAAGTATTATGATACCAACTAGTAATTTTTAAAATTGCTCATACGTGAAGGATGAGCATTGTGGGCGGATCTGGGAGGATCCCCTACATTCAGGGATTCTTTAAGGTGTTGGTTATGCACACAGGAGCTGTTTTACTAACTGGTCAATCATTCTGGAGTGGACTGGGGGGAAGTGCTGGATTATGCACCCAGGTGTACATTATTAGCCCCAAAGTATAGCATGTCAGGGAGAAAACACGTGCTGCTTGATGAACCACGTTAATGGCTTCAGCTGCCCCTCCTAATCCCTCTCTGTGCACGACTGCTGTTTAGACTGGGAGGCACGCATTGACAGCCATGGCAGGATCTTCTACGTGGATCACGTAAACAGAACCACGACTTGGCAGCGGCCCACAGCTCCCCCTGCCCCGCAGGTGCTGCAGAGGTCCAACTCCATACAGCAGATGGAGCAGCTGAACCGGCGGTGAGGATGGGCAGTTTTGTGGTTGGGCTCATTTTTACACAGCGCAAAATGGAAAACACGATTGCCTCTTTCATCTCTGGGGGTCCTGTCACTTTTCTTGATTCATAGACTTCATTGAATGTCTCTTGGTTAAAAATTAATAAGCGCACACATCCACAGCTTGCTTAGAAAATAGAGAGGAAATAAGTAATGAGATGACCCCTTTAGTCAACCCAAGGCATTGATTTTTAGTAAAACAGAGCATATACACTTGTCATTTGAAGCCAGATAGCTTTTTAAATATCTAGAATCTTCGTTCGTAATGCATCTTTATTCGTTACCTAAGCTTTTAAAAATCTGTCCTTCTTTTCCCAAAACTAATTGCTATGGAACAAAAGTTGTTCTTTAACAATATAGGAATTTAGTTTCCTTTGGTTAAAGGCCACAATGTTTTTTTAAATTTTTATTAATTTGTTAAGAAAATGTTCCACAGACTATGGACAGAAGAAATTAAATCCGATGGATTTACTTAACAGATGGCCCAGAAGGTCAGAGGATAGAGGTTTGGGGAGGAAATGGTCAAGGCTGGGAAGATGGTGAAAACTTCTGGGCTCTGGGGGAGCAGTTGAGCCCTGTGTTTTAGAGGCTGCTGTGTTGTAACTCTAGGCTTCTGATTTTAGATACCAGAGTATCCGCAGAACCATGACAAACGAGAGGCCTGAGGAAAACACCAATGCGATTGATGTGGCAGGGGAGGAAGCCGACTTTCACCAAGCCAGTGCAGGTAAGAGCCTTTGGGTTGGTTTGCTTTGTCATCTCGCAAAAATAGAAAACAAGTAAGTAAGGATTTCCAAGAAATGAAGCTTTCTTTAAAAGGACTTTTGATCTTCATGAAGACCAGGTAATTCAACTTAAAAAGTCCAATTCACCAGACACCTCTTCTAATCCTTGACTTTTTATTAGTACTAAGAAAAGAATCACAAAACCAAACAGGATATAAATTACTTTAATCTCTGGATCTGTGGGTTAGTAGAAAAAGATGGAATCTGATTACTTATAAAATCTAAGGATGCATTAAAATGTTAATAGTGGGGACTTGCCTGTTGGCGCAGTGGTTAAGAATCCGCCAGCCAATGCAGGGGACACAGGTTCAAGCCCTGGTCTGGGAAGATCCCACATGCCACGGAGCAACTAAGCCTGTGCGCCATACCTACTGAGCCTGCACTCTAGAGCCCGCGAGCCACAACTACTGAATCCACGTGCCACAACTACTGAAGCCCGTGCACCTAGAGTCGGTGCTCCACAACAAGAGAAGCCACTGCAATGAGAAGCCTGTGCACTGCAATGAAGAGTAGCCCCCGCTCGCCACAACTAGAGAAAGCCTGCAGCAACAAAAACCCAAAGCAGCCAAAAATAAATAAATTTATTTTAAAAAATGTTAATAGTGACTAGAAATATTATTGAATTCCATTTTAATGTGATGGAGAGCAATTGGGTTTTATGCGTGATTTACAGAAAAGTAAAAAAGTGTTTGGGGGATTAAAATAATAACAAACGATATAGGTGTTGTTTTAAAATATAGACGGAAGTGAGTAGATGTTTCCAGCACGTGCAGAGACCTCCCTGAAAGCCTCTGTGGTCTGCCCCGTCTAGATTTCCGACGGGAGAACGTCCCGCCCCACTCTACCTCCAGATCCAGGCTCACGTTGCTGTTACAGTCTCCCCCCGTGAAGTTCCTCATCAGCCCAGAGTTCTTCACTGTGCTGCATTCTAACCCTGTGAGTATTAAATCCGAGAGGATGTGAGGGAAGGAGCACCAGGCCAAAGGAAAATATCCTCGTTTACGTCATAACAGTAAGAATGAAAATAGCTGAGTTTACCGAGCACCACATGTGTTCCATGCTCAGTGTTAAGCACTACCCATGGCTTAACCCATTTAGCCCAAACAAACCTATGAGTTAGATAAAACTTCTATTTTTCCAGATGAAGAAACTGAGGCACAGAGAGCTTAAATAACATGCTCAAGGTTATACAGCTCCTAAGTGTGATAGCTGGGGTTAAAATCCCAGAGATGCTGACTCCAGAGTCTGTGCTCTTAATGACCGCCTTGTGTTGCGTGCACAAGTACAACCAAATATCTGAGAGTTGACAACAGGCGTTGGTCAGATTGAGCTTTGAGATACTGGTACGGGCTCTCCAAAAGAAAGAATGAATATAAAATGTATACATTGCTGTAATCTGAAAAAATAAATCCATAAATAGAGGAATTTTTTAAAGATACATGAGGTTTGTATGGGAGATCAGGATTTTTTTGGGGGGGGGCTAGTGGGAGGAGGGGTAATGGTGATGTGTTTAGGATGAAGTGGATTTAAATTTCCCTCCTTTTACTAATATGGCTATTCTTTAGAAGCCCTCCCTCTGTAATTTTGCTAGAGGCCTAAAAATGTTAGCATCAGCTAAAAGAATCAACCTTCTGTTAACCAGAAGGTTATAAAAAACGTCAGCCTTTTAATCATTGTTTAAATAGAGAGAAATCATTTTGACTGTCTCCTTCACTTGTTTTCTTTCATTTCCCCCCGTCTTGACTTTTAACAAAAATTCTACCCCTTTCCTGATCTTGGTTCCTTAACCAAGAAACCCCTCGCTAGCTTCCAATCCCCGCCCCATTAAGTCCTCATGACAATCAGTTTCTCCAGCTCTATTCATGTGCCCCTTTCCCACATTTATTTTGGAATTACCATCTGGAATGGGAGGTTTTAATTTTACTCAGGAAGTGTTAACCTCCTGGAGGCACCAGGGTATATGAAGTCCATGGGGTGACAGTGGAAAATGTTACATACCTGTTCTCTGGTCCTGAGCATGATATTTATCTCAGACATTTCTAGAAGGAAAGAGAAGTGTTTGAAAATATTATATAGTTTAAGCCAAAACTTGTGTTTTGGCGCACGCGTGCATGTGTGTGTGAAGAAAAAAATTAGAGTGTGATAGGAAAGTTGGTTAGGAAGCATTTCTTTGTGATGTAAATCTTAAATTGTCTCAGAATAAATAACAGACACTGGCTGGTTAAAAAAGAAAGGAGTAGGAGGGCCTTCTAGGTGGAGGGTATGCATGAGCAAAGACAGAAGTGAAAAACATGTCCTATATGCATAGTGAGTTATTTTAATCATCCAATAAATATTACTTAAAACACGGTTTATGCTAGAAATTATGGTAGGTGCTGCAGACACAGTGGGCAATAAGATCAAGTTCTTATCCTAGAATGGGCAGAGAATGAAGGCTACCTTAGAAAGATGGTTCTAGAACACCTCTCTGAAGAAATAATTTTTGAGTTGGAAGTTGAAAGATGAGAAATCATCAACCATGGGAAAAGCCAGGGGAAGCTCATTTCAAGCAGTTGAAACAGGAAGTGCAGGTGCCCCAGGGCTCAGAAGAGGGCAGAGGGGCTGCTGTGTAGTGATAGAAAAGGGGGTGGTGTGATACTACGTTGGAAGGTCAGTGAGATCCAGATCATAGGTCTGCCTATGGGACATGGCAGGGGATTTAGATTCCATTCTGAGCAGCGGGAAGCCATCATGCACTTAGAGTGTGACATGCTTGGATTTGGAGAGCGTAGAAAGGCAAGGGTGGAAGCAGGGTGATGAGAACGGAAGAACTTCACGGTCCAAGGGAAAGGCAGTGATGGCTGGAATACTGGTGTTGGCGTGGAGATGGAGAGAAGTGCACGGGCTCAAGGGCTATTTTGAAGGTAGAGTCGACATGACTTGGTGAAAAACTGGCTGTTAGGGATGGGAAAAAGAACAAATGAGAAACACCTGTAGGGCTTTGGTCTGACACAGGAGTTCATCTTGCTGGGTCAGCTAACGTGCACGTAAACAGCTCGAAACTGGACTAGGTGTGGAGGCATCGAGAAGGAGCTTCGTGTTTCTGCAAGGTGCCAGGAGTAACAGGGCGAGCAAGGCGGGCCCTGTCCCGCAAGTCTCTGAGGGCTGAGGGAGCGGCTTCCTGGAGGTTTTAATTAGGGGAAGGTTGTCTTAGCTGCACCTGGAGCACTTTAGAATGGGGGCCGGGGGAGACCCTGGCCACAGACATCCAGCTGTATATAACCCATTCGTCGTGGCTGGAGCTGATAAGAGCCTAGACTAGGAGGTGAGGAAATAGCGAGGAAGGATCCAGCATGAGAGAATCACAGGCAGAGAGTTGGCAGGCTTTGGTGGGTAAATAGAACAGAAACTGAAGAAGAGGACTCTTGAGAGGCTTGTTAAGGGAATGTAAGAACATTTTGAATTTAACCAGACAGATGATATGCCTTAGGAAAAATAGACTGTTGGGAAAAGTAGCAGTCAGCATAGTCCAATCACCAGGGGCTGTTGGCGAGGCTATTAGTATGCATATATTTATTGATCAGTTAGCATACTGATCATTATCTCATGGTTTATAGGTTTATCTTGGAAGAGAGAGGACTTGGGAGAAGGCTGTTCTCAGATTTCATGCAAGTGGCATTCAGTGTAGCAACAGTTGTTTATTCCCTACTGTATACCAGGCACTAAGTCCTAGAGATACAAAATTGACAGCGACTGTGGGCTCTGGAGCCCCAGACTTGAAAACACATTCCAATGCAGTGAGCAGAGTTGTAAGTGCGGTGATGGAAGGTTGTAGAAGGTATCCTGCTGGGGTGTGTGATTAACTCTGGGGAGAAGGCACATGGGAGGAGCCATGGCTGGGTTGGCGTTTGGGATAGGTTTTAAAGACTGAGTAGGTTTTAAAGACTGATAGGTTTTAAAGATTGAATGGGAACTTGCCCTAGATGGGCCAGAGCTCTCTAGGTAGAAGGAGCAGCATTTACAAAACGAGAGATCCATGAAGTTGCAGGGCTGTCTTAGTAATTACTATAGAAGTACTGAAACCGAATTACTAGTACAGCAGTTTGGTGTTGCTGGTGTGCGGAGACCATGGGACACTCATGAAAGTCAGATCTGAGCCTGGGAAGGTAAGCAGAAGCCAGATTACAGGAACCTAAACTCGTGTATGCGACAATTCTAGGAGATCATAGGCTTTCATACAAGGAAGAATGGGATAACATTCAGAGTCGTCAGTCTAAAACAGAAAGTGTCATGCTGTGGTGGGAAAAGCTTTGGACTTGAGGTCAGGTAACATGAGTTTTCCTTTGTTCATTTGTTCATGCATTCATTCAACCAATAATTATTAAATGCCTATGATTTGCCTAGTACATTCGAGACTCTCAGGATACAGTGGAATAAAGATCAACTAGTGAACAAGAAAAGATAATGCAGACAGTAAAATGTGTCGTGAGGCAACTGAAACAGTACAGGTGACTGGGCTAGGGTGACTTGGGGCCAAGGTACTGCAGATGCTGGTTTAGATCAGGTGGATGGCAAGGCCTCTCCAAGGAGTCATATTCAAGCTGTTGTACAATGTCAAGAAGCCAGAAAGGCAAAGGTCTTGGAGAAGAACTTTGCTTGCCAAGAAAGAGCAAAGGCTTGAGGACAGGAATGAGTTGGATGTGGTACATAGTACGGTCTGAGAGGTGAGCAGGGCTTCAAAATGTAGGGCTTGTGTGATCTGGCAAGGAGTTTGGGCTTCATTCTAAATGGGCTTTATTCTAAAAGGGGTTCCTGTGGGGGTGTAGTTTTGATGTTTTTAAAGTTTCTTCTACCTACTGTGTTGAGACTGGGTTTTAAAAGGCAAGATTGGCATCAGGGAAACAAGTGAAAAGGCGCTGTGGTGAGACATGGAAGGGACTTGGACTAGTGCAGCAGCAGTGGAGATGGTGACAGGTGGATGAATATGGCACATATCTTGGAGGGAGAGCTGACATTCTTCACACTCCTTTGTCAGTGAGGCCAGCACCTTCTTTGTTTTGCTAGATAATAGTGTTTGAATATTGGACTTATTTTTCTTCATTGTGTGTGTGTGCACGCGCTTGTGCTATTTGCAGTGTAATGGCACAATTTGAACTTTAATCTGTATTATTAGCATTTTATTTTCTTTACCAATTTCTTAAGTCTAGAACTTATTATTTAGAAAAAGTCAGTAGGCTTTTTCTGGAAAGGGCCAGAGTGTAAATATTTTCAGCGTTTGGGCCAAGGACAACATGTAAATGAATGGATGTGGTTGTATTCCAATAAAACTTGGTTAGCAAACACAGCCAGTCAGCCCATGAGTCTATAGTTTACTCACTCTTAGTCTAGACAGCCCATAAAACAATATCAAGGCCTGATTTGCATTTACCGATTTCTTCAGTGTTAATATTCCCACTGTGGCCAGTTTCAAGCTACCATCTTTTTACGGTGTGCGATTTGTGATTTCTTTTTGTTGAAGTATAGTTGGTTTACAACATTACATTAGATTCAGGGGTACAGCATAGTGATTCAATATTTTTATAGATTATACTCCATTTCAAGTTATTACAAAATAATGGCTATTTCCCTGTGCTGTGTAATATATCCTTGCTGGTTATCTATTTTATACATAGTGGTTTGTATCTCTTAATACCCTATTCCTATCTTGCCCCTCCCCCTCCCTTCTCCCCACTGGTAACCACTAGTTTGTTTTCTATATCTGTGAGTCTGTTTCTGTTTTGTTATATATATTTGGTTGTTTTTTTTTTTTTGCGGTACGCGGGCCTCTCACCGCTGCGGCCCCTCCTGCTGCGGAGCACAGGCTCCAGACGCGCAGGCCCAGCGGCCATGGCCCACGGTCCCAGCCGCTCTGCGGCACATGGACCTGGACACGAACCCGTGCCCCCCCCCGCATCGGCAGGTGGACTCCCAACCACTGCGCCACCAGGGAAGCCCTGTTTTATTTTTTGATTTCACATATAAGTGATAACATCCAGTATTTGTCTTTCTTTGTCTGACTTATTTCAGTAAGCATAATACTCCCTAGTTCCATACACATTGTTGCAAATGGCAGAATTTCATTATTATGCTGAGTAATATTCCATTGTGTCTTCTTTAACTATTCATCTGTTGATGGACACTTGGGTTGCTTCCATATCTTGACTATTGTAAACAATGCTGCTATGAACATTGGGGTGCGTGTATCTTTTCGAAGTAATGTTTTTGGTTTTTTTCGGATATATACCCAGGAGTGGAATTGTTGGATCAAATGATAGTTCTATTTTTAGTTTTTTGAGGAACCAGCATACTGTTTTCCGTAGTGGGTGCACCAATTTACATTCCCACCAACAGAGTACAACAGTTCCCTTCTCTCCACATCCTCACCAACATTTGTTATTTGTAGACTTTTTGATGATAGCCACTCTGACAGGTGTGAGGTAGTATCTCATTGTGCTTTTGACTTGCATTTCTCTGATGATTAGTGATGTTGAGCATCCTTTCTTGTGCCTGTTAGCTATCTGTATGTATTCTTTGGAAAAATGTTTTTGAGTCTTCTTCCCAATTTTTAATTGGGTTGTTCGTTTTTTTGATATTGAGTTATATAAGCTGTTTATATATTTTGGATATTAATCCCTTGTTAGTCATATTATTTGTAAATATTTTGTCCCATTTAGTAGGTTGTC
This sequence comes from Tursiops truncatus, assembly GCF_011762595.2. NCBI lineage: Eukaryota > Metazoa > Chordata > Mammalia > Artiodactyla > Delphinidae > Tursiops > Tursiops truncatus. The sequence goes on from NC_047040.1 coordinate 38,712,049, forward strand.
TTTTGTTTTGTTGATGGTTTCCTTTGCTGTGCAAAAGTTTTTAAGCTTAATTAGGTCCCATTTGTTTATTTTTGCTTTTATTTCTTTTGCCTTAGGAGACAGATCCAAAAAATATATATTACCATGATTTATGTGAGTGTTTTGCCTATGTTCTCTTCTAGGAGTTTTATGGTTTCAAGTCTTACATTTAAGTCTTTAATCCATTTTGAGTTTATTTTTGTATGTGGTATGAGGAAATGTTCTAATCTCATTCTTTTACATGTAGCTGTCAAGTTTTCCCAGCACCACTTATTAAAGAGACTGTCTTTTCTCCATTGCATGTTCTTGCCTCCTTTGTCATAGATTAATTGACCCAAGGTGTGTGGGTTTATTTCTGGGCTCTCTATTCTGTTTCATTGCTCTGTGTGTCTGTTTTTGTGCCAGTACCAGTCTGTTTTGGTTACTGTAGCTTTGTGTATAGTCTGAAGTCAGGGAGCATGATACCTCCAGCTTTGTTCTTTTTTCTCAAGATTGCTTTGGCAATTCGTGGTCTTTTGTGGTTCCATATAAATTTTAGGGTTTTTGTTCTAGTTCTATGAAAAATGTCATGGGTATTTCATAGGGATTGCATTAAATCTGTAGATTGCTTTGGGTAGCATGGACATTTTAACAATATTAATTCTTCCAATCCAAGGATGCAGAAGATCTTTCCATTTCTATGTATTTTCAGTTTCCTTCAACAGTCTTTCATAGTTTTCAGAGTATAAGTCTTTCACCTTCTTGGTTAAGTTTAGTCTTAGGTATTTTATTCTTTTTCATGTGATTTTAAACAGATTTTTTTTTTTTGCTTTCTTTTTCTGTTAGTTCATTATTAGTGTATAGAAAAGCAACAGATTTCTGTATTTTAATCTTGTATCATACAACTTTGCTGAATTCATTTATTAGTTCTAATAGTTTCTTGGTGGATACCTAATCATATTTATTGAAAAGAACAAAATTAAGTAGATATATAGGTGTCATAACTCTAAAGGAAAACTTGAGGAATAAAATATTGGGATTTTTTTTTTTTCTGTTTTTGCATGGTTGTTGCTTTAAGATATATTCTACTGCCCTCTTCTGGTTGTGATCAGATTGCTTCCAAAATTGTCTTAATAAACCATTTCTCTTGATAATTCAAGATTTAATTATTAGTGTCATGTCTTTTATAGTTGGTATGACTGTGTTTGTCTAATAATTGTCATACATAAATACATTGAATTATACGCAACTGAATAATGTTTCCAACATACATGCCAAATAATTATTACTTCGGCTTTTAATAAACTCTCTAGAAATACATTAATTCCATCTTATACACTCCTTACTACTTAATGAAGAAAAATATTGCTCCAAAATACTTAAATATATTCTTATAAGACAGAAATTCCCGCTATTGCAAGGTAGATGAGTTGATGGTTTAGTTTTGTCAGTAAGTTCAGTTTTCCCTCCATTTTACTCTTTAGCTAGATGAGAAAAATGTAAAACCCCTTATGATTAAAAATATTGTGAAACACCTGCTTAAGACAAGACTGTTTCCATATCCCAGCATATATCTTATGGAAACAATGTTACTTGATGTTGTTCATGATAAATTTTGTTTAGTGAATAATATATACAGATGCTCATATCTGCTCCCTTGTGAGCCTTTGTATACATTTGCTATGGAGGCAGTGATGATATTTTCCAAGCATGAAATCAGAATACCTGTTCTTGATGAAGGATTTCTGGAATATGAAAGATAGATTTTCTTTAGCAGTAATGTATCAATACTTACCTGTGTTACTGAAAAGAACAGATTTATAGTAAACCAAGACTGGGCCAGGTAATCCTGGGCATATGATCACCATAACACTTAAAAAAAAAAAAACTGCCAAAAAAAGAAAAGAGGTTTGATTATTACTTGCATTGATTGCAATTAATTGATCGATAAGTTGGTTGATTGATAAGAACTGAGTGTTCACATACAATTTTCTTATTCTGTTGCCGAATGGCAGTAACGTTCCCCTCGGCTCATCTCAATATTTTTCACTCATCTCAATATTTTTCACTTCTAACACCTCAAGCACTTAACCAAACAAAACATGTCAAGCTCTAAGGAGTGTTATTTTAACAAAATTCCACAAAGAAATTCAGTTCATAATCAGTTGATCATTCATCCAACCATGGAGTGTTTATTTCTTTACTAGGGAGATAAGACAAGAAACAACTAAGAGGATTGGGAAAGGGAGTTTTGGATTAGAGAAGGGATGATCAAAATGGACATTTTTAATCACATCAAAGGACAAGAAAACTTTATACCCTTCAGGGTTCATTTAAAGGGGCTCTGTCTACTGTTAACAGTTGCCAACTTGCCTTACTGCTTGTGAGTCCACATGCAGCAGCTTCCCAGCTGAGATCGTTCTGTGCATTATAATGAGACTGCTATGAAATAGGTCCATTTGCCCTTTCCTAATCTACTTTTGTTTCAGGTAGAAGATCAGATCCCTTTACTGCATATTTTCCCTATAAGACCAAAACAAAACAACTCAAACACAGAAAAGGATCCCTTTCCAGTTAGACCCACTGAACCCCAGAGGGCGAATAAAGATGCCTGAAGACGAAGCTCTTTCAACCTAATCCTACCTGTTTAGTATTTCTCAACTCTTTGGACTGTTCTTATTCTTAGCTCTTCTAGTTCTATCAATGTGTTTCAGTATTTTCACTGCTGCTGTGGCCTCTGTTTCCCAAGCTCTACTTTCTGCCTCCAGTGAACCCCTTCCTCCCACCTCCCCCTATAATTTTTCTTCTCTATCCCTTTGAGTGATCAGGCTGTACTCATCTCTGTATCCTCAGGGTTTAGCAAAGGGCTTAGCACATAATTAGTGAGAGGTTATGAGACGCTTCTTCCCTTAACAGAAAGTGGGATGCTCCCCCAAGATCTTCAACGACTGAAAGTAGAAGACAGTTTTAGTACTATAATTCATCTGTTAGAATGTAGTTATGATAGGTATAATCCCTTATATATTCTTGTACTTACTTCCACTCTATATTTTTACAGTGATTTTTACCTCTTCAAAGCACTTTTACATCCTTTGTTCCACTGGATTTCAATCCCACATGCCTATGAAGAAATCAGGGCAGTTGCTATTATCCTGTCTTATAGTTGAGCAAATTGAGGCAGAGAGTAAATTACTTTCTTTGTCTCTGTCCGTGAGCTGTGACTAGAATCCTCACCATAGTTCTGTATGAACTGGAGTATAAATATCTTTTCTGAACAAAATTACTCAGAAAGGATATTTATATTTCAGATCATATATATGTATCTATATATATAAAATATATATTTTAAAACAATACTATACATATTGAATAAACATATAAATATATATTTAAAAATAGAATAAACAGATGTATATATAAGCATAGACTTGTATAAATGTTATACATACATATAAACATGGATAAATAAACATATACACGTAAATAAGTATGTATGTAGTTTCTTATAGACATGTAGCAGTCTAGAGGGATGTTCCTGTTTGCCTTATGTGTTTTAAATAGACCCTAGTAGTCATGTGCATATTATTCAGACTTGAAAAAGCTGTGGTTCTAAAGGTTGTTTGCTGGTTAGTGATGAGAGAAATCTTCCTTACACTTAATTTACTTTGGTAGATGCATTTGCAAAGAGCAGTTGAACTTGGCACTGTATTACAAGTCTCATTGAGTGGAGAGGAGGAAGATGAAAGGACATAATTAATTATAAGACCAGCCTTAAGACTCCTGTGCTTAAAGAGCTGTCCAACCCCAGGGAGTTGCTTCGTGCCTGAGGCTGGAGTGGGTTCCTTCACCTAATCACCACTGCTTGCCCTAATGAAGTTCTGCTGATTTTCTTTAGCAGAGTGAGGAGCATTTCTGGTGCTCTAAATAAAGAATCAGGATGTGGCCTCTTATTTTAATGGGCGGAAGGAGAAGGAAGGGTGACAGGACATACACCTATTTAGAAGACAGCTAATGAAATGATTTATCTGACAGAATTATCCCGCAATAATTTGTCCCCAAGGAGACTTATTAGGGAGTATGACTTGCACGTTCGTTACCATCGCCATCACAGAAGCTAGTGTGGTCTCTGGCCTCTATGCTTGTAATGGCTTCTGTGAAAATATATCAACACCATGGAGCCAAATGCAGAAAACAGATGCCTTGCTGATTGGACGTAAGACTCCAAGGAAGGGTCAGCCACAGGCTAAACTGTGAGTTAGCTAACGTTTGTCTCTGACACCCTCCAACTTCTTTTATTAGTCTCCTTCTCTGCTTTCATGGTATCATTTTGTTCTTCTCTCGTGCTAATTGCCCAGAGCCCCTGCATGGGCCTGCCTGCTTTGGTAGTGCTCTGTGCTCTGAACCTCATAATTTCTCACAGCCATCAAACCTCTCATCTAGACTGTCAGGTTGAAATGTGACCTCAAAATATTTTCTACTCAGGTGTAGTAAGGAACTAGTACACTAATATTTGAGGACTGTTTAATGTGGCTGGCCTTCCCTCTCTTCCTCCCTCCCTCCCTCCCTCCCTCCCTTCCTCCCTTCCTTCCATTTTGATAGAGGAAAAATATTCTAATGCAAAGCAAAAAGTATATAATGACAGGGAATCAATCAGAATAACGGTAGAAAAGTTACTTTATGTAGTTTAGGTTATACATCAATAACGGTGACCAAAAAAATCTCAGTGGCTTAAGCCAGCAAAGGTTTGTTTCTCATTCCAAATTGGGTTGTCAGGGTTCTCTGATCCCTGTAGTCCTTCAGAGACCCAGGAACCCAGACTGGGAAGCAGCCACCCTTTCAAACATGGCCGGTTGCTGTGCTCACTGTACCAAAGAAAAGAAAGCTCTAGAGGGACTCCCATCGGCAATAAATGCTTTGACCTGGACATGACACATCCTGAGGGACCCTGGAAAGACAGGAGCATTGTTGACTGTCCTCATACTCATTTATCTTTTATCCTCAATAACCAGCACAGTAAATGTTTATTAAAGTGAAATGATTTCCAGGGATTCTGGTTTCTTTTGGGTTTGCCTTGGTCTGTCTAAAAGGAAATAAATAACAGAACCCATGAAGTAAAGCCTGAAGGCCTGCAGACTTAGTCTGGTGTCCCTGGGACACTAAAGATAAGAGGAATCCAAAGCCCTTTGAATCTACGTGAGAAGAATAGCATTCCAAGAGAGATCATTCACGGTTGGTCAATTTCATGAATATCACGTTTCTTCTGATGACTTAAGGAAATAGCTCTATACAGTTATTCCTTTTCTACTGCTTGGCACATGGTATTGTGCATTGAATATTTGTTGCCTGACTCATACGCAGACAGCCCATGGTCCTTTTTTGGCCTCTTTAAGTATCATGAGATACTTTTACAAAACAATCACTTTTTTGTATGTGCTGGTATAATGGAGTTTTATTAAATGTGTATTTCAATCATGTAAATTTAGCCATATATATGTGTATTTGTCTGTGTCTGTGTGTGTGTGTGTGTGTGTGTGTGTGTGTGTACACACACAGGAAAAAGAGAGAGAGAAAGAAAAAAAAAATACTGAGTTATACAGTCCAGGTAGTTCTGCCTGCCATTCCATTTACTGAGATTATGCCTCCAAGCAGGAGTGAGATGAAAAACTCCAGTCTACTCTGGTCTCAGTTAAATATGACTCTCAGTGAGAACAACTCAGCCCATTGCATGTACTTCTAATATTCAAATATACAGCCAAGCAGTTTTTCATACAACTTGGCTCCTAAATGTACGCCAACTGCTTCATTGGCACTCACCCATAGAGCCGATGATCTGTTCCTGTGCTGGAGGAAACAATGGCTGTATTGGGGCTCACTGTGAGGTGGTATGTTTGCCTCCAGCATGGTGTGATTTCGACTGTGTGGGTTTTGCCTAAAACCAACTTTAGGATCTTACATCACCTATAGAATGAGACTCGACAGCATTCTCGTTCCTTAGAAAACTAGAATCATTAGTGAAGACTCCCTGATTTTCTGTAGTCTATTTTATTTTGATCAAAATTATTTTGCTTTATCTGCTGTTTCCATGTGTGGGTCTCGAGTTACATTGAAGCCTGTACACTATTCCAAAGATTAAATATGCCCATGGGAGTATATATGTTACTTTTGCATGTCCCAAAGCAGATTAACATTGTTTTTCCATCCTCTCCAGAGTGCCTACCGCATGTTTACAAACAACACGTGTTTGAAGCACATGATCACCAAAGTCCGGCGGGACACCCACCACTTTGAACGCTACCAGCATAACCGGGACCTTGTGGGATTCCTCAACATGTTTGCAAACAAACAACTGGAGCTGCCGAGGGGCTGGGAAATGAAACATGATCATCAGGGCAAGGTAACTTGCGGGAGTTGCCATGGGGAAGCCTCCGTGTGACTGTGGGCTGCTTGTGGCTTTGGCACTGGGCCCTACCTTTCAAGTGAGGGCTAAAAGCCCTGCATGACCTGGTTCAAGGGAAACCTGGACAAGCAGGTTGTTTGATACCATAAACCATTGCTACACTCTTCTGAAGTAGTGTATGCGGTGGATGGCTGTGAGGGCACTTGTTGGGCAAAACACTCACTTCCCCTGGATTTTCTTTGAATTGTAATCTCTCACCATTTTCTACTGATTAGAGAAGAGGTTTCTTAGGCAACAACACTTCCTTCTTCTAGCTATACAGCTTGTGCTGTGAGTAGTTGAATACAAGTTGCGGCATTGTTTGGAGAAAGTGGCTAGGAGGTTGCTAAGCAACAGCGCAAGGTGTGTCTGTGACACCGTCAGGGTTTGGGCCTCAGTCTTGTTGATTCAGAACCCTGGTTTTGTTAGCACATTAAAACAAGATTCACAGATTGATGAATTTATGTTGAGAAATACGTAACTCTCACACAGGCCGGGTAACCACATCCGTACTTCCTTCTTCGACAGATGAACCAGAAAGCTGGCTTGTAATCAGGAGGTTGTTATATAAGTAAGAAATCAGAATGAGAAAGTTAGTAATTCTTATAAGGTGTTTCTCAGCTAAGATTTTATTTATTAACTCTCGTTCAGCACCTACTGTGAGCCATGAACTGTTTAAGCCCTTTATATGTTTAAGCTCTTCTCAACAACTCTGTAAGGCAGTACTGTTATTATTATTGCTATTTACATATAAAGGATCCCAGGTCCAGAATGGTTCAGTGACTTGCCCAGTGTCATAGAGGTGAGCAGTGTCTGAGCTGGGCTGTAATCCAGGCAGTCTGTTTCCAGGGTCCATGCTCTTAACCACCACAGCATGCTCTCCAAGTATTGAGTAACCAACCTCAATTTCCCTATCTATAAAAAGGCTTGAAATATGTGACTTGTAGGGTGGGGAGGATTAAATTGACAAGATATTTACAATAACTATGCTTGACTTTTTCATTCAACAAATATTTATTGAGTACCTGTGCAAAACAGCTAAGCCAACTACTCCATGGAACTGCCATTCTGATGGAAAGAGATGGGCAGTGGACAGATAGGTAAATACAGAGCATGCCAAGAGCTGATTAAAGCTATGATTTAAAAGAAAGCAGGAGATGAGGTCTAGAGAAAGGCAGGATTGGAGGGTTATTTTATAGAGGGTGGCTGGGGAAGGCCTCACAGATAAGGCTCTACATGCACACAGACTTGAACGAAGTGAGAAGTAAACCATATCAGGGAAGAGCATTCAAGGTGAATGGAATGTGGAAAGTACTCAATAAATGCCGTTCTCCCCCAAAGTACCCTCTGGCAATAATACCACAGTAGCATCTTACTCATCCTGAACTCAGCTTCCAGCAGTCTTATCTAAGAACTTATAAGCAGTCAAATTAGATATTACAAAGTACATGTATGTATTTTGCATGGGAGGAGCCCTCAGACTTTCACTGAAACTATTGACTTGATTTCTGTAAATTTTTTTTAGTAAACCTCTAATTCCCAGCCTAGAGGAGATTAGAAGTGGCAAGCATGAAGTAGAATAGATGAAAGAGAATGGATTTGTGATTAGGTCCCTGGACCACAGATAGAATGGCGTTGTATCAGAGTCAGGTGGGCATGGCAGGGAAGTCTTTCCAGGACACTAGGAGCTGCACGCAGGGACCCTTGGCACTTCCTGTGCTCTCTCCTTCCAGAGGAGGATGTCACTTTGCTGGTGCTGATTCTGGGTCAACAGCCTGAGAGCCCAGTGTTTGTAAACATTCTAACTAAATGGAAGGGCACAGGTGGTCCAAGAAAGGACTTTGGAAAATATAGATGGTATTATACCTGCATATAAAAGAGCATTAGCAGACGAAGAATTCAGCTCTGTCCTCAACTCTGACAATATTTTTCCTGGTGTCATGAGGAGCTATACTCATTAGAGAACCATAGCTCCAGGGAAACCCAAGTTGAGATAATGCTGCATGTATTTCTGCTCTATATAGAGACTTAACTTGAGATAATGCTGCATGTATTTCTGCTCTTTATAGAGACGTAACTTGTTACGTCATTTTGTATCCTTAGCTAAAGGGAATCGGGAACTTATCATGCAGACATGGAAGGGGAGGTTCCTTTCTTGCCAGTCACAACTTGTCAGACATGCTTCAGGAGAGAGCTTCTTATAAATAACACCTGAACCTCGAGAAAAGTTTAAGTTAAACTTAGGGTACTATTTGAGTTACAATGTATTCTTAAGAACAAATTCTGTCTCATAGCTTTTATAAAGTTTCGATAGTTAAACAGAGGTAAACATTATCTCGGCTGTGTGGGTAACATAACCATCCATCTTATTCCCTGAGGGTTTGGATTCATTTGGGGTTTCAGCCTGAAGTTGTAAGCATTGTAAAGAGCCCTGGATGTGGGCTGGTAGAGAGCTGACCTCACAGTCTGTTGGTGGCTTTGCATTTGCATGCTGTGTGGCATGAAAGATGTGGAAAGACCCCTGGCCTTGTGGACAAAATGGATTATCAGACAGGCCTGAAAGATTATCACTTTAGCCTGATTCTTCTGCTTTGTGCATTTGGACTTTAATAAGATTTTTAGCTAAGCTGGGTACCTTAATGAAAGCAGGTGTATCTCCCTGTGCTTCTCCCCTATCCTTCCTGTATAAATGATTGGCCTCCAATGAACTAAAATAGCTTAAAAGAACATTTGGGACAGGCTCTTGCCATGTCTGTATTTGGCTGTGCTGCTTTTGATTGTACTTTAAAAGTCATGGCTCCCATCCTCCAGGCAGTTAATAGGTTTTCTTCCAGCCAGAAATTTTAGCTCCCCTTTTTAATGAATAGCTTTACCTCCAGAACATTTAAAGGGAGTAAACTTTTTGCCCCATTTAATATAACATCGAAAGCTATTAAATACTACGAGGTTTTTTTTTCCCCTCAGTGATGATTGATTTCTAGAATTGACATGGAATAGGATGGCCAAATCCTCACCTGCATGAAAAGAAATGGTTCTTAAGAGGAACGTTGTCAAACTTAGCTGCTCAGGCTTATGAAATTTGGCCCCATGTTGTCTTCTCAAGTGCAACATCTTCCTTTTGTGTTTTCATTTGTTTTGCCATTCAACACACTTCTGAATGCCTACTATGTACATGCCACTGTGATAACAATGATACAAGCTAACAGTGTAGCATTATGTAGTATGTAGCATTGGCTGTGTGCTACCCATGTTATAAGCACTTAGATTAATTCCTTCCCTACTCACAGCAGCCTTGTACATAACTGCTACTTTTATCCATATTTTCTAGAAGAGGAAACTGAAGCATAGCATGGCAAATTTACCAAGGTCCTACAATTAGTACGTGATAGAATTGGATTTGACTCAAGACATCCAGCTCCAGGGTCTGTGCTTTTACCCTGCCTCTCACCAGTGAGGAGGGTGAATGCATATCTTCTAGCAATTACAGTGAAGGTGCTCTGGGAGCCTGTGGTAGCCTCTCCTACCATAGTTGAGGGGGTGGGGGCTTTTAGACACATCACTGAAGGGCAGCATATTGGGTGGGTCGCTCTTGGCTCTCCAGGCATAAGCGACTCCCCATAGAGTCTCCCTTGCACTGTTTTATGACAGCTATCCCCATCTGTCTCATGGTATAGTTGTTAACTTATTTTATCTTCTAAAGCAGATGATCCCCTTCTTGAGAGTTATTCTGTTTATTGTTTAATTACCCCCTTCAACCCCAGTGCCATTCATATAGAAGATTCTCAAAACAAGTTCGATGAATGAATGAAACTTGTCACCTGTAGATTCCTGGTTATTCAGTGATGTCTGCTTTGGACAAATGAAGAAGCTTCCAGGCTCTCTCCTCAGTGCTACTCCCTCCTCCTGTGCTCTCACCAGAAGTAGCTCCTAAGATTCGCCTGATTTGACCTCTCTTAATGCATATGTTGTCTTGGATTTTTCGTATTACATGTTTGAGCAAGGTAGTGACTATGCTTGTACCACACTTTAGCTGTCTTCAGTTTTGGAAGAGACTTTTTTTTTTTCTAATTACTTAAGGCCAAAGGTTTAAATTGGGTGAGATTTCACAAGAGTCTATACTGATATGCTTTTTTTTTTTTTTTGAGAGTTCTAGAGTGAAAAATGTCCTTGACTTACATAAAAGAAGTAAAGTATTTTTTTTTAATTGACTATTAGTTGAAGAGTAAGAACAGAATATCAGGCCTTACTAGGTAAGATGAGGATGATGATGATAATGACAGTGACAATGGTGTTAATGATGATACCTGCATTTATTAAGCTTATACCATGTGCCAGGCACTGTACTAGGTACTTTTTCATGAATTATCTTATTTAGACCTCATGGAAGTTTATGAGGTGGGTATTATTATTATTATTATCTACATTTTATTGAAATTTAGAGATGTTAACTAATGTGTGTATTAGCAAGTGAGGAATTCAGGATTCTAACTCTAGGAGTATGACTCTTAACTGCTACACTCTATTGGGAGAGATTGTCTTTGGAAATGAGAGATATTTTATCATTCCAAGGAAGAAGAGTTCCTATCCAGGTACTGGGGTTACTGGTATACTTCAAGGCTGAGTCATACATACATACATACATACAGGTTTTGATTAGATCATAGGTAGTTTACTAGAGGACACCTCACCAGAAACACATGCATGACTTCATGCTCAAATACCATAGAGTCCTTATGCTAGGGACGCATAGAATAATGGAAAGGAATGAAATTCACATATATTGATGACTAATTAGATGCCAGGTTCTATGATAGGATAATATATTATCATTTAACTATCTATGAATGAAATTCATAGACAGGAATGAAATTCACATATATTGATGACTAATTAGATGCCAGGTTCTATGATAGGATAATATATTATCATTTAACTTTCACAATAATCCTATGGAATAGGTTTTGCTATAGATGAGGAAACCAATGCTCAAAGAGGTTAAGTGTGCAAGTAAACTCTTGTATACAGATCCATGTCTTTCTGTATCCAAATCCTGTAATAATTTTCCTGTGCAAGGTTAGTCTAGACCTCACTGGCCACTAGCCATCTAACTGACTTGGGATACATCATTTAAATTTCCTAGGTCTGACTTTCTTTATCTCTGCAAATGAATAGAATAGGTTGATCATCGTTTGATGTGCTTATTGGTCATTTGTATATCTTCTTTGGAAAAATGTTTATACAAAGAGTTGCCACATGATCCAGCAATTCCACAGTTAGGTATATACCCAAGAGAAATGAAAATGTGCTTCCAAACAAAAACTTGTACACAACTATTCACAGTAGCGTTGTTCAAAGTAGCCAGAGGGTAGAAACAACCCAAATGTCCGTCAACTGATAAATAAATAAATGCATGTGGTAGATCCATACAGTGGAATACTGTTTAACAATACAAAGGAATGAAATACTGATACAGTATGGTAAACCTTGAAAATATTTGCTGAGTAAAAGAAACTGGTCACAAGATATCACATACTATCCCATTTATATGAAATATAAATTTTAACCAAGTCACATTTTAATACTACTGATACATATTTCTTTCTTTTTTTTTTTTTTTTTGCGGTACGCGGGCCTCTCACTGTTGTGGCCTCTCCCGTTGCAGAGCACAGGCTCCGGACGCACAGGCTCAGCGGCCATGGCTCACGGGTCCAGCCGCTCTGCAGCACGTGGGATCTTCCCGGACCGGGCCATGAACCCATGTCCCCTGCATCGGCAGGCGGACTCTCAACCACTGAGCCACCAGGGGAGCCCCCTTCTCATTTTTAATTTGGAGGATTTGAGGAAATTATGCTGCTGTGGATCAGGATTCCTGGATCCATCGCTGTCTTTCTGATCTAACTTCTACAAACCTCAGTTTTCTCTAAAGTGAGGGCCAGTAACCCGTCCTGTCTAGCTCCTGGAGCTGTGGTTGGCATCCACTTAGATAATCACAGGATTACAAATGGAAGAAAAACAATTAGGATTAGAATTAAACAACTTCTTCAGTAATTGACTTATTATTATCTATAGTGTAGAAGATAAAAGCAGTACAATTACAAAGCCTCTAGAGGTTTATGACTTAGTTTGGGGAAAGCAAAATATGGATTATCCAAACACCACAAAATAAAATGGACCATACAGCACACTAAGCCAGGAATGCTACTCACTTGGTTATTCCTACCCAGCTCTCCAAAGTCTTGATTTGAATGGTTAGGTAGAAGCAAGAATCTACAGTAAGTAGAACAACAACTAAAGAGTTTCATCAGTTTAGACTTTTATAAAAATGATAAAGATTTGTTATTGATGGTTAAATCCTTACTCTAATGGGAAATACACAATGACATAAAAGATACACTGAAGAATTAGTGTCAGTGTCCCATTCCTCCTCTTAACAAACAGCTGATCTCCCTTAACTGAGGTGGTCCAACAGAATAATTTTGTTCACAACAGGGTTCCTTTTGTTGTTCTTGTTCTTTTTGTCCATGTTGTTCTTGATCACTGCACAGTAGTCTGCCCTCGAGTGTTTGCTTCTGCCTGAAACCTGTATAACAACCCAGAGCATTTTCTGTTTCTCTGCTATGAGTGTTCTGTTTATTGTGGTCTCTCTGGTAGATTTGTTCTCTTGCTAGATTAGTGGTCTTCTGCTCTGGTGGTTGCAATCTCCATAAGCTATGGTCATGAAGATAGTGTTTTAAAAACATCCTTAGCCAGATAAGTAACTTTCTTTTTAGAACTGGGACTGAAATCAGATCCACACATTTGCACGGAATCATGCACTTCCTGTGTAAAGCCACTAAGCACCCCTTGCCCAGACCATTTTACCCCTAATTCCTCTTATTTGGATTATAAAAGCACAGAACGTGCATCATGCACTAGTATAGGTACAGAAAGACTTATTTCTGGCATGGGATACCTGGAGAGTTTTCATAGTAAAGATTGGATTTGAACTGAACCCTGAATGATGACTAGGATTTTTTTTTTTTTTTAAGCGGTATGCGGGCCTCTCACTGCTGTGGCCTCTCCCGTTGCGGAGCACAGGCTCCGGACGCGCAGGCTCAGCGGCCATGGCTCACGGGCCTAGCCGCTCTCCGGCATGTGGGATCCTCCCGGGCTGGAGCATGAACCCGTGCCCCCCGCATCGGCAGGCGGACTCTCAACCACTGTGCCACCAGGGAAGCCCAATGAGTAGTATTTTGATAAAATTAGATTGTGGAGAAGAGAAAATTTGGAATGGGAAAGGAAGGAAAACACTGAAAGTAAAGACGTGGAAAAAGGAACACACTGGGGGGGTATGTTTGGTTCCTTTGAAGAAGTAGTGGGTTTCCTTTGCTGTGCAAAAGCTATTAAGTTTCATTAGGTCCCATTTGTTTATTTTTGTTTTTATTTCCATTTCTCTAGGAGGTGGGTCAAAAAGGATCTTGCTGTGATTTATGTCATAGAGTGTTCTGCCTGTGTTTTCCTCTAAGAGTTTTATAGTGTCTGGCCTTACATTTAGGTCTTTAATCCATTTTGAGTTTATTTTTGTGTATGGTTAAACTTAAAAGCCTTTGCATAGCAAAGGAAACCATAAACAAGATGAAAAGACAACCCTCAGAATGGGAGAAAATATTTGCAAACGAAGCAACTGACAAAGGATTAATCTCCAAAATTTACAAGCAGCTCATGCAGCTCAATATCAAAAAAAGAAACAACCCAATCCAAAAATGGTCAGGAAACCTAAATAGACATTTCTCCAAAGAATATATACAGATTGCCAACAAACATATGAAAGGATGCTCAACATTACTAATCATTAGAGAAATGCAAGTCAAAACTACAGTGAGGTATCACCTCACAGCAATCAGAATGGCCATCATCAAAGAATCTACAAACAATAAATCCTGGAGAGGGTATGGAGAAAATGGAACCCTCTTCCACTGTTGGTGGGAATGTAAATTGATAGAGCCACTATGGAGAACAGTATGGAGGTTCCTTAAAAAACTAAAAATAGAACTACCATACGACCCAGCAATCCCACTACTGGGCATGTACCCTGAGAAAACCATAATTCAAAAAGAGTCATGTACCACAGTATTCATTGCAGCTCTGTTTACAATAGCCAGGACATGGAAGCAACCTAAGTGTCCATTGACAGATGAATGGATAAAGAAGATACAGCTCATATATACAATGGAATATTACTCAGCCATAAAAAGAAACGACATTGAGTTATTTGTAGTGAGATGGATGGACCTAGAGACTGTCATACAGAGTGAAGTAAGTCAGAAAGAGAAAAACAAATACCGTATGCTAACACATATATATGGAATCAAAAAAAATGGTTCTGAAGAACCTAGGGGCAGGACAGGTGTAAAGATGCAGATGTAGAGAATGGACTTGAGGACACAGGGAGGGGGAAGGGGGAAGGGTAAGCTGGGACAAAGTGAGAGAGTGGCGTGGATATATATACACTACCAAATGTAAAATAGATAGCTAGTGGGAAGCAGCCGCATAGCACAGGGAGATCAGCTCCGTGCTTTGTGACCACCTAGAGGGGTGGGATAGGGAGGGTGGGAGGGAAACACAAGAGGGAGGAGATATGGGGATATATGTAGATGTATAGCTGATTCACTTTGTTATACAGCAGAAACTAACACACCATTGTAAAGCAATTATACTCCAATAAAGATGTATAAAAAAACAAAACAAAGAAAAAAGGACTTCCCTCGTGGTGCAGTGGTTAAGAATCCACCTGCCAATGCAGGGGACATGGGTTCAAGCCCTGGTCCAGGAAGATCCCACATGCTGTGGAGCAACTAAGCCTGTGTGCCACAACTACTGAGCCTACACTCTAGAACCGATGAGCCACAACTGCTGAGCCCACGTGCCACAACTGCTGAAGCCCGCATGCGTAGAGCCTCTGCTCCACAACAAGAGAAGCCACTGCAATGAGAAGCCTGTGCACCACAACTAAGAGTAGCACCCGCTTGCCACAACTAGAGAAAGCCCACACATAGCAATGAAGACCCAATGCAGCCAAAAAGAAAGAAATAAAATTAAGAGAGAAAAAAAGGAAGTAATGGGAACATTTTGAGAGACCCTGTATTACGTACGTACACACACACACACACACACACACACACACACACACACACACACGAGAGCTGATGGTGTAAGATCCAATCCAAAACCCAGCAGCTTGAGACCCAAGAAAACGCCAATGTCCCAACTCAGTTAGGCCAAGGCAATTCCCTCTTACTCACCCTTTTGACCTTCAATTGATTGGATGCGGTCCCCCCACATTAGGGAGGGTGATCTGCTTAACTCAGTCTACTGATTGAAAGGTGAATCTCATCCAGGAACACACTCACAGACACATTGGAATAATGTTTGGCCAAATGTCTGGGCACCCAGTGGCCCAGATAAGTTGACACATAAAATTAACAATCACAGACCGATATCAAATGGAGTAAAATCAGTGGAAGCATCACGACAGAGGGTTAAGGATAACAGAGAGAATGATACAAAATGACATGGACAATGACATGGACAATTAGAAAAATATTACAAAGCTTGATATTTCTTATTAATAAGTTTATATAATGGACTTACCATTTGGTTTAATTTTTAAGAAAAGTGTTTATTTTTGACTCCCCTTTCAGATGTTGAATATGGAATAACTTTTTTCCTGCCTCTTTGTTTTGTTAACAGTATTAACACAGGGTGCTTTCCCCAGTTCATTCTACTTGAGCCTATACTGAAACTTTGAGCTTTAAAAGTGATATAAACGTCATGGGCTCTTTAAATGAAAATATAAAACGGTAACCATCTCCTTATTTAAAGTGAAATGTCTTTTCCCATAGTTTCTTGTGTTTTTCCCTACAAAAAACACTTGCTATAATATCACCCAGCTAAATTGACATCCATCTCTAAAGCCAAGCTTTGTAAGTCTAGGGCTTTGTGACTTTGGATGTCACATTGGGGATTTGAGTATCCGTATGGTCCAAATATTCAACTTCGATGACCGTGGCAAGTAGGAATCATGGTTATGAGGATAGATTTTTTAGAAGAGAACAAATATTTGTACAGTGAAAGTTACCACAGTCAGAGCCTACTTGAGGATTCTCATTTTACCAGATGCTAATAGCTTATGTGGCTGTAGAAGTTGCCCCAGTGATGACATAGACTTTGGTTTCAGTCCCACATGAAGCTGATGGCCACAGTTTACTGGGTCAGGTTCCTCTTAATGAGTAAAATGCAACTTAATATTTGGAGGTTTCAAGTGAATCCCAAAAGTCTCTTAGCAGAATAAGTTCTACACTTTGAAAAATATATTTTTCATTCATTAGAGCACTATATTAGTTATTTTTGTGACATGTCTCTTTAATTGCTTTGAAACAACTAATACCTCTTTGTGGTGGTTATCTGGTTTAATCACCTCCAGTTACACAGCAGTCCAGGTAGAGATGAAATTAAACTCTAAATTTACAAATAACACATAGTTTTTAGAGTATCTCTTGCTTATTTTTCAGGGGGTACAATCTTGTTAGACCAAAAAGTAACCCACACATAGAGGCAGAGGTGAAGAATCCTTCTAGGGCAGTATACCTTTCAGAATGAGAGAATAAAGCAGAGGTTGGTTTTGTGAATGTGTTTTTGAGTAAAATGCTAAACTCATGGAATATTGAAGGAATTGCCCAAGTATGAAGATGGGCTTTGCCTTTTATCTTTAAACAGTTGTCCTCTGACCAGCACTGACTCTTTTAAAAAAATGTAGAGTACTATTTTAAAATTTCATGGCAATGCCCTTCTATTCTACCTGAAATGTGCTGATTTGGATAACTCCATCCTTGGTCTTCTGCAGTGACGTGCTGATAAATGCTTAGCAACCAGCTCCTCAGGGGCGGTGGGGAGGAAGGCTGATCTGTAGCATTTGCCATTTTCCATGGTGTAAATTCTCCCACCGTAGCCAATTTCAGGCTGCCAGCGTCATCATCAACCAGCTTGAGATTTCACCATCAGCTCCTGTAAGCTGGTCCATGCCATCCCCAGCATGGCACTGGCTCCCCTATATTATACTTCTAACACCTAAATACCACTACTCCCAATACATAAAATACCACCCCCCTCCCTTTGCTAACATTTTACATCTGAAGTTTTGGGGATGTTTTACTTATCCACGGTGCCATGTGTCCCTGTTTTCTCTCCTAGCAACTTTAGATCTCTGATCACAGCAGTTTAACAAAATAACCTTCTTTAACTTTTTTGTTATTGATAGATGTCATGAGATATTTGGGACCACTCACTCCTTCAGATGAACCAAATGTTAGAAAATGTTAGCATGACTATTTTTTTAGTTACAATAAACTCTACTATTCAGTGCTTTTCATCTCCAGTATTGGTAATGGAGTTCTGTCTGGGATATAATGTAGAGAAAATGATAGCATGTTTATTCCTTATAATTGGGGAAATACTAGAGAGGGGACCAGGAACTGAGATTTATATTACGGAAGGGAGAGAATGCGTGAGTAAATTACAATCTTTATAAAAATTAAAGTAGATTACAATGAACTTTTTGAGCATTTTAAGACTTTATAGAGTTGAGAAACTAGAAGTTAGAACAGATTCAATATGCAGTGCTACTATCTTTTAAATTATTGTTCTTTCTTTGTTTCCATAGCTCTTTAGAGAAAGAAAGATCTGATGATGTCTTTCTGGAGCATAGTTACAAGTGCTTTTTGTTTTATTTTGTTTACACGGTCTTTTAATACGGATTCCTGGTTTGGCAAAATGTAAGTGGAAACAATTTCAAACTTCTGTAACTTAAATTTGTTGAGCCTGAGGTTGGTATTTCTTCACAAATACTGATGCTTTTTCTTTTCTTAAAATAACAGAAGCTTAAAAAAAAGAATTGTGTAAAGAGAGAAGTGTATTTTGTTTGGCCTCACTAATATGGGCTCCATCCAGCCCATATTTTCTGACTCTGATCATGCCCTGAAGCAGCGAAAGGGTAGACGTTTTTAAAATGAGATTTGAATTTGGGTATTTGCATTCCTTTCAGTTTTTGATTATGTTGTTAGCCCTAGTTGGTCCAGCACTGGGAAGCTTGAGTGAATTTCCTTAATGAAACTTAACAGTAGGGAATCTGTGTTGTTCAAAATTTGCTTTGCTAGTGGCTAATCTGGAAAAGACTCCTTTTTTAATACAATTGCTTTTTTTGATGTGGTCTGCCTTCTCAACATACTGTTTATTCAGACAGTATTTATTGATACATGGTAGACAATTTCATAAATA
This sequence comes from Tursiops truncatus, assembly GCF_011762595.2. Classification (NCBI taxonomy): domain Eukaryota; kingdom Metazoa; phylum Chordata; class Mammalia; order Artiodactyla; family Delphinidae; genus Tursiops; species Tursiops truncatus. The sequence continues at coordinate 38,730,794 of NC_047040.1, forward strand.
AAGGCAGGCTATTCAAGAATGGTGACGTAAAAAAATAAAATGGTGACCCAAATTAAATTTTTTTAAAAAAGGAATAGGTCAACTTCATTACTGGCTTGAACTAGTTAGGACATCCTATGGGAAAGTGATCCACTTTTGTGACATAATCGATTTGTGCATCACAAATAGAAATGTCAAGCCTAAAATTTGCACTGTATTTTTTCTATGCTTTGATCTTTGTTTTAAAGTAGAATACATCTTCCACAACTCAGTTGTGACCTCAGTCATCTCCTTTACTTGGATATAGCAAAGCACCAAGGAAGCCTGTCCAGGGTCACACAGGGAGCGGAGCAGAGCCAAAGCACATGCCAAGGAATTGCCTCTTCGTGCTGCCCTCGGCTAGTGCTAGTGTGCTAGCTGCGTGGTTTCGATAGTGGTCTTAATTGAGACTTTTCCCCCAAGTACTTGGCAGACATAAAAAGCACATGTAAACAGTATACACATTCCATTTACTCTGAAACTGAGCTCCTTGTGGAATACAAATTAGCACCTATGCTCCAGCCACAGCCCACCCTCCAGCAGGGGAGCCGTACAGATTGTGCAGAGGACGTACAGTTTGCTGTCCAGCATCAGTAGCAACCTTTTCAGCACTGAGACAGTGGTGAGGCCCAGCACTCTGAGTGACAGTTATTGTCGGCCTAATTCAATAAATACTTAAATACTTTTCTAAAATCAAGTACTGTGTGAGGGGAGTGGGAAGAACATCAAAAGGAAAAATAGGAGGCAGAAAGAATGGAAGAAAAAGAGGAGAACTATGAAAAGGAGAGGGAGGGGAAAGAGGCACTGCTCACTGGGCGTTGAAGTCAGAAAGATGGATTCAAATCTCAGCTTTATACTTTCCCAACTCTGCATTTCACTTAAATCTCGGACTGTTACCCAACTGTATTAAAGGTGAACAATAATGAGAAATCATTATTTATGAAATAATGAAAATCCGTATTCATAATGGTGGTGGCCAGCTTATGCGTTCTTCTTTGCTGACTTCAGTGCATCAGTTAGGATTTGGTTTGGCTGCATTGTGACAGGGACCTATACAAAGTTTACAAGATTTTATTCTGTCACATAAAGACGTTCAGAGACAGGCAGTCTAGGGCCCTTAAGGTGGTTTCTTAAGTTGTAAGAGCCTTGGCTCCTTACGGCTTTTTATTCAGCCATCCCTCATCTTCAGGGTTCGTTGTGGCTGCTGGGGTTCGGCAATTACATCTTTGTTTCAGGGAGCAGAATGGATGAAGTACAGAAGGAGGGCTTTACCTTGTAAAAATCTCCTTGGAAAGGAGTTTTCCAGAAGTATCATGTGACCCTCTGTTTACATCTCATTGACCAGAACTTAATCTAGGCCATACGTACCTACAAGGAGCCTGGGAAGTGTGGGTTCACCCCTTTTTTTTTTTTTTTTTGAGCTTTGTTTATGGGCTGCAGGGAGAACCACTGTAATCCTTAGAAAAATGTCTCGGAAGTTAATACTGTTATTATTAGTAATAATAATATTAACTCACATTTAAGGGGTCTCAGGTACTATGTTCAGAAATTTATATGAACCATCTCATTTTATCTTCCTTTGATGTAGGCGTTATTATACCTATTTAAGAGAAAAGAAATTGTAGTTTGAAAAAGTTAAGTAGTTTGCCCATTGTTATGTCAGTAGTAAGTGGTGGAGCTAGAGCTCAGACCCAGGCTTGTCTTTTTCTAGATCCCAAGCATTTAATCACTACTTTGTCTCGGACTTCTCAAGTTTTAACTTGATAGTTTATCCATGTCCACATGAGGTGTTTTAAAACCTTTTATCCTATTTGTGTGGTATTATAGTCTTCAGCTCTCCACACTTTTCACCCAACACACACACACACACACACACACACACACACACACACACACACACACACTTCTCTCATGTATTTTTCTCAAATCTTTCAGTATTTCTATGCTTACGTAAAAGAATGCGACTTTTAATACTTGGTTAGTTCATTGTCAGTTGTCTTCCTGTATTTTGGTCAGGAGTCTGCTGTTCGAGTTTTTGGCAGTTTATTTACTGAGCACTCTCTTTCTCCCAGATGCAGCCCTAAAAGCTATTAGGGAGAACAGGGTGAGTAAGAAAGAGTCCCTACCCTGAAGGCATTTACAGTATAATTTTTTATAGAATGGATTTTAGAGAAGCCTCTTAACGTCAAATTATACTATGACACTCCATGTAAATCACAACTGACCTAGATGTACACACCCATTTGTCCTTATAATTACAAGTGATTCATCATTACCTCTAAATGACCACCTGTTCCTTCAAAACATTCCTAAGACATTAGGTAAATAGGCAATTCTATTTTCATACTCTTTGTATTTTCCCCTTAAACGACATGGCTAATATTATTGTTGTAGTAATAAGAGCTTAATCTTAATATACATAAAGAGAATATTAAATTGACTATAATACCTATTATGTTGAAATGTATATTAAAAAAATGAACTTCTATTTTATGACATTTTAAATAGTGGCAGAAATAATATACATACATGTGTATTAGAAGCTCAAATCAAACGGGGACTAGTGTCACATTTGAGACCAGAGCCTGACAATATAAGCCTGTGTAGGGTTTATTGTTGGTGTACATTTTTACAAGATCAGAGAAGAAAGATATTCCACCTGATAGGTTATGGAAAAGGGAGCATTACCCAGGGATGTGAGGTTGGTGACTCCGTCCTACAAGACTTCCATTTAATCCAGTCTTTGTACCTGGAAATCGGATATCGAGAGAAGGGACAGACAAGGATTCTTGTTCTGGCCATTTCTCTGCTTTGTTTCTAGTGCACATTCTGCTTAAAGTTATTTTTTTTTAAAGAAGTCATTTTTCCCCCTATTTGGGAGCTACTTACAAATTATTTTGCTCTGTTTCCTGATTATCTACAGAAACATTTTGTTTCATAATGGAAAGGAGAATTTTTAATCAGCATAAATATACCATCTGCCCCTGAGATTTGCCTAGATTCATTCATTCCTAGTCTTTAAGGTACTTTGTTAACAGAGCTCCATCAGTTCTTTTTTGCTTAGGTTATTTGGCATATATCATGTCTCCTGACATTTATCAGTAATGAGTCTCCAGGCTCTCCTAATAGTCCTTTTTATCTTGACCTAATTAACTTTATCTGATCATGGAAAACTTATATTTTCTAATTATCCTTGAGATAATGGGCTTCATTATTACCTTGAATGAATTTTACATTGCAAACTTAACACCATTTTGTTCCTAATGATAATGAAAAATTGCACTTACATCGAGTTTTAAAATTAAACAAACAGAATTTTTAAAGGCCTTTCTACATTACATGCAATCCTTACTGCAAAACTGAGGGAAATGGTTTATGCTCATTCATGGTTTCATGTCACGAAGGATTCTGCAGTAAACATGACAGACCTGGTTTCCTCCTTCCTATCACTTTATGGTGGAGAAATGTTTATTATGAATGAAGGAGGCGTGTTTTTATAAGAAATTTATAGCCCAGAGAACTTAAGTGTCTTGCCCTGAGTCATTGTATGTGATAGAATTTATCTGGGTGTGTGATCAATGACCAAACTGGAAAGAAAGTAAGAAGGAGATGGTAAAGAGTCTTGGAAAACTGACCAAAGGGTTGGAATGTTTTTTCTGTAGATAACAGGTAGCCATTAGAGGCTTTGGATTGGAGTGGAAATGTAGTCAAAGCTTTTAGAAAAAAAAAATTCTGATAGTGAGGTGCCATTCAGTGAATAAGGTTGTAGAGACGTGGAACAGCTGAGAAACTATTAATAATTACACGTTTAAGAGAAAACCCTGAAATGATGGAATGAATGATAGGCTGGGATGGGACAAATAGAGGAGACACTCTAATGAGAAAATGGGGGAGGACTTGGTAGCTGATTACATAGAAGGAAAAGAGAAGCCAATGATGTTTGAAAGAAAAACTTGGTAATAACCGGTAGCAGTAAGAGCAAAGAGCATCAGTTAAGAGAGAAGCCCAAATGTCCATTCAGGGGGCTTCTTTCTGAGATCCTATCTTTGATGACTGTATTTCCTAAAGCCAGGAACAATGTTCCTTCCTGCTGTCTTCATTCTGCATCCAATCTAAGCGTGGCTTCCTCTCTTCTGGTCTGTCCTGAGGGAAGAAGGAGAAATTCTCCCGAAGATTTGAAATTACGAGAAAACGGAGCGAAGGTTTTCACTCCAAAGTGGGTCTTTCCCTGCATGTGTGAAATGATAGGACCACTAGACAGGTGTGTGCCATGTACGGAGTGTTGACTGAGTGGGTTGCTTCCTAGGCATTTTTTGTCGACCACAACTCGCGTACCACCACCTTCATCGATCCCCGGCTCCCGCTTCAGAGCAGCAGACCCACGAGCGCGCTGGTGCATCGACAGCACCTGACCAGGCAGCGCAGCCACAGCGCAGGCGAGGTGAGTCCTGAGCCTTAGCGACCGACCTGTTGGCTGATAGAAGCACGGGATGTGGGGTTTATGGAATCATGCTGGCTCTTTCTTATTGTTTTGTTTTTCTAGTTTGATTTAGAGACTGTCATTTGGAGGCTGAAAGTGTTGGAATGTTAACGGGGTTTCTCTGGAAACTCAAAGAGCCTAAATTACAGGTTTAAAAAGTAGGACATGTGAGGAAAGGTTGAAGAAATTAGAGATTTAGAAAAAAAAAAAATTCAGTGGATGGTGAGGGAATTCATAATGCAATACAGTGTTCAAGAGAGGATGATGATGAGCCCTTTTGCATACCTAAGAGCAGCTTCATAGGAAGGAAGGAATGTAACTTTTTTAGGGGATTAAAATTAGGTTAAAGATAGGGAAGTTTCTTAAGTGAGGATTGCTGGATTAGATTAAGATCTTCGGCCAATGCTATGGGGTTGTGGCATCCTCACTAATATTCTTTAAAGTTAGGATATGTATGAGGGTTGATTTATGTACTCTTAAGTGCTCAGAGAAAATGGGTAGCATTAAGAATTACTAAAAGCTCTACCGTACTCTATTATACTTTGCTAGTTTGCAGTGTCCCATGGTAACCACATGAGGGCTCTCTAATAATCTAACCAGAAAAAAAAAAAGAAAGAAAAAGAAAAAAGAGAAAAGAAATAATCTCTTCCTGTTTCCCTTTTTCTGTAGCAGGTTAAATAAATAAAACAGGAATGTTTTAGGTCACATATTTTCTCCTTAATAAAGACTTATGCTTTGAATGTCATATATTATCACTTGATATATACATTGTTTCTAAAAATTCCCTTAGACAAGAAGAATTAAGATTCTTTTCCTGCATGCCATTTCCACGTTCCATCTATGTGCATATCATATTTTCAGTATTATATTGTATGTCAAATATTTTTGTAGCTTCTATTATAAGAAAAGATTATGAATGTAATAAATAACTGGATTTGATTCATCAAAATTCCACTCTTGGAATTTCCCCTCATGATTTACATACTGGCTCTAATGATTATGTGTGTTTGCTGGTTGTAAGTGAAGACATAGAAGAGTACACACGAGAAGCTCACATAAAAATGTTATATAAATCTATTGCAGGATGAGGTATGCACAAAAATATTCATGTTTTATGAGTAGCTAATAAATCTCTACCTGGCTGTCATATAAAACATTAGTGGTGAACTGGATGATGCTAATAGCATTCATCTAAAAAGCAGAACAGACCTCTCACCTTTGGACCTTGTGCGTGATATGTAGCATATCAGGGCCCTGCCTCGTTTTATCACACAACCAGTGCACTTTAGATGCTTGCCTTATTTGACGTCACAATATGACGCTGGCTGTTCAGTCTGATCAGGACTACGTGCATGGGATTAGTAGCTATACTTATATTTTCTTTCAACTCCTCTGCCTCAGAACTTGAATTAGTTTCATGGTCTAGCAGTAGGGATACTAAGGTACACATTAAAATTTGAATGAGAACTTCTCTTCTTATTGACGGAAGCTGAGCAGTGGAACAGAGACGACCCCATAAAGACTCAGCATTCAGTCTCGGCGTTGTTAAACCCTTGAGGGGAATGTGCTTTCTGGCCCAGCTGTCGGAAGCACGCACATCCTGCAGTAATACAGACGTTTATCACAGCTTGCCCACTGATAATGGTCTGGTTTGATGTCTGGTTTGAAGAAGCAGGGTGTCAAGGAGAAGACCTTTGGCTGTTCTGGGAAATGATGACACAAGGCAACTTACTGACAGGAGGGAAAGTATACGTTGGTAGATTGAAATGATAAGTTTGGTGACTGACAAGGTATAGTTAATGATTGAATCTCTCCCAAGAGGGGCTGACTTCATTTCTCAGAGCCAATAACTCAAGAGAAGCAGAGTGGGAAATTTCTGGTTACATTCACAAGTCTTCCCAGCCATTCTCTTAGACTTATTTAGCAAATATTCCAGGTAGTAGAAATTTTGGTATCTCTTCCATCCAACAAGTGAATACTTACTAAACACCTGTAGTGTAGAAACGTGGTTGGTGTGAGGGATACAAGTAAATAATGTATGTTCCTGTGTTCTTATTAAGGAGAGAATATATAAAAGTAACCATAATCCAGATGTATAACAATACAAGCAAAAAATGCTTTATAGACTGTTAATAATGGCAGCTGCTTTAGAAATGTACCCCGAGTGCTGTGGGTGCTCAGAGAAGGTGACATTTCATGTCAGCTTGAAGGGAAGGGAAGGCTTCATCGAGGAGGGGCTGTTTGAACTACACATTGAAGAATGAGTGAGAATATTCTTGAAGGATAAACAAGCAGTCAAGTGTGGGGACGATATTTCCAGCTTTAGGGCCTTTAGAAAAACCCTCACTGAACACCTAACGGATGCAGTATGATAAAATGGTTGTGAGGGTTTGAATGGGTGGGAGTAGAAACTGTATTTTAAAAGTACCAATTTATAAATCCAGGAGGTTGTTTTGCCTTTTGTTCTCTTACTCTCTTGTTCAACTGTTCTACTGTTGTCTTAAAAGACTTCTGTAGTACAGGGGAAAAATGCTAAAACAGAAGCTAAAGCAGTGTTAGAGTTTTCTGGTAAGATTATTAATGGGCGTTTTTATTTATCTCCTTGTATGTATGAGTTTCTAAGCCTATAATCAGTATGTAACTAATTCAGGTTGGGGCAACCCTATTTAGCTCCTCCACACCTGCTGTGATTAGCTTGCTGGTGTGGGAGGTTCAAACCAGAAAAAGCTGTTGTACTGGGTGCTCTAATAGGCATGTAAAATTGCTTCTGAGGAGATAATATCCAACTCGGAAACCCACATGAAGACTGCTGCTCTTCAACCCCTCCTCTGCTGAGGCAGGGAATTCCCTGACCTGCCTTGGCCAAAAGAAGGTATATCCTGCACTGCCCGATGAATTTTTTACCACCAAAGTGTTCTCTCTGATTGTACTTTTGCAGGTTTGTGTTTTGTCAGGTAGAAGTTATTCCTGAGGAACAGGTATTCAGCATCTACATCCCCAAGAGGTGTAGGCATTTTGAGCTACTCCTGTACCACTTGGTCAACAGTTGCTGCCCTGGCCCCTCTCAGGGACGTTATACCCCAACCCATCCCCTCAATTCAGCAACTGAAGCAGAGCTTTTGAGAGTCCTGTGTCAGCTCTTCAGCTAGCCTCTGTTCTGATCAGTTGGTACTTAACAATGCTCATTGTCAAGTGTTCTGAACAACTTGCCTTGGGGTACTGATGTAAAGTATTCTAGGATTTGGTGCAGAACAAAAACACTGCTTGTGTTTGCAGGTAGGAGAAGATTCTCGACATGCAGGACCACCAGTTCTTCCCAGGCCATCAAGTACGTTCAATACAGTTAGTAGGCCACAGTACCAGGACATGGTTCCAGTGGGTATGTCATCTCTTTCCCAAAGTCTTTATCTTTGCTTTTCATGTCAGTGTGTACCATGCATTCTCTGCTGATACACTTCCCTATTGTCAGCCTGCTACATTTGCCCTGTACTGAAAAACTGCTGCATTATCCCTAAGAAATCGATTTGAGTCTCAAAACACTTATGTCTTGTAAAATCCTATAGGGTGAGAATTTTTTCTACTACTCTACCTTACCTGAGTAGAACTATTATATTAGATTGTTGAAGTTAAGGAAAAATAAGTTCTTAAGGCCGCTGTATTGTGTGGTCATTTTAAATTAGGCATTTGGACAAGCATTTATTTAGTATATATCTTAATGCTTGAGACAGAGTTTAAAAGGTGTGTGAGCCCACAAAGTAAGAAAGCAATGATGGCACATTCTTAAGGGGTTTTGTAGCAAATGCAAGACAGCAAAAGTCTCCAAAATTGTAAAATAAAAATAAATGAATGTAGGCAAATTGGCCTAAAGAACAACTTGAGTTGTTACTAAAATGATGAGGTTGAAGTAGATCAGTTTTCAAACCTAGAGCCCCTAAGGCAGGTGGAGTGGACAGACTGGCAGGAGGCCAGATGGGCTCCCTGTTCCATCTTAAATTTGAGCAACTCTCCATTTGTCTGGTTTTGCTTTAAAATTTTTACTTTTTTAAGAAAGACTTTACCATGAAATATAATGCAGTGCCCATGTCCTAAAAGGTTCGACAGTCACTGCATAAGAAGAAACCTTGGGTAGAAATTGAACAGTCTATGTTTTATTATGCTGTTACTCATATGATACTAAATGCTGCACATAGAATTTTAAAGTACTATAAAATTGTTTAAAAAGTTATCTAGTCTCTGATCTTAGATAGAATGTAAAAACTGCTGACAAAACCTCAATTATAAAAATGTTTTTATTATATGTGGTGAAATGTGCAGTTAGGGACACTTTGAGTTTGACAATGGGATTCCATGTTAGCAGATAGTATTTTTTTTTATTTTATTTACATTTTACTAAAATTAGCATGATGCAGCTAAAATTTGAAGTGGCAAATGTCTAGAGAATTATACTTCTTTTGAGTGATATTTTGTTAAAGTAAGGCATGTTTCTTGATCATATTTATGAGCACAAGAGTATTGACTGAACTAGGATCTCTGATGTTTGAGAATTCAGACACTCAGTTCTGTAATTTAAATATATCTCTATTTCTGATTATAAATAAATGGAATCAAGATGAATTATCTTAAGTAAGCAAATTACTTTCTTGACAAAAGAGTATTAACAGAGCCTTTAGTAAACGTTCATTAAATTTAAAGTTTCTGTAAACATTAGCCAGCCTTGACTAAGATATAGATTTTCCTTTTAAAATATTATGTACATAATTGATGATGCTGGTCGTATTGTAGCTGTTGGTGTAGTTGGTTTGGTAAAGAGCTACCGTGTGGCTTAATGGCATTTATTTCCACGTAGAATTTGGGAATGGTTTGCCTCTGCATATTGGTAGTTGCTGCTGGCAACTACGGTATTTTAGCAACTCTTGCTCTACCTCTTCACCTCTGTAGGTGGCTGACATTTAATCAGAAGATGGTTTTCCATTTTTAACAATTGCTTATAAGGTTGATTTTCGTAAGCAGTAGCATAAAACAATCAGTATCTAGAATCTTGTTGGTGATCTCATCTTGCAATTTGATAATAAATATGGCTCATCAGATGAGTTTAATGAGTGCTTAAGTCAGTCATACCTAACAGATCTAAGTCCAATACTCATATAACAGGATAGACACAAATTGGAATTTAAGCATCTACAGTGGCGCTAAACTATGACTTTGAATACAAGGAATATTAACCAGAAAAACAAAACTTAAAAAGTCTGGATTTATGTGCATAAAATAACAGATTTTAAAATATTGTTACATATGTATGTTTTTTCAGCTTACAATGACAAGATTGTTGCATTTCTGCGCCAGCCCAACATCTTTGAAATTCTACAGGAGCGTCAACCTGATCTTACCAGGAATCACTCACTCAGGTAACCATAATATTGGTATTTAATTCAGGTTGCATAAGCCCCAACCATTAAATCTTCAGTAACACTGATAATTGTCTTGGAAATTCACTCTTGCTTTGTGGCATTCTGAACAAAGGCATCTTGTACACAGATACCTCGTTATTAATATCAGGTCAATGTAGTCCTGGCTTTTCTCTGTTAAGTATGAGGACTGAATGAAACTGACTAAAGAACCTGGAACCAACTTTAAAGAAGAAATATGAAAATTTCACAGCCAAGAATGCATCCTAGATGTGCAGATTATAACAAAAATAATAAGACACTGCCTATTAGAATGTAACTTGAGTAAACAAAAGTAACATAGAGTTTATTGAATTGAGATTTATAAAATCCTAGACTTGGTATTCACAATTTTCCATAATAAAAACACAGTGGAACCCAAGGAAGAAATCTGATCCTCTCCAGAGCCTAGCATTCCCCTGCAGGAACCCTTTCTTCTAAACAACTCTTCAGTGCATCACACTTTAAGCCCAGTTTTCCTTTCCTGAATACATGCTGTTCCTTTTCCTTGGCAACTCTTCTCTTCTTCTATGTTTGGCAAGATTTTTCTTTTTAAATTCAATGTAAGACGCCCCTCCTTGAAGCCTTTCGGCCCCACTGTGGACTCTCAGGCTCATGATCTAGTGTAGTATTTCTCAACTTTGGTGTGCTAGGCATCAGAGAGGTGGAGATGGAAAGACATGGGAGTTTCTGCTGAAAATCCTGCATAACTCAAAGCCCATTTGGTCACATGCCACGTTAACTGACAGGAATACGTTTGCCCAATGGTGCCATCCTGCCCCATGGCAGTGATTCTCAAATATTGCTCCACTAAGTTGCGTCAGGCTGTTTTTATCAGCATTACTGGGGAGTTTTATAAGGTACAGAATGCCAGGTCTTGCTTCCCCCAACTCCTCTCCCTTCTCTGAATTTATACCCTCTGTCCTCCCATGCCCTGCCCAGAAATTTAATTCAGGAGGTCTGGGGTAGAGCTCAAGCATTTAATTTCTTAAAAACTCACTGTAGCTGGTTCAGGGTCTCTTCCCTCCGCCGTCACTGAACTGCCCCGGAGACCGAGGGGAGGGCGGCCTCACTGAGACTGCCGGCTCTGGAGGGGCCCCACCAGGCGAAGCCGCGACAGTCCTTGGGACTGCGGGCCAGTTGTTTCAACAAGTAACTTAAAAACAAAATGGAAAAACAAGGAGGTTTGTGCCTGAGATCATGTTGATGTGAAGCCAGGGATGGCCACCTTGTGCCAGTGAGTACAACTTGGAGGAGCTTCAAGATGGCAGAAGAGTAAGAGGCGGAGATCACCTTCCTCCCCAAAGATACACCAGAAATACATCTACACGTGGAACAACTCCTACAGAACACCTACTGAACGCTGGCAGAAGACCTCAGACCTCCCAAAAGGCAAGAAACTCCCCACGTACCTGGGTAGGGCAAAAGGAAAAAAAAAAACAGAGACAAAAGAATAGGGACGGGACCTGCACTAGTGGGAGGGAGCTGTGAAGGAGGAAAGGTTTCCACACACTAGAAAGGCCCTTCGCGGGCGGAGACTGCGGGTGGCGGAAGGGGGAAGCTTCGCAGCCACGGAGGAGAGCGCAGCAACAGGGGTGCAGAGGTCAAACTGGAGAGATTCCCGCACAGAGGATCGGTGGTCGGCACTCACCAGCCTGAGAGGCTTGTCTGCTCACCTGCCGGGGCCGATGGGGCCTGGGAGCTGAGTCTCGGGCTTTGGTCGGAGTACCGGGAGAGGA